>NC_082637.1:15615000-15932500 GCF_030936135.1 Gavia stellata | reverse complement strand
TCTGACTGGATATGCCAGCCAGGGGTCCTACTCTGAGAAGCATTGCCAGTGCAACACTTCAAAAGCATCTGGTGAGCCCTGGATGCAACTTAGGGCAGAAGAAGCCTTTGTAGATGCCAGCTGTGGGGAACAGATAAAGAGCCAAGGTAGCAGCCAGCATTGCTGAGGTACAAGCAAGATCCTGCTGTGCTCCTGTGTCTGGTGCTCACCTCTTCAGCATCAGCAACCAGGTTGGCGACAATAAACATAAACAATTTTCCCACATCCTCTAAGGGATAGATCAACTGCATTTGCTTCTGGTCTATACCGGTGGTAAGACTTACGGACTGTGCTGACTGTAATTTCAGCTCCCTTTCATTGACAATGTTGGAGCGTGGTGTGATTCATGAGGAGCTCAGATATCCTCAGGCGTAGCAGCATCTCTCAAAGGGGCAAGGCAAAGGGCAGGGCCAAGAGCAGCTTCATCTGCTTAATATTCATTTATTTATGTGTATCCACCTGACTCCGAAGGCCGCTTGAAACAGTGTGGCCTCATTGAAGGGCTCTAGCCTAACCTAAAATCACAGCATCTTTTTATTTTCCTGAGATAGTTAAGGGAAGTCCTCAGCAATGTCTTCTGTGAAAGCAGCACAGTGTGGAGTAATGGAAAAATGCAAACAAGTAACTTCTGACTTTTGCTGCCATCTCTGTCAGTGGCTGGCCTCAATTAAAATTTTAGCAAAATATTATAGCAAAGCTATAATACAAAAGCAGCACTGCCAGGATTTTTAATATGAGCAAAACAACATATTTTTTCTTTGTCTTATGCTTGGAAATGACTGAGTCACGTTGGCTAAATTTTTGCAAAAATTTTTCACTGGAGGCAGATATGCAGATGAGAAAGTTTATTGCAGAAATTTTGTGCTTGACAGCATGAAAGCACTGAAAGGAATGAAAAAAATACTTTTTAAAGTAGGCATCAGGTGCTGTAGGCTGCTAGGTATTCGGGAGGCATCTTCCTCTGTAATATAATAGTAAGGAAAAAAATGTTATTTAAATCTGATAATGATGCAAGGGAATAGATTATTTTCATACACCCATTTTACAGGAGGGATCTGGGGATCCTTGCCCTGGGACTGGCACCTGGAAGGCAGTTTGCTGTGGTTCATGAGAGCCCACAGAAGGTGCAACCTAAATTCATAGTTTGGCTCTGAGATTTTACACCTGGATCCTTGCATGCCCATCACCTCACCTTCAAGATGATGCACCTTTGCTGCATGGTATCATTTGCCCATTCAGTGCATGTCAGCAGGTGGATTTTAGCTGATTTCCTAGAAGAAGCCATTGACAACTGGCCACAGTGACTCTCCGACACAGTTGAGGTGTGACTCATGCCACAGTCAGAAGTCTGGAAGCGGCTCCTTCCCTGAGATAGAATGTTCTCTACAGCCAGATTTCTCTGTGAACTATTCATTTGGCTTCTGAATAGAATTATTCCCCCAATTTTTCCAACTTAGAGTTTCCAGGGAACGTCCTAGGAAAGTAGCTTTTCATCAGGGATACTTTCAAACCCCAGTTGTTTTAAACAGAGAAAAGGACTGAATGATGGTGCTAGGCAAGAGAATGGCGCTGAAATCACACAACTTTTTTTTGCACTTACCAGGTCACTTACGGCAATAGCTGGTACAGACCATTGGAAGGTAGGGAAAGAATGGACCTCAAAATGTGAATACTCTGCCTCTGTATATCCACCAATCCTTATAGATGTTTGCCTAATCTCTTCCTAAAGGGGAGTGATGGTGATGATTTTCCAATGTGCGCAGGCTCTGTATTCCAGTGCTTAACTGTTTTTAGGATTAGACAGCATTTCTTTGTGTTTTATCTGAGATTTCATGGCAGTGAAAGCATGGTACTTTTTTTTGTCCTGTTTGCTGAAGAGAAGCAGGACTGTTATCCCTTTCCTTTCCTGAGACTCTTTTCTGTACCTGAAGGGACATATGTGCCAGATCTCAGGCTTCTCTTCAATAGCCCAACCAACCTAATTTTCTTCAGCTTATTCCCAACAATTCATGTTTTTTGGCCCTCTGAGTGTCTGACTTCTCTCCTCTGCACTCCTTTCATTTACAAAAAACTAGTGCAGCACCCCAAATGGGACCCGGTGCTGGGGCCCTGCCAGTGCGAAGTAGAGCAGAAGGATTGCTTCTCATCTGGTGGGCTATATTCCTCCAGCTGGGAGTTTGTATTTTCTTTGCAGTATCATGATGGTGACTCTTCTTCTGCCTGTGCTTCATAATGATCTTTAGATCCTTCAGCACTGCTGCCGAAGCTGGTTGTTCCTGTTGCCATGCAGTTGACACTTGTCTGCATATGGTCCCTGCACTTCTCTGGCTTGTCACAGCTGTTTTGAGTTTTCATTGTCTGCTCTAAGACGGTGATGGTAATTGCCAGTTTGTGTCACTGCACCTGTAATAAACTTGCTGTCTGTTCTACTGCTCAGTCATCAGTAGGAATACTCAACATGACTGGACCTTGGACAACTATCTGTTGCTCATCTTGCTGTTATCTTCTTTAGGAATGCATATAACATTGGGTGATCTGCAATGCCTTCATTCTAACTTTTATAAAAGAGCCCAGTATTGCCCTTTTTCAATGTTTTGGTCCAAGAATTTTTAGAGTTAAGCACTCACCAGTTCTGAGATTGCTTTGGCCAGTTATTTTTTGCATCCTAGTTTGTCAGGCTTAGATGGTTTAAAAAAAAAATCTGTTGAAAGACATAATCTAGTCTCTAATTTGATCTTAATGATTCTAGTTTGAAATATTACCCTTTTGTCACTCGTATAAGACAGATGTTTCTAGCAGATATTTTTAGTGAATATTGATACAGAGTAGACATGAAGAGCTTTGGCTCTCTTTGGCAATAGCCTTCCCTACTGCTGAATATCCAGCCAGTGCTCCCCTCTGTCTTCTTTCTGCCTCCAGAACAAATTTCTTCAGGTCTCATGTTAGCTGTATCTCCTTTAGTGATTTGCCCTTTCTGTTTTTAACTGTGCATGCTTATTTTTACTTATCCTTAGCAATCTGCCCTTTCCTGCATGTTTCCTTTTTGTGTTTGACCTTGGTGGACGGCCCTTCTGCTCCTGCATGCTTCCTTGTAATGGAGACTTTAATTCTGCTCCCACTTCTTCAGAGGACTAATAACTCTTCATAACTACTTTATCCCCTTACACTTGTTTCTCTAGCCTTATTCCCTGGGATTTTTAAACTCTGTTTTCTTGGAGGCTGCTGCTTTTCTTTTGTTATTCCTTTTTCTTTTCCTAAAATTAGTACTCTATTATTTTTCACTTGTCTTGCCCCAGTTTTCTTCTGCTTTGTCATTCTTAACTGGTTCCTCCTCTGTTACGATACAACCCAGAGAAATCTCCCAACCAGCTACAGTTTTTGCCATCTATGACAAAATGCTCAGATATGTTCCAACTACTGTTTGGACAGTTCATGTTTTACTGTATTTTTCTGACAAATGTTCATATTACATTCAACACCTGTATGACAGTGCAGCAAAGAAATTATCAGGGTTATAAAAGGGAACATCTGTTATATTTGGCAGCCATGATATACAGTGGAAATTGGATTAATTTCTTATGAACAGGGCCACAAATTTAGGCAAATTGGCTGGAAGTATCAACCCTCTTCAAACAAATATTGCAGAATAATACTGGACAGACTAATAAAAGTTCCAAAATGATATACAGTCTGAACTGAGGTGGAATAGGGTCAAACACATAGTTTTTCATAATAATTCATGGCCAGCACCTTTTAGAATAAACTTTCTGACCCCCTGAAATACAGGGCTTAGGAAAAAGAAAACCAAGTGGTAATTTTGCACATGTACACTGAGTAGTTATGGAGAAGTTCTGAACAGAGGGCATGAATTTGCCTGGTGTCACATGCCTGCTATTAAATCCTACGGTATCAGAAAAGAAACTAATTTTGCAATGCTTCTTTAGTAGGTCATGTGTTTGTTATCATATGTTGACTGAGACACAATAGCCTGATGGTTAGCGGTGTGTGACTGCTGCTGGTTTCTAGTCTTACAGCTAATTGTGTTGAGGCAGCACCACAGGGTTCAGTTCATATAACCTCTGCACCTCAAATGGTTTGCTTTTAAGGTTTAAACTCCATAAAACCTAACCGTAGGGAGGAATGATTATTTTTATTAACAGTAAATTTGCTGGAAAGAGACATAAATCGGGGGCAGGGGGTGAGTAGGAAGTAATACTCTTCAAAAATTTAGATTAAAATTGGGAACAAATTTTAGATGCATCGAAATATTTATTATTCCTTTTGAACTCAGTCACGTCTAATCTGAATGTAGAAAGTATTGAGTGGTAATCACAAGCACATGGTTTTGCTAAGCAGTTACTGCAAGGTACAAAAGTGGTTAAATTTATGCACACATCCATCCCCTAAGTTACCTGAATATTTTTTTTATTTTTAACTCTAAATTATCTTTTTTTTTTTTTTTAATTTTGGGGAGAATAGTTTAATCTGGGGGGATAGTTATCATATTAAAATAATGCTTAGGTTACTGAGATGTACTCAGCCTTCATTTTAGCTTTTCAAAACATTTTGTGAGAGTGAGAGGAAATAAAATGTAATTCATAAATTATGTGTGAGGCGCTTTCAAGGTGCCTAAAGAGGGAAGGAAAGTCTGAAGGGGAGGGCCTGACCTTTCATATTCCAAGAGCCAGGCTACAAACTTTCCACGATTCCATTTATCCTAACTCACACTGGGCAAGAAGATACTATCTGCTCAGAAAATTATTTTTATGTGCTCATTCCAGAGCAGCCTGACTCACTTTTAGCAAGTGTCTTTAGCTGCTTTCCCAGTTTAGCAGCCTATATTTGTATTTATTTATTTCCTTTCACTTTAATATAGCAAAGGGCTATGATTGTTTTTAAAGATGATTAGACCTTGAGTATTTAAGTGTTAACAGTTGCCTTCTTATGGAGTAAAGTATAAAAAAATAGCTATCTGACATTGCTTTTAAATTAAATGACATAAAACACAATATACGGCACTGGAAAAGTATTTGCTATGATCTCCTCAGTTACATTTAAATATTTATGCACATGCATCTGTTTAAGTGGGACCTGTCAGCAATGTCAGCAGCAGTTTTCCATAGCTAGTGCAGAAATATAGTAATTTTACGGGAAGTACATATGAAGAAAAAATAAGTTAATTTAAAGGGGATTTTGAGAACTGTAATTTCAATTAAATATAAGGAGCTGAGAAAAAGAGTGGTTCAGTGTTGCTTTTATTTTATTATGTAGTTTTGCAATATCTGGTATTTTTGTTGGAAAAGTCCCAGGTCCTGGAAACAACATTAAAAAGATTGTAAATAAGAATTGGATCATGTGATGTGATACAAAAGAAAGGAAAAAACCAACCAAACACCAACAAAAAACCAAAAGACAAATAACAAACTATCTTTTTTCTTCATTTCCTGATTTTTTTTTTTTTCAGGGGAAGATGAAATCATGCTAATGAGTTTTGAATGCTTTGCTGAAGTATCTCTTGTGATTGAGAGGAAAGATCAATAAGAAACAGTCCTGACTTCAAGTTTTTAAAGTTTTTTTCTTCAGGTTTGTTGAGGCTCTACTTTCTAACGAAATCATGGGATCATAGAGTAACTTAGGCTGGCAGGGACCTCTGGAGGTTTCTAATCAGACTGTCTACCCAAAGGAAGATCATGTTCAAAGTTAGCTGAGATTGTTTCAGGGCCTTGCCCAGGTCAATGTTGAATATTGACAAGGATGGAGATTGCACAGCCTCCTGGGCAACCTGCTCATGCCCAGCCATCTGCGGCAGGTGCACCCGCCCTGATAAGAGACTGGGGCCATTAGGACTGTGGCGTCATTACTTTTCGTGTGCTTATGGTGGCGAGTGCTTGACCGTTAGGTATCCACCTTGGTTGAGGGGCAGGTAGGGCAGGGCCTTCAGCTGATGAAACGCCTCGGTCCAGAGAAATTTCTAGACGGCTGACCATATATGACCACAGCTCAGATTCGAATAGGGTATAAATGGACCCCCACAGGGCAAATGGAGTCAGCCTTTCTCAGAGCAGTTGGGTGCTCTCCCCTTGGGTTGGGATGCCACCCAGGGAAACTCCTGGAGGTTGAGAGCCCTCATCACTCACCTTATAGGTGAGTGATTGTGCACATTTTGAATCCTCATTTCTAAAGCTGGCTGTGCAGTATCAATTCCTTGTACATCATCCTGAACCTCTGGTTTACTGATGTTTTGTAGTGTTGAATGATTTTGATAAACCTTATTTCTAGTTAGCTTTCTGCTAAACAATTTTGGTTTAAATAAAGTTTATATTTGGGTTCATCACCTGCTTAAATTGATTTTGTGAGCCGCTGTGACATTTAAATTGGCACACTTCTGCACCATCACACCATCTTCACCGTAAGAATTGGTTTGGTTTCCCTTGTTGCAAGGTGCGACTATTGCCCTTTGCCTTCCCTGTGCACCTCTAAGAAGAATCTGTCTCAGTCATCCCTGTAACCACTTCTTTGGTAGCTGAAGACAACAGTGAGGGCCCTCCTTGGCCCTATCCTCTTTGGCCTAAGCAAGCCCAGCTCCCTTGGCATCTCCTGGCACGGCATGGCTCCAGCGTAGTTGCCCTTCACTGGGGTTCCTGTGGTTTCTCAATGTCTCTCTTGCACTGGGGGCCTGAAACAGACAGTGCTGGGTGTCGGGGGGGAGGCTGCAAAGCTGAACTGGTGGCAATAATTGCGTCCACCTATCTACCAGCTACGCGCTTGCTAATCTAGTCCTGCATGCAGTTCTCCTTCAAGACACAGCTTGTAAGGGGGGTGGTTACAATGCAAAACTCAGATCAGGTTCTTTAAAGCTTATGAACTTGTGTTTGGAACAAATATGTTCTTTGCAAAGCTATGTTTTCTCTATAGGCTCTAAGCAAAATCTTACACTCTTCACTTGATTTGACAATTAAAAAAAAGCCCCAAATAAGTTAAGTTTTATAGCTTCACTTCTGTGCTTATTTGCTTCCCTTGGTGGACTTTAATGAGGAATATTCAGGTAGTTTGAATCTACATGAGCTGAAACAGATGTTGGTTTTAGTACAGCTGTATTCTTGCAGATGATATCTAAAAATAAACCCAAACTGAAACCACATATTCCCCTGTTCACATAAAACAGGAGTCAGTCACTCATGACATCTGAAAGATATTCAGAGTTTTTCATGGAATTGTAACCTCTCAGCCACCACAGATCATCTTCTCAACAGGTTACTGTTTGTCTATCCTGATGCGGGTTCAACCACGAACGCTGTAGTCTATGGTTGGGAAAACTGATTACATAAGCCAATCTGAAGATATATTCAAGAAAAGGAATATAAAAGCATCTGGACAAGATAAGATCGCCTGGTTCTCTAGATGTTGTCTGGATGTTTTAAAGGATGATGCAAGAGTTTTACATTGGAAATATGAAAAGAAGGCTTATTGAAATCAGCATAATACTTCAGATGGAATTATTAATGTTATACCATTAACCATCCATTAGCTGAATCAAAAGTAATTCTTTCTTGTAGTTAGGTCTTCAACCTGCATGTCTTTTTAGGTCTTCATTTCTTGGTGGCACTTACTATCATAAATACCAAAACAGAAGCAGAAAGATATTTTCATATTTCTGATGTAGCAAAAGCAGGAAACACTGAAAACATTGCAAGAAGTTCAAGTGTCTCATGAAAGTTGGCTGACCAAAGAGCTGAGATGATTATGCAATCAGAGCCAGTAAACAGAGTGTGTTTATCACTCATCATTATTAACAAATCACACTCTCGTTAAACAATCATTGACTCATTTAGTTGACAGAGCTAGAGATTTTAAATGGTGCTTGTTATGGCAATTGCACCTCCATGATTATGGAATTGTTTGTGACTTGCTTACCTTGAGTATTTGTTGTTCATTACTTGAGCAGGGTGACTCATTAACGGACCTACTGTTAAAGGGTAAACTGGAGAAAAACTCATGCAGAAGCAGGATTTCTGACAGGTCCCATGGGTGACCCGTGCCCTGAAGGACTATACCCCATGGGAAGGACCCATGCTGGAGCAGTTAGTGAAGAACTGCAGCCCATGGGAAGGACCCAGGTTGGAGAGGTTCGTGAAGGACTATATCGTGTAGGAGGGACCCTGTGCTGGAGCAGAACAGTGTGAGTAGGAAGGGGCAGCAGAGACAAAGTGTTATGGACTGACCATGTTGCCCATTCTCCATCCCCCTGTGCTGCTCAGGGAGTGGAGGAGGAGGAGGTGGAGGAGTTAGGAGTGAAGTTGAGCCTGGGAAGAAAGGGGGAGTGTGAGGGCAAGGTGGTTTCAGTTTTGTTTTTTTTTTCTTGCTATTGTACTCTCCTATTAATTGGCAATAAATTAAATTAATCTTCCCCAAGTCAAGTCTGTTTTGTCCATAATGGTACTTGGTCAGCGATCTCCCTGTCCTTATCTCGACCCATGAGATTTTCATCATATTTTCTGCCCTGTCCTGTTGAGGAGGGGGAGTGAGAGAGTGGCTGGGTGGGCACCTGGTAGCCAGCCAAAGTCAGCCCACCACAGTCCTCTTTCTCTAGTCTTATCATTCATTCTGACTTATTAAGAGCAGAAAAATCACAATAGGAAAAAACCCAAACCCACAATAACTTGTTCTCAACTTTCACACAGCAACTGAAGGTAAAGATGAATGTACAAATACCTAAGTGTGATGATGCAAACCAGTATACCTGAGACCCCATATTTAGTTCTATACTGGTAAAGCAAACATGTCTGGGATGATCTTGGTTGCTTGCTGGTGTCTCTGTTCACTTTGTTAACAGGAGGGTGTGGGTTCATTTAGCTGGTACAACCCAAACAATTTTCCTGACACCACCAGGACCAGAACTTACCCCTGCTCCTCTGATCTGCAAAGTCCATGCTACAGATACTAACTTCCAGTAGCACCTTTACACCTTAATGGAAATAATTTGTACCCCCATTTTAGCTATTCTGGTGAAATGTATTGGAGCACTTCACTCTGCAGCAGTGAGCCAGCACCAGAGGAGAAGGTCCATGTGCCTGTCTGGGTGGTGTGCTTTGATGTTTGCCAGATGCTTTGAAATCATCCTTAGTCCTGGCCAGGTTAGGGTAAAAGCATTTTATTTACAGAATCCAAACATAGCCAACATGGTTACAGAAGTTATGAACAAGGATAACTAGAAATAAAAGTAAACTATGAATGTATCTACTTCTCCAGGGCTTTCCTCACTGTCTGGCAACTGGTAGCGAGCTGTTTAGCCACTCACCAAACCCATGGCATGCATTACAATCCTTAAATCCTGAACTTGCAGTCAGTGAAGAAAACTGCAGTTTCAAGGGGTGACAGGACATTTTCTACCCAGTCCTTTCATGAGTTAATCAAGGATTCATTCAGACTCATATCCCTTGCTCTTCCAAACCTTTTCCTTTGCAAGTAAAAACATATTCCTTTTCTTAATTGGGACATAGATTTGACATATTTATGCCAGGATTCTTAACTATCCTTGTGCTTAATTAAACAATTAATAAATCATCCACCTGTATAATCCATCAACTTTTCTTCTTGGCCAGGGGATATTCGTAAGCATTTCACACATTGTTCTTCATGCAGAACATGTAACTTAGCAACCATCCAAGCAGGATTAATGCCTGTGGCTCATTGCAGGCTCTTATTTGTGATCGGACCTGCCAATAATCAATAACACTAGGATGATTAATTCCAGGTGCCTGACCATCCAGGATCTTTCTGTGCCTACTGCAGGTTCACCTGATTTCACCATGATTGCCACTTCTTCTGTCTCTGTTATAATCTAGGCAGTTCCTTCTTGGGGTTGAGTCTTCTTGGAGGAAATAACTACCACCTGTGGTACTGGAAGGAGCTCAACAACCTGACAGAGCTGCCCACACAGCTCAGAAAGTGAGGTCTTGCTCAAGGAAACTGGTGATTAATGAAGCTGAGGCAATGCTATCCAGAGGCAGGGAGCAGCTGACAGATTTGGAGTGTTCCACACCACCACCACCAGTAGTGTGGCAACATCATGTGGACGTTCAGTATCACAATCCACTCAGGAATGCTGCAGTATGTAAAGTGCAAGCGCAAGAAGTCTAACAGGCTTTTACTCTATGTTCTCGAAAATTCATGATGAAAGGAAATCAAATAATAAATATGTATCCCTTGTCATTTATGGATATGTTTTATTTGTTATGGAAAGGACTGGCTAATGAAGCCAAATTATTGTGGGTTTTTTAGTGTCTTCATTACTCAATCATTTGCACTCCAGCTATCCTTGTGAAATTGTATGGGGTTTGTTTTTGCAGACTACGTACTTAAGGGACCTTAAGCAAACCGGTGCCTTTCATAATGCCCCTCCTGCCAGCATTTAAAATGCAGTGATTCATCTGATGGATCATTTAAATTGACTTAAATAAACAGATACTTCCAGTAAAAAATGGAAATGGAAATGGGAAATCTCAAGCAGTAGCCTAGAGTTCTCCAAAAAGAAGGAAAAATACATTTTTATGTGTTTTCACCTGTAGGATGGGAACTCCTGGAAACATCAGGAGATCTAACAGCAGAAGTTACAGGTCATATCTTCCTCCTAACTTTCTCACAGATAACTGTTACATCATCACAATTTAGAATCAAAATATGACTGAGAAGTGAATTTGCCTGGACAGTTGGCTACTGTCTTTCCTATATGGAGGTAAATTTTTTATTTTAAAATTCTGCTTGTTTTTTTTTCTTTTAAAAACTTACCTAACTATATACAGCTGTGCCCTCATGCACGGAGTTCATGACACCAAGAGGACCATTAAATTGTGATTTGCATTTTGCTGTTGCATGTTAAAACCTCCAGCTCACTTCAAACTTGAGTTTTGAGCTTTGGTGATGCTCAAATAGCAGGACACAGACCTGCCATTCATCACCAGCATCCTCCCCACTGTGCTGCAATTGGACACAAAAAATGCCCAGGACTTATCTCTTGAGCAAGAATATCTCCTTATCCCACCCTATCATGTGAAAGTCCAATCAAGAAGTCAGCCCATGCTCTGCCAATCTGTCAGCCAACATCAAAGCTGATGAATATACCTCATTGTGGTCCCACGTATTTTGCTGATTCTGCTGGTTCTTCAGTTCATCCATGTCTGGTGTTAAACCTTTTGACAATGTCTAATCTGCTTATTCAAAGCATGACCTAAGAATGCAAAGGTATCGACTATGAAACTTTCTCCCTCAGTTCTCTGACAATGCACAGCAGCTCATTATTCATTTGCTGGCATGTAAATACACAGAGGGTGACCAGGGAAACCAGGACCTTGCTGCCTTTGCGGATTCCAGCGTGGCTGCCCACCGATGTGCATGCACTCCTCTCTGGCTGGTGTTCATTGCCAGTGATCTCTAAACATGAAACGTAAATACAAGCTAACCTATATAACCAAGACTGGAAGGTGTATTTTATATAAATTCAGTCAAAAAGTCCTCCGAAATATTCTGTTGATTCTTTCAGTTCTTTGTGAAGCTGCGATTGGTGAAGTCTGGGTTTAGTATCACCCTGAGCGTGTCAGATGATAGATGTAAATATGGACTGGGTCCACGTGCAGTACCTGCATTGCTGTACATTTTGTGTGCTTGAAAATGGAAAGCATGTTCAAGAACACTACAGCATATCCACGAAGGCATTGACCAAGCCTCTCATCACATATTGCTGCATTAGTTTTGAGGTATGTTCTTAGGTACTTTGCTCTGTTCTCTGCAGTGAAGCTCATTTTCACCTACTAGGTTCCGTCTTACTTAGGTAGCGATGGAAAAACAACACAAGAAACTTTTTTTTTATAGTAATATCAAATGAATATAGAGGGCCAAATTATCAGCAAGGAAAAGACCAGCAAAGACAATTAAGCTAAGAGTTTGATCCAATACACCTAATAGAAACTTGACCCTGGGAAGCGGATAATGTTGATACTACTTAATGGGAGGAAATTAATAATTTGAATCATATTTTCTCCCAAAATAATGTGGTTCAATGAAGAAAAAAAGCTTATTTTATTAAATCAACTGAATTATTTGGAAACAGGTTAACTGAAGAGTATATTATAGTTCAGTTTCAACTGATCAGATTTCAGGGTTGGTCAGGCTGTGTTTCTGTATGGTCTTTCACACAGCCCAGTCTGTGTTTTTTGATAAACACAATGTGCATTATTCCTGGTTTGCTGAGTTTTAGCTATTGGTCTCTCTTCTCTGTCACCTATGGGAAGTGGCCGTGCAATTTAGTGGGGACTGTCATCTAGACACAGACAAGCCATCTTCTTCCAGCATAGGTCTGGGGTGGGATTGGTCCTGCAGCTTCAGCGTGCCACCAGCTGGGCTTCTCTGCCCCTATGCCGCGACATTTTTCAGCCTCATGGATTCATCCCACACTGTCCACATCTCCTCAGCTGCCACAGTGAGCATCCCCAGTACAAGCCCAACCAGCAGCTGGCAGAGAAATGCCCTGACCTGCTTCCTCCAAAAGAGGAGTGAGATATGGAGGTGTGAGGCGGCAGCTCTTTTTCTCTTCAAACACTCATTCATAGCTGTCTCACCACAGTCTCCTTCATTTTCTTAGGATATATGTACAGCTGCCATGAGACAAGGTCTAACCTTGCTTTCTTCTTCTTTTCCAGGTCTGAGAAAGGTGCAGGTTGAAAGGTTAAGCATGTGGGGTATTTTAAAAGGAAATGTTTCAGAAAAGTTGAACATGAACTCATGTGCCAGATGGCACATGAATGGCATGTGCCATCCGGCCCTTCCAGGTAAATATTTCACAAACCAACATGATGAAATGTAAAAAGCAGATGCCTCAATGTTTTTAAAAACTAATGTATTTGGACTTTGTGTTCTATGGGAAATTAAAAATCTGATGATATTGTCATGATTCACGATGAAATGACCGCTTCCTTTTTTCATCTATCAGTAGTTAGATCTACTCAACCTGCAAAAAACCTATCATCCTCATGCCTTTCTCAAAGTGGAATGGAGCTCAGCGAGAAAAACAAGATTTATACATACTTTTGTAGGAACAAGCAGGAATATCAATTCTCAGTAGACTGCAGAGAGCAAAATACTAAGTTGAAAATATTAGGGTATGGCAAACTAGACTTTATGATATTCTTCAGTTCTACATTGTAGTATGGAAGGAAGACAGAAAGAAAAAGTAGGACAGAAAAGGATACACAATTTAGTTAGTTTAATGATGTGTCTCATTTATTTCTGTAGTGCAGTTGCATGTACAAAAGAACTTGCATTTGTATTTGATCCTCAAAAGCAACATTTCAGCTATCAAAGGCACACAGGTAGCTGTTAGGATTTTCTCAGAAGAGAATTGTCATGACAGAAATGCAAGCAGTTTAAAAAACTACAGAAAAAAATACAGAATAGAGACAGCTGACTAAATTTTCATATCTAACTTTGAATCTTTTCAATTTAATAAATAAATTCAATAAAACTGGATACAGAATTTCCTTGACTTCCAGAACTAAAATGGAAGACACAAACAAAATGGAAAAAAAAAAAAAAAAGAAATTTAGGAATCACCTAGAGGACGAAACAAAATAATATATTCACAGACATAAAAAATAGAACAATGGACAGTTTAAGCCTTCATCATTACAGTAATATATTTGTAGAGATGCTGTTCTTTCCATAGTTAAATCCATAAAATTGTAACCCATGCACTTTGGGTGGGATTTGCCATATCACATAAATACCTTAAGAAAGGGTACACAGCCTCCCATGAAAATGGGAAATTTGCATTTAAATAATGCAGTCAGTTTTTAAATTTTCTTCCCTTAAGGAGGAAAATCATACTTAAATAAATTCTAGTTTGAACAGGAGTTTCATGTTGATTCAGTTGTCCATTTTTTCCCATGACAGAGAAGGAGAGAAATCTCTGAGACTCCACCAGGAGTACAGCTTTGTTTTGAAGCCATCACAAAAAAAAGGTGGCAATTAAGTTAAGTTAAAGAAAATGAAATCACACATACATATGCACACGCGCACACACACACACACAAGTATCTTTTCTGCCACAAATGGTCAACCTCTGGGGTTTTTTGCTGCAGTAGGTAAGTCTCAGTCCTCATGGATGGATACATAAGAAGAGAGGGCTAAGTAGTCTAGTAGAGTAGAATCATAGAATCATAGAATTGTTTAGATTGGAAAAGACCTTTAAGATCATTAAGTCCAACTATTAACCTAACACTGCTAAGTCCACCACTAAACCATGTCCCTAAGCACCTTATCCACATGTCTTTTAAAAACCTCCAGGGATGGTGACTCAACCACCTCCCTGGGCAGCCTGTTCCAATGCTTCACCACTCTCTCCATAAAGAAATTTTTCCTAATATCCAGCCTAAACCCCCCCAGTGCAACTTGAAGCCATTCCCTCTTGTCCTGTCACTTGGCACTTGGGAGAAGAGACCAACACTCACCTCTCCACAACCTCCTTTCAGGTAGTTGTAGTGGGTGCATTAGTACTTCATTCTTAAAGGCTTAGGTACGTGAATGTTTCAGAAGAACTTGCGGTAGACTTTGCAATGGGATACCCATGATGTTGGCAAAAAAAACGCCAGAGGTGGTATCGGTGTGGAAAAAGTGAGCAAGGAATATAACTTTTATCAACATACAGCTTAATGTTTTTTAAAACCTATTGACCTTTCTTGGATGCTGGGTGGCTTCACATTGAAAATTTGTGATCCTGTGTCTTTCTAGATTTTTTAGACCCATTGGTGTCACCACCTTGCTAATAAGTAACTTCTGTGATCAGACCAGAAACTGTAGTTGTGGTAGTTCTTTATAGGAAGAGTATTCAAACAGCGTATTTCCTTTAATAAAACAATAATTAAACCCAAGTTATTTTTTCATTTTTGAAAAAAGTATAGTTTTCAGAAATGTCCAACAGCTACCCATACTGTCTTCCAGAATATTAAACACTGTTTCTTACTCATGTCTAGAAACACAGTTTGAGAGGTAGGATCTGCTGCAGAGTATTTCAAAAGTGGATTTGAAGGGAACTTTAAAAGTGTCATTTTTTGCCAGTTTGTGAACACTGAAGAATATTCTATTTGATGCTTTATTTTGGAAATACTAGGATTGTTAGGTCTTTTCCTATCTGACATTAGTTTATTATTTTAGCCTAAATGGATTCCTGTTCAGTTAGATCAAACACGTTATATATTGAAGTGAGAGTCTATGGCCTTCTGAACCATTTTGACACTCAATTTTATTGTCCCTTCTTTACCCTGTGTGAAACTCTAAAGAGTTTTTAGGAATTTTACTGTGACCTGTCATGCCTTTGTTGAAACGGCAAAAATACCAGTCACTGTGTTGGACTGGTCAAACAGTCAAAAACAAAGGATTGTGCACAGTCCAACCAAAAGTCAGGTTTCCTGTCAAATTGCTCAATTTTATTCTCTTTAGTCTGTCATGACATCATCATTCAGCAGTTCCCCTGTCATCACACAGTCTTGGAAGAAAGACAAAACCTGAATTTATATTGCAAAAACCAAGCCAAGTAAGAGGAAGATTTGCCTTTGTTTGGGGAAAAAACAAAACCAAAACAAACATGTTTCAGAACAGCTTCATGTGTCGCAAAGACACAAAAGGCTGCCTAGGTCCAATTCTTACTTTTTTCTACCGCTGGAGAATTCCAAATGGTTTTTCCTGTACAAAGTGCCCTAACTATGGAAGGAAAGCAATATATCTTGCATGGGCAGAGACACAGTGAAGTCAGTGAGCCTCTGTGTGGGTGTACAATACATCACAGCCCAGAGAACCATATTTCTGGGGCTGTTCAGGGACTATGTTGCAACGGGGCCAAAAGTCTGGGGATGAGGGTGGGCGTGCTGGATGCTTCCTGCCTTTGATCACTGCAGATCAGCAGTGGCTGCCAAGCCTGAACAAAGAGACAGAGCTGATCTAGACCGAAGACTCAGAGGCCAGCTGCAAACAGAGACCAGAATTATCAGAATTTGGGGAATTTTCAGTCTTTTTTCTTTAAGTGTAGGAACTAGGCAAATAAAAGTAGCAGCTAATATGACAGCAGAAGATGGCCAGAGGAAAGTGGATGCAAATAGAAAAATTGGCTGCAGAAGCTGGGCTACAGAGTTTCCTGATGGAAATTATCTAGGTATGAAAGGTAAGGCATATCTCCTACAGAAGAAAACGCTTGAAAATTGAATTGTGGGCTAGATGTGATGGTGAATTTTGAATGGAGATTTGAAGACAAGATGGAGATGAAAAGGGAAAATTCCACACAGACACCATAAGAATTACAACATCTGTTGATCTAAAGCGCCTGAGAGCACCCCATCAAGGGTGCTCTTATATTTTAGTAAAATTTAAAATTTTTAGCCCACTGCTCCCGGAAGGAATTTTTTTATACACCATCTCTTTTTTGTATTCATAGTTTTCAGCCAAAATATCTACATGACCAGTTTAAATACTTGGCTTTTGTGCCAATATTGTCTTGTAACATAAGTAGCCCTTTTCTCTCCTGGTTTCCCTCCATTAGAAATTTATAGAAAGCAAGCATACTCTTAATGTTTTTTCAGCCTTCATTTTCCTAGATTAGTCAAGGCTTTCTAGTGTCTTCAACTGAGAGTTGAAGTCCTCTGACCACCTTAGTAACCAGTCTCTGTTTTTGGTCTATTTTGAATCTTTATTGAAAATGAATGATGGGAGCACAAAATAAACAAAATCGTCAATATCTTGCACAATAAAAAAATGTTTCTCTCTGGATAAATCCTGGGAATATTCTTGCCTTTTGTTATAAATGCATTACTTTGAAATGTCATTGTTATCCTGTGGTCAACTCATATCTGTGGGTTTCTCTCCTCTCGAGATATTCCCAGCTGATCACAAGCCTCTCTTCTTTGGTCATGTACTTTATTCCCAGGCCTTGCATGTCCCGGAAATAATTAATTTCCTCCCATCTGTTACTCAAGTAAAGAATGCCATTTGTTCCTGTGCGCTCTTCCACCTTTTGAGTTGAGTTTGTTAATGCAAATATTTAACAACCTCAGTCATGTCGCTCAGCATGAGAAACTCCACTAGCATTCAGCCTAGTATCTTCTCTTTGAGCTGTACCAGCTGTCATTTCCTCTTTAATATTCCCAGTCCCATATGTCTGCTGAAGAATACAGCATCCAGCTCCTTTCTCCTCTCCTCCGTGCTCCTGCCTTCTGCTGCCAAGTTGACTCCATTCTAGCAGAAGTCTTGTCTTGCTTTGACTCTTTTACCAAATATCCTTGTTCTCCTGCCCTTCTTCTCTCCAAGAAGCCTCAGCCAACTCTCTCAGTTATTTCACCTTCTCATGTGGCTTCATGGTAGTTTCTTTTGTTGGGTGGAAATCCTTTCCTGTCCTACTTTTTATGATCCCTATGTTATGGAGTTCCTGCTGTCTGCGTCACCAAGCCCTCTCAGCTCTCTGCCCTCACCTGAAAAACCTGAAATTTGTTTTTGAGTGACTTTTAGTCCATCCATCACCCACTCCTCTCATCACGTTGACAGTTTCAAAGATGAAAAATTATGATACGGCCCATCAGATGAGCCATATCTATCCATGAACAGCTGCTTGTTCACAGCCTTATCCTCCCTGCTATCAGCAGGCTGATGTTTCTCATCTGCCCTGTTCCTCTAGTCTATCTCCTTACCCAGCGACCTGTCCCCATCCATTTCTCTCATCTCAGGCATGTCCTTTTCCATTTGCGGAAAAGTTAAACTTAAAAAAGTAGTTTGTTGCTGATCTGAAATAATGCTGCTCTCTTATTCTGAGCTTTTTTTATGTTCACACTCCTCCCCACTCCTTTAGCCTGTTTTAGTATGGCCCTTCAGGCAGAAATCATGCCATACATTCCTGTTCCCCACCAATCTGAGGTCCCTTTTCAAGAGCTTTGAAACACAGGATCTATGATTTTAGAAAATGCTGTGGACTAAGAGTAAGTCTGTCCTCAGCACAGGGCTGCTTGCCTAGGATGTCTGACTCAGAGTCTAGCAGCTCTTGGAGCAAATTATCCTCTGTGATCGGCGTAGTGCAAAGGCAAGACGCTTAACCAATGCTTCCCCAGTCAGCGGGACTGGGCACAGGAGCAGCAATGTTGTGCCACCATTTTCTGAGTTCCAGGAAGCATAGGCAGGACAATCTGGGAGCAGATAGCCCTAACACCACCATGTGAGCAGGTATGTTGCCTGCACACGTGTGTCAACTCTGGCATGTGTTCCACTTGCTTGCTGCTGTAAAATGGGAATAAAAATATATTCTCACAGGCAAGTTCAGGACTGAAACCACATTGTATACTTTTGTTACAAAAAAATCTTTAAAAATGTGATCTTTATGGTTGTGACTCCCTGTAGTTTTCTGATGTTTGATCTTAATGTTATTTGTATTATGAAGAACCAGGATAAATCCTTCGTCATGCTCACCTCCCTTTTTTTGTTTTTCTCTTCTCCTCAGTAAATTGGTATTATGTGTATTTTTTATGATTCGGAGGACTGCTTAACAGTCCAGTGACTGCTAATGGTTTAGTTTTGCTTTATCCTTATTACTTCAGGAAAGCAGCATAGTTGGTCACACTGAGAATAATTACAGCAGTCTAATAAGCTCAAGATAAGTCTTAAAGTTACTTTTTAAGTGAATGTCAATAAATCTCTAATTCTGTACTTTCAAAGGTTAGATCACTTTCTTTTCACAGCCATTATCATTACTATCTCTAAGAATAGCTCCACATTAGTAAGGGCCGAATCAAGTTCTGTGGGACTCCTCAGCATTGTCAGTCTTCAAAAAAAGTCACCACCTGAGCAAAAGCAGTCTGAAGAGACTGAGGTCAGGCTCTCATTATCAGGGTGAACATCATCACTACTTCTGTAAGTGAAAAAAATATGAATCCTAGTATTTTCTCTAGACCACTGAGACAGGAGTCTCAGTCATAACATCCCAGTGGCAAAATAAGGAACTTACGAAGCTGTAAATACAAGCTTCTAAAGAACATGTGACTCAGAGCTGATGCAAAGATTTCTAATTTCCTGGGTGAATAGGCAGTCTGGTTTGAGCAGCATTCCTTCTGGATCCACTTAAAGTTTAAGGGTCTCCAAATAGAAATGTTACTGTGAGTCAAATAATCCAGCTGTGTGCAGTAAAATACACATGTAAGTGTACCTGTCAGAGAAGGACTGACTTTTTCATGCAATATGGTAAATTACTCCATTACCTTTAATAACTTTGCCCTATTCTTCTTTTTCTGCCATGCTGTCATGATTTGTGTCACTCTGGAGACTATGACTTTAAAATCTAGCAGGTATTTAATGTAATTAAAACAAGGCATGATTACTTGAGGAATATCTACCTAAGTAATATCTATTTAGAAAGAGAAAGTGTCCTGGTTTATCCCTTTATTAATATTTCATCTCGGTCTAGAAGTTTTGATGTTGAAGCTGTAAAAAACATCCAGATAATTACAAGCCATCAAGACAGTGACTCAGCTGGCAAAGTTTCCATAAGACCTGGACTGTGATATTCCCAGATAAGAATAATCAATCTAAATTAAATATTAAATAAAATTGTATTTTAAAAGGGGAAAAAACCCAACTCTAACATTTGTTGTTACTTAGGTAAAATTTCTGACCAATTTGAGATTCTAAACTTCTGTTTTTGAACATGATCAAGGCTGTTCATGCCTTAAAAAAGGAGTTATGTACATCATTCAGATATCTCAGAAAAAGCTGTTAGGTATGTACCTATCTCTTAAGACACATGGTTATCTTTGCAAATCTTTCCCAGATGTCTAAATTGTTTTTTAAAAAGGAAATTTTTGATTTAACAAAGGATCTAGGGGAAATTCACATAAACCTTTGCTCCACTGGCTAAAAAGCTGAACAGCCACAATAGACAAACACTAAACCACACGTATTGTTACCTGTATTGCTGCAGATGTTCCTTTAAAAAGTTCATGCAAAAGATTCTGAGAGGAAAAGCAAGTGGTACATTCAAATATAAGCTGATAGGAAACCAGGTACAAGTAGTTTTATCTTGAAGATAAAGACTGTTCTTCAAACAGAACTGACACGAGGAGCTCAGTCAATGCCTAGGCAGCCAAATGAATTTAATTTCAAAGTTTCAGCTGAACAGCCACAATAGCTTATTCTTTTCAAAAATGCAACCTACATGCTTGAATAAATATCACATCTAGGTGAGACAGCCCATGCTGGAGTGAGACCACAAGGAACTGAACAGACCCAGCACAGACCAGTTCTCCCAACAGGGACAAACACATCTTCCATTTGTATCCCAGGAAAAGCTGAAAGACTTAATTTTTGCTAAAGGGAACAAGCTCTCATTTTCAACATGGTAGCTGAAAGTGTGGTCTGTGCAGGACGGGGCTTTTTCATACATGGTAAGGACAGTAGGAAGAACTTTACAAAAAGGCACAATAAATTAGTTTAAAATACAGGATACATTGCCACAGTGACCTGTAAACCGCAGTTTTAAGAGCAGAGTGAGCTATCCCTAGCTGCTATAAGAATTGCTCTACCAGGAAAGTTTACTATCTTCACAAATTGGATAAAGAGCAGAGTTGAGAAGGAGCTTGGGTGTCTCCAGAGTATCTTGTGCATGGCACAGGGATACCTGTGCCACCACTTTTCTTTGCCTAACTCACTTACTGGTATGATTCATGCCTTCATGACTTACTCAAATTGAAATTATTTTTGTGAACTTGACCATCACTGGCAAAAAAAAATATCTAAATTATGGAATTGCTAATACTGACCTCAATCCCATGTTAGCCAAAATCAAACTGAAACAATCTTCACTTGCACTGTGATATGCGTCCTGATATTATGCTACCTCGCTCTCTTCTGGAGAAAGTTATTATATTAAAAAGAATCTATTTGAAAGACAAAACATTGTCTCTCACTGGCACTGAAATTTGATCAAGAGGACACTTTTCGGCGGAAAGTATGTTTCTGTGAAAGATACACAAATGTGGCCATTTAGTAGGTCAGCATTTGTTGGACGCTAGAAATGCACAGGGCATTTCCTTTATGCCTTTCCTTAACCTACACCAGGAGTGATGTGTTTTAACATCCTGCTTAGAAATGGCAATTGGTGCTAAGGGCTTCTGCTCACATTGGCTGTCACAAGTATAGACAGCCTCCCCTGCTCCGGCCACCCACACGTGTAAATAGAGGTGAAAAAAAATGCAACTGGCAAGAAATTATTAAAAAAGCCAAGGAAAAGCAAACACTCAAAACAAAAGATGGCCTCTGTGAAATGTCCCAAAGGTCACCATTGTTAGCACAACAGAGGAAAGAAATCCCAGAGTTAACTTAGTTTTTTAATCTTTGGCCCTCACTACAAATTGATTCTAGATACACCTGTTCCTTGAAGCGTGAAAAAATCTATTCTGAGTGTTTTAGAAGCCATTATTAAGCTATAGTCAAACACAGCATATCAAGGTATTCCTAATTTCTTATCTTTGACAGCGCTACAGAGTTCCTGCTGTTCAGAAAACAAATGTCCTGTGATTTCTTTTTACTGCTTCTTGGGCTAAGGACTAGTGTTGCAGTTTCTTCTTTAACAGAACCCAAAAGTTACACTGATACGTAATTATTTTATTCATGTTAAATGATCGTTTCAAGCTCTGTTGAATGCTTTAAAATGCTCCAGGCATTATTGCTAATTTGTGTGGAGGAAGCAGGTTGCCTTCTGTTTTGGCCTGATGCAGACCAAGACAGCGGGTGGTGGTTGCAGGGTTGCAGCCTGCCATGGGTACTTGGTGTGGTGTGGCTAAAGCCCTGTTCTCACCTCGGTAACATATCTCAGACACACTGGCATTGAACTTAGGGATACGTCCAAAGGTTTTGGAGAAATGAAGCAGAACAATTAACAGAAGTCCAGAGCAATGTAATAAATCTTCATGTAAACATAACTACCCTGCTGCTGTATCTGAGCGCAGCCACTGAGAGCCAGTTCACGTATTTCTGCCTGGCTCCATGTCGTGCCATGTGAGTGACTCAAGCTACCTCTAAAGCAAGACTTCAGGATATGAGCGTCACCTAACCAGGATGACGAAAACCTTGGGTTACAGGCATGGCTGAGGTGTCTCAGATGCTGGCAGTGCTGGGAAACAACCTCCACTTCTCTTGATCAGTCAGTACAGGGATGGCTGGAGGCCTCAGCCTGCAAAAGCTGATGGACATGTAGTTTCCTTCTTTTTAATTAAAGGTGTTTTAAGAGACTGTGGTAGCTGAATTCATACTTATGCAATCACTAGATTTAATTTATACAAAGAACCTCTATGTCAGGAAATATCTAGCAGATAGAATAGCCACCAGAGGCCTTTTGACTGCAAGATGTGGTGGGTCTGGATTAAGGTCTACAAACCAGAAATGATTTGGAGGTTCTTCTTGTTTTGGAAAATATCCGCAGGAGTTGTACAAGATGGTGTGAAGACATGGAAATGGAGTCCATTGGAAAATGATGAGAGTCCCACAATCTCTCCGCATCTGTCTAGGAAAAAGGGCTTACAAATTCTCCTAATCAGAGCAAAAGGTGGCCAGGAAGAGGGGAAGGAGTATGGTGCTGGAGACTGCACCCAAACCACGGAGCTTTTTCCAGAGAGACCTTACTCAGTGAGCCGTGTCTGAGCCAGGAAAGAGAGGAGACAGATTGCTGCATACTTCATCTGTCAGGAGCCAGCCAATACCCTGGGAATAGGACTGGGAAAGCTTCAAGCAGCCAACAGTATCCCTCCAGGGCTTAGCCAGATAAGCCAAGCAAGCAGGGGCTGGCCCTGCTCCAATAATTAGGTGTTACAGAGAACAGTAGCAACATTGCACCCGTAGTTTCCCGCAACTCTCCCATCCCACACTCATGGGGTCCAGCTCAGACCCGATGTGAGCTCAAACAAAGTCCATCCTGGCCAGGTCTCAACTCTGTCCACTGTATGAAGTCAGCCCAGCTTTCAAACCCCTATGCAGGCAATAAATGTGAAAGCAGTCACTTACAGTATTATGACAATTCTCTTCTAATGAAGGAAGGAAGGAGGGAAAATAATTCAGTGATACCTGTGCTTGGGTACCAGGGGTATCAGCCGGAAAGCATCCTGTTTTCAAGTGCCGGAATGCAGCCTTCTGAAACCTAATGCGCAGCAAATGGCATCACCACACGAGACTCCGGCAGATAGCTTTTTGATGCGTGCTTTGAACTTTCATTTGCTGTTGTGGGCATTAAGAGAAAAATAAAATCAGTTAAAGCTATTTTCTTGGCTTCCTTCCAACTATGTTAACCTTTATGCTGAGTCACATACTGTTAATGTTTCTTTAACCAGAATGGCACCAATGTAACCTTCTGTTCCCTGCTGCCACAGCAGAGTATTTTCAAAGGCCAGATTTAAAATGCCTATTCCCAGGACAATTATCTGAGGATGGTTTCTGCGGCAGCGCTGTGGCAAGGAGCTGATGCTGCTCTCCACTAAACTGTCAGTGAGATTCCCATTCCCCACTTCCAAGCAGAGTCAGGCCTGATCCCATGTCAGATCTCAGTGCATAAAATGTGCCATCAGCTCCACACAGCTTCTTGGCATACGATCTTGCTGTTCAGACTGACTTCAGCTGTTTGACATTTAAGCTGTATTTTGTAGCATTTATCCAAATCCAAGTACACTTGCATTTACCCATCCAGCTATTTACCCACTGAGAACACTGCATTTGAGCCTGCTGCATTTACCAAAATCCAAGATAACACTGCTTCTACCACAAGCTTACAAATTATCAAGACTGATTTAAGAAAACAACCTTAAATCTGTTTCTACTACAAACTAAAGCACACAACAACATGAAAAAATGTAGCAAAATAAAGAAATCCCAAAGGGAAGTACTGCAACAAATGGTACTGATTTCTCCAGTGGGGAGCTCTTTACACTGATACCCAACATGATGTGTTTCTGGAAAGGTACTGTTTCATGGTAATGTAAGATATCCAGAGTGTATGAAGTCAACTTGAAAAACAATACACTGCCTCCCGCAAAAAAACTGAAAGTAAATTTACTCTTTTGACAAAAGAAGCCTTTTGTACAACCCCAGTTGTTTCTGTAGTTTCCATCAATATTCTCGATTATCTTTAGTTTCCAGATAGAACTGCATGTCTCCACAAATACCTTTGCAACAAATTTGGAACCATAATCATAGTATTTTTTGGAAATGGAATTTAAGTTTATGCAAAAATATTCATATACCTATGTGAAGAAAAAAGCAAATGCATTACGGTATTAAGACAGTAACAAATGGATTTACATTGCTCAACTTAATCACAAAAGAAACTGATGAATTATTCTAGATATCCTGTAAAATCCATTTGAGTCATGAGACTCCCAATGACTTCAGTGCGCATAACTCACACCTCAAAAAGAAGGGGTTTTCAAAAATACCTGGGTGACACCAGAGTAATGCCTTCTACACTTGCTTTCAGCAAAGTGGAAGCATTTGAGCTCTGCTAGAGCGGAGAGACATACTCTACTACACTGTAAATATGCATACCACCTCTTGAACACCTACATTTCCTTCAGAGATGCATCACTGTTTTCGATGGGAGATGCTGGGCATCTCGCAGGCTGGGGTAGGACAGCTGTTGGCTGGTGGGCTGGTGAGCATTTCAGCTCTCCATCAAGTCCCCCATTTGGTGACAACACCAGGATGCAGTAGCCTGACGCTTGTCATGGTGCAGATCTGAAACAACAACTACAAATGCATAGTCATGATCTTTTTCAATTGCAAAAAGTTATTTAGAGACTGAGGATCAATAGCACCCTGTATTTACAAAGTAGAGAAACGTTATTCCTATTGTACCAGGAGTGTGCAAGATATGCTTCTTTTTGGTGCTTATCTGAAACGGTTTCTTTAGTGCCAAGGCATAATGACACTCAAAATGCACAGCTCTGATTCACTCTTAGGTTAAACTCCACACTAAGTTAATGTTGCACATGAGACATAGTGTCTGTGTGGCTTAATATGAGCTGCTTTTAGTATTGAATATTTCTTTCTCTTGTCTTCTTTTTTTAAAAAAAACCCCAGATTTCTTATTGAGCAGTGGGGGCAAAGCCTGCAGGGCCTGAATGGCATGTGCTGAGGAGCAAACCCTGCTCATTGCCATAGAAGGAAGGAGATGGAAAAAAAAGCAAAAATAGGAGACAGAAAAGCAGCATAAAAGAGGAGTAGGAAACAAAAACCCCAAAGGAGTAATGGAAAGAGGGATTGGCCAGCACCCCGCATTCCCTTATCTTTGCAACAAGCAGTTCATAAACACATGTACGCACTTTACACTAACAAGGAGAGATCTGAAATAGAGATGGCTGTAAACAGTAAAAACAACATCCCACTCATGATGCTGTCAGGGACAGATGCCATAAGAGCAGTTTCCAGTGACTTCAGGGCATTTGCTTGCACACAGCTGATGTGGACTCAGGGCCCCTCTGAGACCGAGAAGGAGAAACTTTGAAGGCAGAAAGGAAAGTGTCAGCCATAACTTCTCCAATTATGCAGCAAAAATGTCTATCTGAAACTATGCCAGGCTCCCTAGAAACCCTCCCCCGTGCTCACCCATTCCTGCAATAGCCCACAGCATCACCCACACCCCTCGGGCTGCCTTGGGCGCGGAAGCCCCCAGAAACAGGCCTGCCTCCAGAACAGCTGCTTTTGGTACATACTGCAGCTCTTTTAAAGGGAAATGCTGTAATTCAGCTGCCACAGGAGGGGAATAATCTGAGGCCTGTCCAGTCTTTCTGGCATGGCCTTATGAAGGGGACAGGGACAGACCTTCATGCTGTTGGGATGCTGGGACTGGTACCAGCTCTTCGTCCGCTCCACTGCTCCTGGCCAAGGGTGAAGGCCATGTCATTACAGTGCTGCTCATTAAACTTCTCACTTCAGTTCCCTTTTTGAAAGCTTAGCTCATCTGTTTTGCTCGCTTACCAAATTAAAGGGTAAAATAAATGCAACTGAAGGAAAAGTCAGTGCTAATGTCCCTCCTGTGCTAGCTACCCATTTCTTGACTGATCACGTTATCACTTGCAGGGGGATGAAAGCTCCCTGCTGTGGCTGGTAATTTTGTCTTCAGTGGACACAGGGGAAAAGCAATATCGCTGTAAGAATGGGATCAGCTATTCCACTCCTTCATCTTACGCAAAAAAATGTAAAATGTAAACAGTTTTATTTCCTTTTGTTTGTTTGTTTAAAATAATGAAGAACAACCTTTTTCTTTTTTTTCTTTCTCTTTTTCTTTCTTTTTCTTTTTCTTTTTCTTTTTCTTTTTCTTTTTCTTTTTCTTTTTCTTTTTCTTTTTCTTTTTCTTTTTCTTTTTCTTTTTTTTTTTTTCTTTTTCTTTTTCTTTTTCTTTTTCTTTTTCTTTTTCTTTTTCTTTTTCTTTTTCTTTTTCTTTTTCTTTTTCTTTTTTTTTCTTTTTCTTTTTCTTTTTCTTTTTCTTTTTCTTTTTCTTTTTCTTTTTCTTTTTCTTTTTCTTTTTCTTTTTTTTTCTTTTTCTTTTTCTTTTTCTTTTTCTTTTTCTTTTTCTTTTTCTTTTTCTTTTTCTTTTTCTTTTTCTTTTTCTTTTTCTTTTTCTTTTTCTTTTTCTTTTTCTTTTTCTTTTTCTTTTTCTTTTTCTTTTTTCCTTTTTTAAAATTAGAATAATATTCCTGTCCTGGGCCATTTGTGTAGGAGCAGGAGCAGGAGCTCCATGATTAGTCTGCCCAGCTTCAAGAAGTTATGGATGAGCCCCACAAGCAATATGCATTCAGAAGAAAGGTTGATGCTGTTCCGCAGTTCTGCTCAGGGCAGGTCCAGTTATGGTATATCGAGTTGTGATGCTCAGCAGCAAGAAGATACTGGATTGACATGTGTGAGAATGTAGAGGGGGAGATGGACTCCTTGGTAATGTATTCAGAGTGCAAAAAATGCTTTTTGCTGTGGAGTCATTAGTGTAAGCAAAACCCAGCTCATTTATTCACCTTAGGCTTTTCCTGCACGTGTGCTATTTCACTGGCAAATCAACACCAAACCTGTGTTGGTTTGCCACACATGCAGGACCAGAGTGTGTTTATACACTTACCTCTTAAGACAAGATTCAACCTTGAAAACCAGAGTCAGTACTCAAGAAGATGTCTTGGTCTTTTCAGGAGTCTCTCACAGAGGGCATATGCTTTGATGTTTTCAGTAAGACTCACTGCTTACAGGTTTCTGCAGGATCTTGTTTGTGTTTAGTGGGTCTTTCAGTGATAAATGACTCATATTGCTCTGAACTGAAAGCAACTGGCTTTTCCTCTGCACAGCTCCTGAAAAAGTGCCAAAGAACCTCACTGCTTCACTTTACATAGCTTGACTATATTTAGTATGTGCTATACCACAAACTGTAATACAGACTGTGAATCTTGCCTTTTGTTCAAGACATGCAGTGTTTGCAGGCTATAGTCTCAATCAGGGGCACATTAACTTGCTTTTACATTTCCTGGCTGTCCAGCTTCATCGCTTTCTTCCTAAACCTTTAGCACTGTGCCCTGCATAAGAGCAAGGTCACTGGTTCATGCACTGTGTGGGAATACAGGAGAAAACTCTAGTAAGACTTTTTTTTAAAAGACGTATTTTATATAGTAAGCGCTTTGGCAGACTTCTCCCCTCCAGTTTTCTCCCTTTATTCAGAGGAGATAAGTTAGTGGTTAAAATGTGAATTCGTTTCTTCATTGAACTGGGATAGTTTTTGAGGGCAATCACTTACATGCTGGTTTACCACTTGCTGTTTTGTGGTCTTTCATATTAAAGAGGTTTCATTTTTGAAAGATGAAGCAAAAAATGTGTTTGAAAAAATGAAAATTAGGTGATTTTTCACAAGCATGCTTTTATTTTCAATTACAGTATATTTATTGGTGAAAACTGAATCATTTTGTGGGAACATGTTCAGACTCCTATGGAACTCCGACGGAAAGCAGGCAGTATTTCTGTTTATTTAAACATCTGAACTTGACATATTTCTTGCTGTATTTTGGAAATCTTGGTATGGTCATGCTGCTCCTAAGCACCACCAGGTTCTCTCATCTTTAGCTGGGTTGTCCCAGAGCCCTGTGATCACAAGTTCACGACTTTTAGCATTTCAGCAGTCTTGTGGACCTGGTCTAGGAATCTGCAGGCTCTTGCGCTTTAGTTGGTAGAAGCTTTGAACCTTTCAGAAGGATGGAAATGAAATATAATTGTGATTTCTGGAATCTGGGAATTTTCAAGTGGCAGTTCAATGGAGATACTTTGCACAGCCTTGAGTAGGACTGTGGCTGTTGGAGTCTAAACTGTCCTTTCATGCTGGAAAACCAAGTTCCAGCTGACTCTGATTAAACCTTATACTACTTTGCAGATTCCCAGACCAAGCAATAAAGGCCTATGGGTTATAATCCACATTTTTCAAAACTGGTCTCTGCATTTGTTTTTTAACTGCTCCATTTAAGAAGATCATAATTTCAGAGAACAGTGGAAGGCTTAGGAGAATCCCTTATATCTGTAGCAGCTTTGAACTGGTATATTCAATTAAAATGGCAAATGAGGCACCTGACTTCAAAAAGTGTGATCTTATGTAACTTTTTAAGGTCATATATCAGGTATGAGCAAGAGAAGTCCTGGAAGGGTGGACCATATGGTGCAATAATTTGTTATCAGCCTTGCTAGTTTTTGTAGAAAGGGGGAAAGCTATTAAAGTGCTTACCTCAGCACACTTTAGGGCATTTTACAGTTTTTACTATTTGTACCTGGAAATTACGCAAGACCTTCCCAGAAACAGGTTCACAGAAACATATTCCCAAAGTGTCATATTTGGAAAACATGTTGAAAGTAATTACTGTGACAATTTTAGGAGCTCTGCTAAGAAACTTAGCAGCATATTTCAGTGGCTGGCACTGTCTTCTGATATATTGGAAGTTCAAAACCTCAAAATTATGCTCACAGTGGGAAGCTGATCTCTATCAGTCACTCCCAGCATCTCTCTCTGAAGCATGACCATTAAAAGGGCTGCGGTAGTTTCAGCACATCTGTGCTTACGATTTTAACACCAAAATCTTTCTATTCTAATTTTATCTTTAGTATCTGAAGAAATGTGCAAATAGAAGCAGATGTCTTTTGGGAAAAAATATTTGCAGAAACTTAGGAACCAGTCCAGATTCTTCAGGAATCCATATTTTCTCCATTGAGTTTGGAGGGTCCTGCTTTTTGCACTATTTTGGTAAAGGGAAATCGCAATTGCTTTTGAAGCAGATAATGTTAACGTATTTGGAGTCAATGCAAAAATCATGCTGCAGTCAGTAGACACATGTTCCTCTTTTAGAAAATGAGATCTTGTCAGTCTCCGGGAGAAGGAGGTGGCAGCTTGCTGCCGCCTGGGAGAGGGACAGCTTTGAGCTGCCCAGCAGCCACCATTCTGGGTGACTCAGGAATTTTGGTGATGGGTTTGGGATTAAGCCATGTTCATTTCTTGGCTGGTAGGAGAGCCCGTGTGATGCATGAAACTACTGAAGATGGAGAAGATAAAATGGAAAAGGCAAGGCTGTTTAAAAGAGGCTACAAATAAAAGTGTTCCTGTAATTATCAGGTAACTGTAAAGTGTCAGAAATTCCCAAAGTTGAGAGAAAGACATTAAAGATGGCAGTGTTCAATGAAGAATGACATATGCTTTCCAAAATATTATTTGCTTTCTTGGTGTGTATGGAGCTGGGCATGCATACTTCCTCCCACTCTGTTGCGTCTCTTTCTTGCTTTCCTGACTGTATGTAAAAAACATTAAAGTTATGAATTAATGGAAAGTCCAGGAGAATGAATTAATGGAAAAGCTCTCTCTGTGGACTTCTATTACTATACACAACCATGCCATCTTAAAGAGATGTGAGTTATTCTGATTTACAATCTTCTTCTTACTAATCATAATGAGTCATTTAAATGTGTTTGCAAATTAACAGTAGGCCTTTCTGTAAATGGGGCAGCGACTCATGAGGGGAACTCAGTATTCCAAACAACCCCGTAACCAGTGAGAAAATGGAAAGGGAGAAACTCTACAGACTAAAGATTCACTGTTAAATTGCTATTTTAATGTATTTGTATAACTAAATTTGATAGAAATAATAATTTATTTTTAACTATGAGGGTAGAGAGTTCTTTCTATGTATGCATTACCAGCTTTGTCTTTCATTCCTTGTTTCAATTTCAGATATAAAGAGCTTTGTGCAAAACCCTAGTGATCTTTCTAGCCTCCTTTATTCACAATGATGGGTTGCTTTAAGAGATTAAATAAAATCCCTTTTTTTGTGCTAATCATAATGAAATGCAGATGTTTGGTGTTCTCCATTTTTATCAGTGGCTGCATTTCAGAAAGTTAAATCCACCAGCAAAGCTGTTAAAAGTATAACTCTATTCCCAAGTGCAGCCACTTCCAAGTGCATTTGGTCTGAAACAATGTTTGTTTCCATTATTTGCTCACAAGAAAGCACACAGTCAAAAGGCTGCTCATATTTGTGTTGTATGATCATTTGACCTTTCCCTCCCTGTGCTTAACTAAAGTATCATTTTTAAATTAAAAACATTTTTGCCTCATGTTACTAATTCCAGATGCTGTGAATAAAACAATAACATATCAACCCACCATGTTGCCACGCATTTATCGTAAGATTTTCATTAGTAATGCCCTCCTAGATAACTAACTTATCAAGGGTTACTGAACCCCTCAAAAATAGCAAGCTCTCTCTTTAAGGTCCTGAGAACAGAATATTCAGCTTTAATTGACCTCAATGAAAGCAGTTAAGTACTTAGCTTAAAGTCAAGTTAAATGGCAGCCAAGTTAAATGACAGTTAGGTAACTGATGCTATTCCTATAAAGCTGATAAGCATTTTGCAACTGCCAGGAAGAGGAATAGGAGTGGATTGATCTGGTAAAGGACTTTATAAAATGGTGTTTAACAGTAATTTGGTTTGTAAGAGGAAGGACTTGCACTCGGATGTATTCCTGCACATCAGCTGTGTCACAGCCATGCCCATGTGCGTGCTCCTTGTCTGTGGCAATGCACAGGAATTTATATGAGCTTGGCCTTTTTTTCACTGAGGCTGAGTCCTCCTGGGGCAGGGAGCATCCACACACACAGGTACCCCAGCTCAGCCAGCAAACAGTAGCTTGCTAAAGCATGACAGTGAAATCTGATTGCTGATGGCCCTGTTTCTATGCATAGGCACAACTGGACCAAAGCTTGTCTGCACTCTGAGATCTTAATTCTGAATCAGACCATTGGAAAGAGAAGAAAATTTTTGGCACAGGAGCCTGACCAGATCTGAATGATAAAATACCTTATAACCAGGCTACATTGATGGCTTCGGTCTGGGTTGCAGTGTCCTTATATACAATAATTTCCTTTTCTCATGTAGGATTTTACGTATGTATCAAAAAAGGCACTTTTTGCTTGAAACAGCACTTATCTGACATGCCAAAGCTCTTTCCAAGGCTTGATAAGCCCATGACAGCAGTTAAGGCACAGCTTAATCTATGGCTGATGATGTACAGGAAAACAACTGAGTTAGCATCAAGATATTCCTGATCTCCCTACAGTGTTTCTGTGTGGAGGTAGGTTGAGTGGGGGCATGTGTGTGCCTTGTATTCCTTAGCAAGTCCACGGAGCACTGTCCTTCCCTGTGCTTGCTGCTGGCACGCTCTAGGCAAGGGTGTCCCCATCTCCTCATCTGCTGGTGCAGGGTGCCTGCAGAGTCCTGGGAGCACGAAGCCACCATGCTGCTGCTGCCGCTCCTCTGGACACTTCACCATCACTGGGAACAGCACCGCAGATGACACTGCCAAAAGCATGGTCACTGCAGTCTCTGAGAAATGTGAACCTCATTGTCCAGACACAAAAAGTTCAATTTTTAGAGCCACAAGCAGGACAAAAGTGCTACTTTGCATATATGCATTTAAGAGGCTTTCAGGTCAGGACTGATATGCAGTGCCACAGCGTGTTAGCGAAGACAGCAGCTGATTAATCTCATAACAAATCTGTTACAGATAAAACACAAAACAAATCAAAGTGACTTGTTATGTAAACCTGGGATTTTTCATGCTTGCTGTCGGCCTGCTGTTACCCAGCTACTGCCTGGTGAGAGAAACAATCACAGGTGAGCGTGTTTTCATCCAGCACCTTAATTCACTATGCATATAATAAAGATCACTCTTCATTTAGATTCTGGGAAGTTGGTATTGTAATTGAAAGTTCACGATGTTTTCCTGTCACCCACACCTAGATACGTATGATCCAATCTTAACAAGTATGCTGCTTTAGTGTGTTACTTGTCTTGAAAAGAAATCCTTCCTTACCACGCATCTGGTTGTGCTATCTTTCTGCTTACATCTACCAAACGAAAGATTATGCAGCCTTGCTCTGGAAAGTGAGCCATACATTGTTCTTTGATGTCCTTATTTCTTGTCGCAGTGGCTAGAGGTAGGGAGCTACGTCACATACACTACGGGACCTGTGGGTTCACTGATGTTTGACTAATCAATAACTTCATTTGGCTGTTGCCTAGGATTCGTTTTCTCTGTTGATTTTCCATATTTCCTTGCACTTGTGGTATTGTTAATATTGACAATTTTATGAATGGCTGGTACTGGAAAGGTTGGAAGTTAAAAAAAAAATATTCTACCGAAAGACAAATTCTTTTGAAGGCACGCAGAAATCTTCAGATAATTTTCACAATTAACAGAAATACATAAGATTTTTCCAGCATGAGATGAAACAAAAAGTAGGAAGGACTAATGATGTGATTTTTATGGTAACAAGAAATTTGTTCTACATGTTGCTTTACTATATGAAACATGTTGGCCAAGTTTACTGCACTATAAGTTATTAGATGTAGATTTTCCTTAGATTGCTTTTCCACTCTCCCTTTTTTCTTCCCCATTTCACAGTCTCTTTAAATTTAAGAGTGGTTTCTCTCAGTTCAGCCAAGTCAGAAAAATTTACTGCAGCTTTTCATCTGTCACTGGTAGACAAAACACCCTAAAATACATATTACATAGCAGAGCTGTGTAAAATGATCTCATATGCATGATATTAGTGTGCTTGGATTTTTCATTAAAATTCTCTTTGCTGAGAATGAGATCACTTCAATTTGCTTCCTGAACCAAACTTTAGGAAAAAAAAAAAATCTGTATTGAAATTGAATGGAATTTGTAACTTTGCAGAATTTCCACTTTGAAAGGCATGCTGCAAAATGTATGGGACTTCCATAGAGAGACAAACCCAAGAATACTCTCTGTGATCTGCACAAAATGTTTATTTTTTGTACGACAGAAAGTGAGAGGCAGTGCACTGTCAGGATCTTGAGAAGTGTTATAATGGCTTGGTAATGCAAGCCCCAGAGTGCCTTAATACAGTTAGAAAATGGATCTGTGTAGCTATAAAAAGAACAAGTAAAAAGGATAAAAACTCTTTGAATAATTTCCAAGTCTGCATCACAATGAGCTTATGTCATTCCCTATAATTACAAAGCCATAATCAAAGAATAATGATTCACCACTAGGCCATCAGACTTCTTGAGCTCACAGGGCAGCTAGTAACAGAAAAAAGGATAATGGAATTTGGGAATTACCCCACATGAAAAAAATATCCTCCTTCTTTTCTGGCGTTTTGGGCCAAGGAGTGTGCAGTGCATGATACTTCAAAAGTCTCACGGTACATAGTTACAGTTAAGGTTAAAAAAAAATATAATTCTAAGCAATTTTATTCTGACACAGGAAGTTTTATAGTGAGTAAACCACTAGTCATTCTCATTTTTCAAAATGAATGTTACTTGCTTCAGCAGAAAATGTCTTTTCTTCCAGAAAACATTGCACGTTTGAGAGCAGCTGGCTAGTATTGTGTTGCATGAAAAGTTTATGACCTGTTCTGTTCTGTTCAGCTTTTACTGCATCGCTGGTATACCATCTCTTAATCTTCTCATCCCTTTTAAAATAAATGCCTGGAAAATCTCCCTGGCATATATTTCTTGTTATCTCTCAGGCCTTTCTTAAGGCTTCCTGAGGCTTTTTTTTTTCTTGAGACAAATTCTATCCATTTATTTCCAGTGAATGACCATTCCCACTCCACTCATGCAATCTGTTTTATGTATTTGAGGCACATACATATTCCTGACATGGCATTGTTCAAATCCTCTCACTGCCTGTTTAATTGCAAATAACTCCTGTAATGCATGGAAGATAATTTTCACTAGTTTTACAGAAGTCATGCAGAATTTGAAGTCCAGTTGGAGATATTTGGTGCCAAAATCCTTCTCTAGACACCTTAATCACAACTGGTTCAAGTTTGAACTTAACTGAAAATGATACCAATGCAAAGATATCCATAGAAATGAAAATGTCTGAACATACTTGCATTAATTTTGGCTGCAAAATGGCAGTGTTTAGCAAGTACTGGTTGTTCACTGGAGTGATTTATCTAGGAGTGAATTCTGGTTCCCCACATGCTGGACCCTCCCGCGCAGCTGCCAGCCGAGCTGCACAATCTCGGGAGACCATCGGGGAAGATGTGACTCCCCTGGGAGTGCCTCTTTGGCTTTGGCGGGGGTTGTGTGTAATGCAGCATTTTATGCTAATGTTTGATTCCTTCTCGTGTATCCAGCAATACTAAGAGCTGTGACAATTTAATGAAAACACTGACAAGCTTGTTTTTCACAATTTGGCCAGTGCTGGCCTTTGAAACACTTCCATGTGTCAACAGCAAGACAGTGTGGAGAGAAGGAACGTTTGTCAGGCTTGCACAAGAGCACTGATGCTAACAAGGAGCAAAGGAACAAACTGAGAGGCATCTGCAGAGGTAGCAATACAAAAAGGATTTGTTATATCACAGATCACCAATTCCCACCTTGATTCCCATGTCATTTATACCATTTGCCACTTTCAGTTAGCTCGTAACAGGAAAGAGGAATACTTGTTAATGAGAGTGCTAATTCTTCAGGCTGTAGGTACTTAAGGCTTCACCAGCACCCTGGAGTAACATCCCTTTTCTCATGCATCAATTCTCTGTGACACACTCTTTGCAGGTTAGCAGTCTGTGTGTTTGGGGGATTTTCCTGCCTCCATTTACAGCACAGAATTTGCCTAATGGAAGTACATTTGGGCATAAAGAGAAGTATTTGGGCTATGCCTTTTCTTCAAAAGAAGCATTTGCTAGAATGAGTCCTCCACCCTGCAAAAGTGAAACAGCGTTTTGTCCCCATGAGCAGGTTTTGTCACTGTGTAACTACTGAGTGTATTAAGAACAAGACCTGTATCGACTGGTATTATTTAAAATACACTGTTAATAGTTCTAAGTGGATTTATCCATTACGTGGAGATGCTAGAAATGAACAAAATTGTTAGCTAATTGAAAATAATATGATCAATTATTGACTTTCATCATCTTTCCCAGAGGGGGTTTCCTTCCAGTAAATGCTCCCAGCTAAATGAGATTTAGTGAATTTTGACTGTGCTAACAAGCATTAGTAAATGATTTAAAAATCCATATTTATTTGAAAAAAATAGCAGGGGTGGGTAAAGGAATGAAGTCCTCTGTCTGGAAGAGAACACATTTTGGCCCTGATTCTGCTGTCAAGGAAGTCAGCAAGAGTGGGATCAAACTATGAAGGACTCTTAATTAAGGAAATGTGTCCCTTACAAGAGGTTTCTGAAGTCTTTTCAAAGTAGAAAAATTGTTGCAGTAGTCATGTGGATAATTAGTATAAAAATGTATCCTTTTGCCAATTGTCACATTTAATTCTGTATGGTAACACCATTGCTCTTCTTTACAACATCATTTATTGGTTACTTTTCTGGGATGTGACTTCTACCATTATGACAAAGTCCTGAGCTATGAGTCTTCTTTCAGGGAACTAGACATCTAGTATTATCAGTCACTTAAGAGAAGTAGAGAGAATTTCAAGACCCTTCTTCCTCTTTAGTTAATACTACTGATCCACATGACTGGTTTCACAGCCCCCAGACTGAGAATCCGTTATCTGTTCCTTTAATGTTTCTAATGGTGTTATTCTCCTTGAAGAGGCCAGTTAAAGCCTACAAAATAACTGGACACAATTCTTACATTTTTCAGTCTCATGATTTGTTAACAAAAATGACAGCTGGCCATTATAATTTTATTTTTCCTCTTGAGAGAAGCCATCATGCCAGGAACCAGGGCTGATGTTGCTGTAAATCCTTCTGGGTGGGCGGTCATCTTTTTTTCTGCTTAATGCAGTGTCTGGCATGTGGGAGTCCCTGTTGGTGGCTATGGCTCTTAAGTGCTGTCATTACGTTAAGTCTAAATAATGATGGAAGCTGTAGGCAAAGGTAATGATTTTTAGTAGGAAAGGTTGGGATGCTACTGGTGTGGAGAGGAATTAACGTGATATGAGTGGCCCCAAAATGGGGATGGGACTTGAAGAAGAAACACATCCTTACCTGCTCACCAGTCCTCTCTGCCTGGGGGCACTGGAAGGACGTTGGCATCATGCAGCAGCTGGGACTGCAGCTCCATGTGCCTCAGGAGGAAGAAGTGAAATGCAAGGCACAAAGGACCAAAGTACCTCTGGTGTAGCTGTAGCTGTGCTGAAAGTATACACTCAGAAGCATATGTAGCCACTCATATATAAGCAGATTTCTGGCATTTTTATAGTGGAATTTGTAAATAAGAAAGGTGAAAGTAATTTACTTATTTATGTATATGTCTGTGGACATAAGAAAATATGGTGCATACATGTGATACGCTGATCATTCCCAAAAATTTCCCAGTTGCCTTGGGAAAGGGATTGCTACTACATCAATAATTCTAGTGTTAATAGCAGCAATATCTTCTAACTAATGTGACAGCCATGAGTAGAAGATGAAAGGAAAATATATTAAGAAATCAAGAGCTGACTGCAGGAGGTAGAATAATGAGTCAACCATATGGGAAATTAAGGTCATGAAATACTTGCCTGCATCTTACTCAGGGAGTTGCCTGGAAGGTTAGCAATGAAACCTGAAACTATATGAAACTGGCTTGGCTTTATAGTGCATTACAACTCTGAAAATCCCAGCAGATTTCTCAAAACAGGCCACAAAAGGCCTGCAGGAAAGCTGTGTGGTGCCATGAATCTTTCAGCCAGCGGAGACCAGAGCTGTAGGTCTAACAACTCAATGCAAGCACAGTGTGTCTCTGCTCGCTGGGGGCTGGCCACTGTACAGCTGCATTTGCAAAGCCTGAGCTGGGAGGCCCTGCTGATAGACCATGGTGTGCTGTGTGCTCATATCCAAAGTCATGAAACAGGAGCCTGCAACTAGACAAAAATACAGAGTAATTAAATACTTGCATAAGTTTGGATGTGAGGCAATAAGACAACCTCAACAGTTTTTTAGTTAGTTGGGTCCTGCACCAGCATCTTCCAGTAACCTGCATCTGCTGGCTTCCAGTTTCTGGCATGGCTTTTTGGCATATTAGTTTCCCTTTCACTCATGAGGGATGTTTGCTTTCTGCTGACACCAAAATACTCTACCTTTGATGGGATACTGAAAATTGAAATAAAATAAACCCCTTCTCTTCCATGGCCAGAACAATCCTTAAAACTTTTCATCTTCCTAGCATGTCTCTTTGAGAGTCAAGTCTGTTGCCTTCTTCAAAAGACCTTATTAGAACTGAGCAAACTCTGGAAAGATGCAGAAGATAGGGTTCATTTTTCATATGCTGGACATTTCCAGCCAAGATATCTACCTCTAAAGCTGTTGTTTAGACTGTGCTCAGAGGGAAACCAGCCACTTCCTGAGAACAATTCATTTCATCCTAAAACAGGCAATCTGAAATAAGTTAAGTAAACATGGGCTAGAAGCAGCTATTTCTCTCAGGTGACTACAGAGGGTTACTACCTTTCCAAGCCAAGAGATGTTTGCAAATGAAACCCACCTGCTCTCACTCTCTCTGGATGCATCTGTATTAGAAGTGTAGAGAAACCTAACCTGTTTCCGTGCAAGCCTCCTTTGATTTGAAATAGTATAGATATGATCTTGATACTCTATGCTTGTTCTTCGAAGGCTTACTAATCTCTTCCCCAAATTTATTAAACTGGACACAGAAGTGCACAAATTGGCTTTGTTGCAAGTGTACATAAACTGGGCTTTTTTACTACTCCAGGAAGATTTACTAGCACAAGTTGGAAGCAGCTTGAGAAATCTCTGCCTAGCACTTTACCTGTAAGACATAGACCAAAATAACCTCTTACTCCCTTCCTTGATTGTCCCTTCTCTGAAGACAGGTTAGAAGGAACATATCATAACAGCCTTTAATATCCCGGAACCAACTTTTCTGATCAGGAGTAGCAGTCCTTTACACTGAGCTCAGGAGTATGTCAAGGTCAGACTTGTAGTTTTTCACAGATGTCAGCTCTTTTTGCAACAAACAGAGGACAGTTCTGAGCTTTCCTTGGCCATGGTTATGTTACACTTTTTATTCTTAAGCAGATTTTTTGTCTGAGTGTTTTCTAGTTAGGAGAATTAATTTCTTCGTAAATAACAAGTAGAGAACCTGCTGGCAATGAACTCTCAAAGGCCCTGCTGAATGAGCCATAGTCTCCCGTTGTATGCAGACTTCCTGCAGATTTGGGCTTTTTCTCTGGTTGGTCAGCTTAGCCATTTCCTTTTTCTTCTGTGCTAATAGTGTGGGAAAATAAAATCTCAGAGCTCAGTAGTTAGGTGCATTAGGTGTCCTATTAGTCTCTTGCCTGGGCTTGTCAAAAGGCTAGTCATGTAGCGAAAAGGTTTCAACTGTCCCATTAGCTTCAACCACAGGCTCTGTGCACTGCTCAACTCCACAGCCTCATGATGTGCCTGGCCCAAGCAAATGGGCACTCCTTTCCAGGCACATCCCAGGGAAGAGCTTTAAGCCTGGTGGGCTGCTGTAAGCCTCCAAGTCTTGCTATTCTCCTGGGTATAGAGAGCTCTGTAAGCACAGGTACGGCATGTGGGACACAGGCTAGACCTTCCCCCACCAGACCTCCCACACTGCCTGCATGGAAGTGGGTGGGATGTGTGGTACCTCACTCAGATGTTTCACTTCTGAAAAGTGGCCCCTGAGCCACTTTTCCTTGTTGGATGAGAGTATTGCTTATTTTGTATCTTGCCACATTTAATGTATTTTTATACGCTCTCATTGCTTCACTGTCAGTTCACAAGAGAACTTCTAATGTACTCATGTGAACACAGATGCACATGTAAATATCTTAAAATAGTACATTCATGTGTAGATCAGTCACTTTCTCAACAGCAGCATCTGAGACTTGAGTTGTCAGCACTGGCAGTTACAGTACTTTCTGCAGAAACTGAATGTACAAATATAGCTACTGCCTGAAAGCTCAAAACATCTAATACCAACATTAAACAAAGTCCCTCAAAGTCCCTCAAAACACCCTCTATTATTCTCTATTTTGAGAAAGAGAGTTAAAGACAGCTTAAAAATCTCCATCCTTTCTAAGTCTATAATGTCTTTAATGTGACTCCAAGAAGAGAACTTGATTCCCAGTACTGGCTCAGAATTTTTTGTTGTCCTGCAAACCATGTAAAGGAAATAAAAGTGTTTACCAATAGCACACATCTCTTTCAACTCTTCACCTACTAACACTACCAAGAAGTGGCATTTCAGATTAAGCACACAACTGCATTTCCTCTCTGTCATTAGAATAGAAGCTTTCTGCAATAGCTGCTGCCGATACCCACCTAGTGTTTACGCATAATGACCTCCTTGTATGTGTGAATTCCTGTAACACCTCATATAAGGAAGAAGAAAAAGTATAATCATACTCCACATTGGTAATCAACCGATTAGAAATGCAAAAAAACTTTTTAGTAACAATTTCTCTAGACTGCTGTTTAAGTTTGCGGTCAAATATTCTGGGTTTTGGTGTTTCTTCAACTGCAGAAGGACCTTATCTCTATGACTCTCCCGCTCTCCTTTGCAGTCCCTCTTTTTCAGAGGAAAATTATTCTTAAGTGCATTTTGAACAATTTTTTTGCATCCAATCAAACTTTGATTCTGTATTCAATCAAACTTCTCACACACAAAAATTCTGCAGAGTTTTGCCCTTTGTTCACATGTACAGAAGAAAGCTTTGATGCCAACATCAGGAAGCATGAGTTCATATGATGTTTATAGACCAGAATGGCATCAAATTTAGGAAATTGCCCAGTTATTTCCTTTACTAAGTACAAAACATTATATTTATTAGTCATTTAATTATGATTTCAGAAATGAATTTGTAATGATGGAGGGAGGACAATATTAGTTAATAATTAGGGAAATGAGAAACCTGTATTTATTTAAATAAGCCCAGCCCTTCTGTTTCCTGGATGACAAACATTAAGGAAATATGATTTCTTAAGGTATGCTATCTTATTTTGGAAATATGGGAATGAATTGTCCAACTGGACATGAAAAAAATTTGGCATTTCAGTGGGGCTACATTATTCTGGTTACAGAAATGTCACATCCTGAAAAGGACAAGCATTTTGACCACGTTTCACTAGAGTACATGCTTATACTTTTACCTGTAAACATACTAAGTAACACACTACAGACAATGAAACAAATAGAATATTTAAATGTGAGTGCACATTTCATTGAATTGGACTTTTTGAGCAGTTAATGAATACTATACATTTCCTCATAAAACTTAAAAATGCATTAGAATAATGCAATTTCAGTTCTTCAGAATGCTTATAGCTAATACTTTATATGGAATATATGTCATTGTATTTTAAAATGCTTTCTTAAACCATACCTTTTCAATTAAAAGTTATTTATATTCTTTTGCTGTATGATACTGTTATGAATTACACCAGGGCAATTACTGTTTTAATTGATTCTTGTACCTAATGCTCACAAAACACATTTTGTTTTGTTTAATCCCTGTTGATCTAAGGTCCTCATTGTTTATCATCCTTGATTCTACAAAAGTCATGCTTATCACAATTCCTAAATAAAGTTAACAAAAAAAAAGAAATCTAAAATTTTCTTGCTGGATTGTCATTGTTCAAATAGGATGATAAAAATGATGTTACACATAAATAAATGTGTCACTACAAGAAATCCTCTCTATAATACAAGTATGGAAGTGAGCTATAATTGTCTGCAAATATAGATCAGAAAAATCTACATAACCAAGTCCATTCATTGGCAATCACAAGAAAGACTCCAAGCTAAGCAGTCTCAAGAGCTTCATTATTTCTACACTGAATACAGAAACAGGAAATGAAGGGGGTGGTTATATAAATGAGTGTAATACTTTGGGCAGAATGAAATTCGCATGATTAGGCCAAACATTATACAAGTAGATCTACTGACTTCATAAATGGCACACAGACGTAACTAGGATTTCCCAATCCTTGTTTATTAAACTGTCCCCAAACTAGAGATCTGTAAACCAAAACCCCAAATGGTGAGATGCAGTCTGGTGATTTGTATGTGCAGTTTATATGCATGTTAGAAAAAGTCATGGTTGAATTTAGATTTTTAAAGTGAGTTTTTTAGAGATTCTGGAGGAATTAAAAGTTTTTAAAAACTTACACGTTATGAATTTATGTATGTATAGTTACATCACCTCTATACATGTTTTAATTAGGTTTTATAAACATATTGCCACCATGCTAAAACCTTTATACACAAATAGAAAGAATAATACATGAAGCAAATTTTAATTAAACGTTATCATTGCTGAACTAGTTTCTTTTTTCGTTTTTTTTTTTTTTTAATTGTCGGGTTTTGTTGAAAACTCCAAAACTGCACTTTGGTAATCCAATCCACAGAGGGATTGCTCCCATCTATGAAGTCCATAGAAAATGCCTATAAAGAAACATAAATTCAAAAGAGTAGTCAGATTTTTTGTCATCTCTGACTTGGGAACAAACAGTACAAAGTGCTCATTAGCTGGAACACGAGGATTCAATAAAAAAGTGGAGTTGGCCAGTGTGCGGCAGTTCCAGTACATAACAGAATGTTGAAGTTTCAAAATTTGTTTTCATTCTGGGTTAGAATGAAAAAAGAAACCATGCAAGCATTTTGGAAAAGAATTCTGTCGAAATGCTCCTTTTTAAATTGAAAAGGTCTGTTTTCTTAATTTCTTTCTCTTTTTCAATGAAAATGAGCCTTGGCTGCTATTGAAAACTGTAGTGACCCAGTGACACCTCTGCAAAATGTGGGCCTTGGCAAAACATTATAATTCAATAAAAATAAAATAAAAAGTAAAAGTATAGGTCATCAAGTTTTCTAGTGACTTCTAAGACAAAGTAACCAGCAAAATCTCAGTGATTATACTTATAAAATGGCAATTGTTAAGCGTTACATCATCTTGGGCTAGGACTTTAAATTAATGATCTAAAAATCATAAACTTAGAATCCTCTTGTACTTTAAGGAAGGGGTGAACACATCTGGGTAGCACAAACATAGCTCATAATTTCCATTCATTTATTTGGCCAAAATATAAATGCTTTTATCATCAACTTTTCCCACACAGGGATGACACTGCTCAAATATAATGACACTGTGATGAGAAGAAACTTATTTTACAACTTTCTTTAGCACTGCTAAAGTGCTTATTCTTTCTAATAGATCAGAAGCCATTAACCATGCTAAGTTAGTCACTGAAATAGCTCACCATTAGGTACACCTGCTCAGCACCCTCCTATAAAGATGAAAGCTTTCGACTAATATGTTCCAACAGTTTGAATGCTCTTCATGGTGTCAAACAACTTTAGTCAGGCAGCATATGTGATTTTTCATATTTCTCATCACTTTTAAGCAATGACCTGTGGAGTATGCTGTCAGTGTGGATTTAGCTGTAAGCCCCACGATCTGGTGCAGCTGTCGGTGGTGGAACAGCCTGTGGTGTTTGCCATGCATGATGACACTCAGGGGTCTCACACCCGAGTCCAGGTGTCATCATGTAAACAGGAGGTCCATAGCACTGTACCAAAACTCCAAATGAACATCTCATGGCGAGGACGTTGCTGTCTTCAGGTACACCTTGGTACCCCATGAGTGGAGGTGACCTCTCTCCACAGGGGATCCAGGAACCTGGGGAGACTCCCTCCTCACCTGGGATTCTAAATTAGGTGCCTAAACCTAACCAGTGAGACTATCTGCCTCTGTAATTCCTAGCACTTAAAGAAAACAAAGAAGGCTGTGTACTTCCTTTCCTGTAACTTTCCGTTGGCAGCCGTTGTAGGCCTCTGACTGAAACAGCAGAAAGCTAAGTAAGCCCTTGGCTGACCCCATGCAACCATTCTTTCATGGTCTTTGCTGGTGGACACCTCCTTTGTTTTCAACCCAGAGGTACAGGGTATCAATACCTAGTCTGCTCTGAGATCCGAGTAATTTATCATCTTGTCTCTGCATGTATCTGCTGCCAAATGTTTCTAGAGTTCAAGGCTCCCAGCCACCGAAGAAATTTCTTCCTTGACTTTCTAATCAGAGGTGGCCTTATACTCTCAAGTGTGGGGGGTAACAGCTTTTTAAACTACTTTTTGGAATGGATGCCTTCAACTGAGGTTGATGGTGTTCACTTCTTGTATATAAATCATGGCCTCTCTTTGAACGCCATTGTCCTTTTGACCTCAGTCACTATACGAAAAGAAGATACATGAAGAGGAATACAAGTTTCAGTGTGATCACAGCTACAGCTTGCAGCTTCAGCAGTAGCTCTACAGAGCGTTTTACAAGAACCAGAACTTCAGAATCATTTCCTTTTCATCCTTTAGTTCAAAGACATCAAGGGAATCAAACCTCAGCTGTTCTTTCTAACCACATACTCTTGCAGCCTACTTTGAGCATTAATGTTTCCCTTTGAAATTGGTAGCCTTCTTTGTATGCATTTAGGTAATTAGTAGCAATGATTAGACTTCACATTTTTTAAACCAATGATACTTTGAAATGGACCTTCATCACATATCAGACATGTTTTAATGCGTTTAGTGTCTTGCACAGTCTTTCCCAGGGCTTAGCCTGAGAATGGGGAGTGTAAGGTGGGTTCTCAGCAGTTCTCTTTCAACATACATGTTGTAGGTGTTGTGTTTGTACAAACCACGTGAAGTATTTGATTTTGTCTGGCCTGCAAAATAGGAAGATATAATTTCAAACTGTGTAGAGCTGAGGTGAGCCGTAGTCCACTGCGAGTTAACTACTACAAGGCAAGAACAGGTGTCTGGGTGGCATCTGGCCAGTTGGAATATGTTTGAGAGAGAGGTTGGAGTTGTTGCCCATATGAGCTACAAGTCACTTTTTGGTAAAAGAAAACCACTGAGCAGCACAGCATGAAGTTAATATATTCTTATCTGATTAAGTCATGCTTGTGGAAAGATGCTGGTATCTTGTGGAGGTTGGGGCCTAGTGAATTCCATCACCAGACTGAATTTAGACTAATTTCTGTATTTAGCTGTGACTGACAACACCAGTTAGCCATTTTTCCATGGCTGATGTTGCTAGCAATGTTGTATGTCATCTTTCTGCATCTTTGTATACATAAAAATACCATAGGACAGTTCTCACCTGTATTTTATAGTGCATTTCAAAAAAAGTATACACTCCATGCTAGAGGTAACACAACACTAAGAACCAGCTCCCATATAATGAAAATGCTGAGGCCCAAGAAAGGGATTTAAGATATTAATTGAGAGTTTAGATGGCAGTAGCTAGCACCACCAAACCCAAAATCTCACTTCTGAAAAGAGTATTTTAATGTTTACAGCTGTTACAGACAAGCAATATCAACTTCATCATAAACTCAAATAAACTAGGAGTGTAATGGCTGTACTAACCCAGGCCTGGCTTGAAAGCAGTGTAGTGCCAAGGTGCTCCTTGAAAAATGTTTGTGGAGGAGACAAGACTGCCTGGTGTTGAAGGAGAGCTAGGGGAGGTCCACAGAGGCCATGGATCTTCCTGGAAAGAGGCGTAATTTGTTCCTCTCCCTGCTTCATGCTGGAGCATATAGCAGGGTGGGTTGGTGGACTTACCTGGAACAGGAGGAAAAGAATTCTCAGGAATACATAGAATATAACATATTAATGTATAGAAAGCTTGGATTAAAATTATGCATTCTGAATTTAAACATGCTATTTCAATTTCCACTGACAGGCCTTTAAATCATTGTCTTCCAATGTGATTAAGTCATCGCTAATAAGCTCAGCATTTTTAATCTATTTTAAAAAAACCCCATGCAGTAGTATCAGCTCAGTAAGAATTCAGTTTATCCTTCTTATCCAGATGATACTCAGTTTAACTTTACTTCATTTCTGGTGGCTCTAAGTCAGGGTAGGAAAGAGAAAGTTTCAAATCAAAGGACTCACTGTGTAATTGCAAATCATTCCCTTGTGTCTTATGACTGTTGAATACACGGGAAGGGAGACTGTGCTGAAGAATTAGTAGTGGCAGAGGATGACACAGGTTGGAGGCAGGAGGTAGCACAGATCAGCAGATCTCTGTGTGGTAGATATTCTGCTGTGCCAGTTGTGCACCCTGGCTCAGAGGAGTTATGGCTTCTGAGTCACAAGGGGCTGGTGAGCAGTTTGACTATGGTGTTCAAGCCAGGATTACACCACAAGACAAACGGTAGGTCTGGCATAGATGCTGCTGAGGAATCAAAACTCTTGGCAGTGGCAGAAGATGATCCCACCAGATCTGCTGAGGCAAACACGGCTGTGTTACTGTGGGTGTGAGCTGTCCTACGGCCCCCACACCATCCCTTGGTAGAGTGCAGGGCTTGCTGGGAAGTGCTGTCAGCAACACCAACAGCACCCCTTCTCCTGCCTACATGGAGGGCAAAATCTGCCTTGGGTTCATGGCCATTAAGACATGGCTGATAGGGCCATGACTTCCTTTTGGGTGTATGGAAATCTTAAGCAGTAATGCCAGAACAAGGGAGTAAATTGTGTTCAGGAGCTACCCAAATATTATGCAGACTTTTAGAAACAAGATCATTCTTTTGTCAATAGCCATTCAGAATTTGCGATAGTTTAAGTCCTGCTTACTGCAGTGTGTGATTAAATGATGTCATAGGCTACTATCTACATAAATTGTAAAAGATCTACCACATTATCAATGTTAAAATATATAAGGTATAGAAATTATACATATGTTCATATATATGAATATAAACCATATAGAAAATGTGTATATATGAAAAGAACAAAAAAGAAATTATACAAGGTCTTCATTGCATACACTTCAAGTTCAGGAATGTCACACAGTGCTAGGCATGAAGAAGATAGTAGCTATAGAAATTATTTTCATAGCTTAGTTTGGAGTGATCTTGTAATCAGTGAACAAATTATAATTATGTTAATAGACACATAAATGTCTGTTTAAGCCCATAGTTATTGCAATCTTTTAGGTAATCAGCTTAATTCATGATCACTGTGAATGGAACTTGAAATGTGGTTAGATCCTAATAAGGTTACGGATTCGGCTTCCCATCTGGAAACAAAACCAGCATGTTGCTTTCTCGAAGGCATTTGATTGAGCAAGGCTTCTGGTTTTCTGCCTATGCATACTGCTAAGCTTCTCCCCACCCCCCTTGGTGTGTATATTCTTCTTTAGATCCCAAAAGAAATTATTTAAAGTGCTTCCTATGTGAATGTTAAATCTTTTTCCAAGGGATTTAAATGGCATTTTTAAAGCACATTTTCCATTCAGTTTCCATGACCAAATTAACTTGGACATTAAAATATACAGTGCCAAAAAAGACATAGATTCCCAAAGTAGGACTAAAGCAGAATTAGATGCCTACATATGGCATCGTGGTCTGGAAACTCTTCATTTAATTGCCATCTAAAGTAAAACACTTTTAACTCTGTAGTTACCTTAATTTTGACCTTAACATTCTCCAGATGCCTAGAATTGCAGCTGTGTTTATTCCTAACAGTGCAGTTGTGTCCACAGCACTAAGTACTTGGAACTTAATTAATGTCCAAGCTTAACGGGCATCCCAAAGTGAAGCATTTCTCTTCTTTGAGGCCTTGAGTGGATTTATCAAGGAGGCATTTGGACAGCCACGGAACGGAGCACCTGACAAAAATATCTGAGATTGTCACTGTAAGACCTCACCATGCTTGAAATTCAGGTCTTCTGTTCTTGACCGAATACACTGTTAAGCAAGACAGTCCCTCTTGCTCTCACACACATACACACACACAGACTTTTTTACAGTTATCGGTAATATATCATAATTTTTTTTTTTGGAGATTTGCACAGCCTCACCAGGAAGTGTCCTTCACCCCTGCTCCAGAAGAAACTGATAGCCTTTCATTAGGGCATATTCCTGCACAGTGGAATATGTAGGGCTGAAGAGCCCCAGGCTACCCCTAGGCATTTCAGACCCTTGTTTCATCTATCACTAGGATATTGAGTAAAGGTGACAAGGTAGGAGAAACACTGAACAGACCTCTCTTGTAGCAGTTGCAATGCTCTTACAATGCGGCTGATTGGTCAATAATATTCAATGTGTCCAGTTCCACTGTCTGCTTCTAGTTGAGTATTTTATCACTTCTGTAGTCCATGTGGCACTACTGGCAAATTATGGACAATTTATTGTATTGTGATCAAAGGCATATAAGAATTTTTCTGAATGTTGCCTGAGAAAACAGCAGAATAGACTAAATACTGCTTGACTTTTGGAAAAGAGACTAGTGGTACCTACATTGGAAGGCATCTGTGCTGTAAATGTGCATGGATTTGGACACTTCCCAGAAAATCTGCTGAGGAGCATCTTGACCTCAGCAGTTTTCATCATGTGTTTAATCAGGATGACTGCTCTCTGAGAATAAAATTCAGTACATTGCCTGTTCTGAATCCAAGTTTTAGGCATCGTTTTTTCTCAGATGTCATACAAGAAAGCAAATGGTTCTAGGTTTCACTAAAAGGTTCTCTTTTAAACGTCTGGGTTTTTTAAATTAGATTTTTACATCACTCGTCCTTTCTAGTGAGACAAAACCCCTGAGCTTCCTTTGACTTGCAATCATAGAAACATAAAATAAGTTAGGTTAGAAAGGACCTCTGGAGGTTGTCTGGTGCAATGTCCTTCTCAAAGCTATCTTCAAAGTTAGATCAGGCTACCCAGGACCATCTCCAGTCAAGATATGAATATTACTAAGGATTGAGAGTCCACAGTCTCCCTGGGAAACCTACTCACCTGCTTAACCACTCTCACCATGAACTTTTTTTCCTTGTATTTGGTTGGCATTTTCCTTGATGCAACTTCTGATGAAAGGTATAACTCTTGTCCTGTTGCTGTGCACTTTTGAGATATGTCTGTCTCTTTTTTATAACTTTCCTTTTCCCTTTGAATGGTTGAAGACAACAATTAGATCCTTCCTTAGTCTTCTCTTCTCCAGAGAAGAGAGCTAAGCTAAGCAAAGCTAGCTCCCTCAGCTTCTCCCTAAAAGGATTTCAGCCCCTAATCATCTTAGTAGCCCTTTGGTGGAGTTCCCTGTTTTGTCCTTATCTGTCAGTATCTACTGGGAAAATCAAAGCTGGACAAGGTATTCCAGATGTGGCCTGAAAAACACTACTTGAAGGGGAATAATCACTTCCCTTGATCTGCTGGCTGGATCCTCATTAATGCAGCCCAGTATGCAGCTGGCCTTCAATCCTCCAACAGCACACTGCTGTCTCATCCTTTACTCATTGTCCATCAGGCTGCCTCAGATTCTTTTCTACAAAGCTGCTTTCCAGCTGGATGGCCCCCAGAGTGCACTGCTGCATGGGGCTCTTCCGTGCCAAGGATAGGACTTGGCATTTATTCTTGATGAACATCATGAACTTTTGGTCTGTCCATTTCTGCAGCCTATCAAGATCCTCTGAAAGGCAGCCCCGCCCTCCTCTGTGTTGACCATGCCATGCATTTTGGTGTCCTCTGCACTCTTGCCTAGGGTGCATTCTGTCTCTATGTCAAAGTGGTTGAAGAAGACCTTAAAGAGTATCATCACACTCCTATTAGCCCCTAAGCAAGACCAGTCACAAGTGGTGAGTCACCACTTGGACTTCAAACTACTGATCACTACAATTTGAGCCTGATGACTCAGACAGATTTCTACCCACCTGGTAGTCCACCCATCCAGTCTGTACCTCCCCAGTTTGGCTATAAGGGTATTACTGAAAAACATGTTGAAAGCCTTCCTAAACTCCAGTTATCTGACGTCCACTGTTCTCCCCTTGTCTACAGAATCTTCTGGCTGAAGGCAATCAGGTTAGTCAGGCATGGTTTGTCCTTGGGAAGTCCATGCTGGTTGTTCCTGATCACCACCTTCTTCTTGCTCTCACCTCAATGAGACCTGGCTTTGTATTAGTTTCATTGATGTCAAGGTGTGGTGGGCTGACCCTGGCTGAACATCAGATGCCCACCAAAGCTGCTCTATCACTCCCCTCCTCAGCTGAACAGGGGGGAGAAAATATAATGAAAGGCTCATGGGTCAAGATAAGGAGAGGGAGAGAACCTTCACTAATTACCGTCATGGGCAACCCAGAGTCTACTTGGGGAAATTAGTTTAATTTAATACCAGTCAAAATCACAGTAGGATAACGAGAAATAAAACCAAATCTTAAAACACCTTCCCCCCACCCCTCCCTTCTTTCTGGGTTTAAGTTTACTCCCAATTTCTCTAACTCCTCCCCCCAAGTGGTGCAGGGGGACAGGGAATGGGGGTTGTGGTCAGTTCATCACACGTTGTCTCTGCCGCTCCTTCCTCCTCAGGGGGAGGACTCTTCACACTCTTCCCCTGCTCCAGCCTGGGGCCCCTCCCATGGGAGACAGTTCTCCACAAACTTCTCCAACGTGGGTCCTTCCCATGGGCTGCAGTTCTTCACAAACTGCTCCAGCGTGGGTCCTCTCCCATATGCAATCCTGCAGGAACAGACTGGTCCAGTGTGGGTCCCTCCACGGGGTCACAAGTCCTGCCAGCAAACCTGCTCCAGTGTGGGCTCCTCTCTCCACTGGTCCACAGGTTCTACCTGGAGCCTGCTCCAGCACGAGATTCCCACGGGATCACAGCCTCCTTTGGGCATCCACCTGCTCTGGCGTGGGGTCCTCCATGGGCTGCAGGTGGATATCTACTCCACCATGGACCTCCATGGGCTGCAGGGAGACAGCCTGCCTCACCATGGTCTTCACCACAGGCTCAGAGGAATCTCTGCTCTGGTGCCTGGAGCACCTCCTCCCCCTTCTTTGTTGACCTTCGTGTCTGCAGAGTTGTTTCTCTCACACATTCTCACTCCTCTCTTCTCCATCTGCCATTGTACAGTTGTTTTTCCCCCTTCTTAGTATGTTATCCCAGAGGTGCTACCACTGTCACTGATGGGCTCGTCCTTGGCCAGCGGCGGGTCCATCTTGGAGCCGGCTGGCATTGGCTCTGTCGGACTTTGGGGAACCCTCTCACAAAAGCCACCCCTGTAGCCCCCCCACTACCAAAACCTTGCCATAAAAAACAAATACACTAGAATTTGGGCTGTCCCTTGAAGATTTCAGTTAAAGATTCCCCTGTAATTAATTTATTTCCCTGTCTCAGGCTCATCTAAGTAGGAATCAGGCCTTCTGTGTGAGAAAACTTGCAGGACATGATTGCACAGGCTGCTTTACCAGAGGGACATATGAGGTTCATGAATCTGCTAGACACTTTCTGACCACAATGGGTTTATTTTGCTATGATGTAGATAAGTATGTAAAGTGAAGGGCATTTGAAAATTAGACCCATAAAGCCATTTGCCACTTCATGTAATACTGAAAAAGTGAAAATGGATGAAGAAGCCCTGACAGGGTCAGTATAATTACCTATTTAGATTCACATACGCAAAATTGCAAGCTGCAAAGCAAAGCTTGAGGACCTTTCTGAGGGAAACTCATATGAGCAATAGGACCTGAGCAGACTGAGGAAGCTCAGCTGTGTTCTAATAACTGTTGTACAAAGTGCTCTTCCAAAACAAGCCAGGCTGTGAACACATTAAAGATATCAGTAATGTAGTTTGGCTCCAAATCAAACCATTTGATCGTTCATTACCTTTAGTAAATCACTGAGATGTGTGCTAAGTAAATCTGTTGCTAGCAGTAAAAGATTTATGGGGCAGAAGGAAGAAGGCTAATAGGTCTAAATCCCCCTTAGTACAACGACCCAGTATAATCTGTCATCACAGAATGCAGGAGAAGCTGTGCAACTCCTTCCATAATCAGCACTGAAATTGTGCCCAGACCTGTCTGGCACATATCTTTAGGCATCCCTCTTGCCTTTTGTCATGAAGAAAACAGATTATTTCTGATGATTTTTATTTCTTCGTGTAGGTAATTTGTGGTCATTGATAATTTTGCTTGCTCTCTTACCAATTAAGCCTTACATCAAGAGCAGTACACCTTATATTTTCTATACTTCCATTGTCTCCATCTATTTGAACCTCTCACCTGCAATACGCCATACTCTACAGTGGAATTCACAGCAAAATGGAAATGCTTTACAAGTGTAAAAGTTACAAGATTTCCTGAAGTTAACAGCTGAATGAAATAACAAAGATCTAACTGTTGACCTCCCACAGCTTCATATCCTTTCATCCTTCCTCTAATTTGCTGGTCCATCCATAGGTGAAAATAGTTAGAAAATCTTGGAGGAGGCGTCACTAATCTGTTTTGACATTTTCCTATGCTATTGTATTTTGCCCTTTGGCAGGTAAAAGACAGAGCACTAGGCTTGTTGGAAAAGAAATGCAGCACTCTGACACAAGCTGCCCACAGAGAGTTGGCAAATACTATTACTTTACCGCTAATGAACATATGAATACATTTCTTTTTACCATTTCTTATTATTAGGGGAATACTCAGTGTGATAGGACATGTGAAACTGTTGTATTTTATCTGAATGGTATGTTTTAATTCAATGTGTTTGCCATTACATATCACTATAAAACTCCATTTGATGATATGGTCTGACAAGGTCAGTTTAGGAGGGCCTGGATTTATTACAATTTTTTATACTGCCAAACACTTTATATATATATATTATCCATGCACTCAAGCTATGGTTTATCCATGTTTTTTATTGCCAGAGAGTCTGCAAATTCAGTACTGGATCCAACTAAGGACTTACAATTCCAAGACGGGATTTTGGCGTACCTGAAGCACCTGAGTGAAATACCAGCCCCAGTCCCTCTCTGCACAGTGGACACGCAACCATAGCAGGATCTGAGTTCACACAGTGCTTCCCTGTACAATTTGGCGCTTCCCAAAGTGCCCTCGGTCCTGCTCTTGTGCCTGTGCAGGGCTTTCCCATGATGGGCAGGCTGGTGCCTAAGCCTAACAGGGATTCAAAAAGCAGTATATGGGCAGTTTTCAAACCTCCTGTGGGAGCGGTGCTCCTGTGCAGAGTGAGGGACAAAATGCATGAGCCTCTGGGCTGGTAGTTTCAACATTCAGCAGGAAGCAAGGAGGTGAGTTTTGGTGCTTCCCAAGGTGGCTCCTGTAACATCGCGTGGCTACTGAATGTGGCAGAGATGGATGGGGAGTGATGGGGGTTGCTGCTCTGATCAGCTGGAGGTGAGAGGGATGGGCTTAAATCTCCCCAGGCTGGGAAGGCAATAATTTCAAGCTTCGCAGTTCCCCAGGTGCTGTGAGGACTCGGCTGTCATGCAAAGCAGAGGCTATTTCTGACTGTCCGCAAACAAAATATCACATCCCATTTAGTCCTTTCAAAGAAAAATACCAGCACCAGCTTTCACAAGAGGAGTCAGGGCTGCAGCCCCGGAGCAGCTGCATGTGAAGTGTCTCAGGCTGAGGGCAGAACATGGCACTGGACATACCCCTGTGCTCAGCAGTTTCTGCTGCCAGCCCTGGCAGAGCCCCACTCCGTGTCCAGGGTTTTGCCCTATGCTTCCAAGGCTTCCAGCTCTGCCTGTGCCCTGAAGCAGCTGGGCACCTCACAGACCTGCTAGATTCCACCTTATGGTCAATGTACTTAAAAGTTACCTCACCTATTTTTATTTTTTTTTCTTTTGCTAAACTGGACAGAGCCTTTATGACCTCCAAGAATCTAAATTGCTCCATCCAGTAAATTGCTGTTTGTGCGAGAACTTTAAGGACTTTTAATTATAAATCAAAATTACCACAGGTTAAGAGAGAGAGCTGAGGAAGCTTTGATGATTCTTCTGCCCGCTTCATACGTAGGGATAATCCTGATTCAGCAGCTGGTGGTGTTGAAGACTCATTTACATGAACTTCAATATATTAAATATCCATTCCTGTAATTTTTCCAAAGATTATCCGAGCAAGTCGAGAGGTTTGGCTGGTTGTTTTTCTTTGTCTTTTTTTAAAGCTGTGTTTGCTCTTTGCCCATTAAGAGGCATGTCTGTTTTTTTGGGGCATGTCTGCGCAGAGACACCAACAGCCTTGATTTAAGTGCTAGTCAGTCAAAACCAGGTAAAAACTTAAAGGCTTCCCTCATAGAGGACCAGGTGTTGTAGTTATATTACAGCATTACTTGACTTGATGATAGGGTTAATATTGTGACCATGTGTATGAGTGATGAGTAACAATTACTGCAGTTGGATGGCACTCCTTGTAGCATGAATTTTAAATCTGTCAATATTAAATACTTTATGCCTCTGTTAAAATTTTCCCCTGTAATTGTTTGGAACACACAAAACAGAAGACTGTTGTCCAAATATACTTATCATAATTTTTACAAACAGGCAGTGCTGTGTGTTATAAAAAATGAGTTAGGCATTGCAACTTTTAACTGATGTTACCCCAAAACAGAGCTATGGCACTCAAAAAACTTCAAAGAATATCAAAAAGAGAAAGAGAGAGTTGTCAGGTGTCAAGGAACTGCTTGGTATCACTGTTGCCTTCCTTCCTGTATTTGGTGGTAAAATACAGTGTATATGGCTGCATATGGACAATTGAATATGCTCCCTTCCCTAACTAATGCAGCTGCAGTTGGCATTGCCATTCTGTCAGCAATAGCACAGCTAGGGCAGCACATCTCCCAGATCGTGAGATGACTTACAGATCATGGGATTATTTTTGAAGAATACACTTTTTCTCCCATTACTCTCCTGTTGCTGACCCGTGGCGTCACAAGATTGGCTCCAGCTGCAGACAAGCATTGTGCTATTTACAGATAAAACCCAAGCAAGTTGACAGCAATGGAGTTTTGTATGGAGATGGGGCCAGGTTAAACAACAACGACTAAGCTACCTGTACCTTATGCTAATTTACTAATGAAGACAATCACAGGCTGTAAACCCAGTGATTCTTTTCCTGACCACATAAAACAATGTCATGATTATAATTTGGGAAAGATTTTGTTTACTTTGGTCAATGAAAAGCATGGTAGTCCTCTATGGATAGAGGTCAGGAGTGGTCCTGCTGTCCTCAATGTCCTAGGCAGGGTAAGCGAAGGGTGAAGGGTGAAGGGTGGGGAGATGTGCTCCAAGTCCACGGTCCTTATAGAAACTGGGGGAAAGGGCTGAGCCACTAACACAAATCCTGGATGGGACAGAACGATGCAAAAGGGCAACAAGGAGGGAGACAACCAGGTTGGCTGAGAGACACACACACACATGAATCTGAACTCAGGATAAATGTTAGGATCTCCCAGTTTAAATTAGGAGCAAACCGAGGGTGAGTGAAAGGAAGAAGGCATGATGCATCCTGGATGAAGCCATGTACTGACAGAGGTGTGGATGACTCAGCGAAGTACATGACTCAGGTGCTGGGAACTCTGACACTGACTCTTCACCATGATCCTGGGCAAGTCCCAGCTTTTCTTTGGGTCATGTCCGACCTCTGAGTAAGCAGGTTGAACTCCCACCACAGTCAATGCAGTCGTGTTTACATATGTCGGCCTCACATTTCACAGAATGCTTCATTTTATACATCTGTAAATGTCTGTTTTATTCAAAGACATGCCAGAATACCAACTTCTGCAAGGAATTTCAAGCTGGAAATGCCATGTCCAGAAGGGAGTGAGAGGGAATCACCCAAATAAATGTCACTATCAGAACTAGCTACAAGACTTTTAATCCTGGTTAAAATCACTGATCCTATTTTCAAATATACTGAGCATCAGTTCCCTACTCTGAAGTGAAGGGCCTCGAGCACTTGACACATCTGTAAATCAGACCACACGTTCCTCTTCTGGGATGTTAACAGGTCATTAAACCCCACTGTGTAGTCTCAGATCAGCCAGCTGTTCTGCTTTAATTAGTTAGTTCCCTCAAACACTGAAGATAATATTATTTTATTTTTTTGGCTGACTTTTCTATCTTCTGATGATAAACCACAAATTTAATTTTTTTTTTCCCAAGTAACACGTTCCCTTGTGAGGATTATTTCACTTACACACATTGCTGTTGGGCCTCTGAATCTGTCTGGATGTCCAAGACGGCACTGATCCCGGCAGAAACCTAAATCTATGCATGACAGAGCTCACAAGTGGGACTATATACTGACTTGATGAGGAAGTGATACTGTTGCTATCATTCCTCTATATCATTCCCCAAACGCAACATTTATTTTGTGCCAGCCAGGGCATTTTCATGTAATGAATTCCCTTCTGTAACAGGGGCCTACGAGAGAAACCAAATTCTTGGTCTCTCTTGCTCTTTACCTATCTCATATAGTTTTTGTAGCTTTTGGGTTTGAAATTTCATTGGCTATGTTGGGCATGGTTCCTGGCACGTGGGTCTATCTGGCCTGTGCCTGTTCAGGTGGTTGTGGAGTTGCAGAGAGCTGGACTAGACAACACAGGCATCCTCCAATCCTCCACCCCAGGATCTGTGATTAGCTCAAATTAGCCATTGTGGGTTTTTTTAAAGTGCATAGTGCATCCTAAATAATACAAATAAGTAAATTCCTAGCTTTCCAAGCTTAACTGAACTAGATGCAAATACTTCACAGTCTAGGGCAAGATCCCACTGGCATCTGACCTCGTCTGTATTGCATAAATAGGAGCAAACATGTTACCCTGAGAAAAGAGAAGCTAAGTCAAACAAATAAACTAAAAAAAAATCAAATAAACTCAAACTGTAACAATTCAGTGTGCTTTTCACAGTTATCTGAACAGCACAGCAAAATGACCATATTCCCAGAAACTAAGTTCAGATAATTATAAGAACACCATCACAGAGATGACTAAGTGCTATCTCAGTGTGTGAACACTAAATGACAGTGATTCCCAAATTGACCACTGGGGAAAAAGGATATCAGAAAGCAGGCAACTTGGCAAAATAGGAAAGCATATAAAGCAGTGAAGTGATATGCTTGAGTCAATGAAACACGGAACACAGCTGACTACCATGCCCAAGGGACTAGCAGGAGTCTGGACGATTCTGGTGACTCATTCTGCGTATGAAGAGGGTCAACTTAGGTGGAGATCCAAGAATGTTAGTGTTTCCCCATCTTTTTTTAATATTAGGATTTGCTACTTTTCATTGTCTGCTGCCTTCCTTTAACACCGTATAAACTTTAAGTGCCAAATCCTAAGACAATAGCAGTTCAGCTTTTATCTCTGTAAAATTTTTCTCATTCAGTAAACTTCCCAATTTACATGGACATCAGTATATGCAATGTTAACATGCACTAAAGTGCTGGACTTTCATAGAATTTGAAGTATCACAAAGTTAAAGAGCTATTGAAATTTTTGTAATACTAACTTTAAAAACAAATGAGGCTTGCCTTCTTTCAAGTTTGATACAAACCTGAAATTCAGCCCAGACAGTTTCAGATTTGCTATTCTTATTTGTTTACAGTGAAGAAGCACTAGTTCTTGGAAATCTTCAAATAGAACAGTATTTCTAAGATTCATAAACTAATTCATGTTTTTTTTGGCAATCAGTACATTAAACTTACTGTTTTTACACAGGTTAATCTGAAATTAAGAAAGACTTGGAAATTTTGGCTGCCTTTTAAACTGAAATTTGCTTTTGTTCCATCAGTTTCACATTCCCATCAATCAGAAAAGCACAATGTGTACTTGAGAGTTACTTGTGGTGGATAATGTGGTGTTGCATGAAATGACAACGGTAAATATTTTTTTTCTTCTAAGAGCACCAGTAAGGAGAGCAGCCTGTTTGCTCAGATTGTATGTAAACAATTTCAAGTGACATTTATCACTGCTTGCTGCATGTTGAAAATCATTTTGTGCTGTAAAAAACGTATTTTTTGACTTGCATACCAAAACTTGCCTATTCTTCAAAGAGACAGAGAAACAGGTGGGATTTTCTAAAGTACAGAAAGTTCTGCCCTAGCTGCTCTACTGCAGCCTGTAAAAGCCCACTGACATCCAGGGACAGAGAAGTAAGCCAGTGCTGAATACGTTAAAAATCTCACCCAGCTTTGCACATTTGTGGTTTTGACACTTTGGCAGCAGCCTTTGTGGTGATGGAAAGAGTGAAGAGGTCGCCAGCATGCTACAAGTTTATTTGTGTAGATGTTTTAAGAGGGTAAGAAATCCTGCTGGCACACAGGGAAATTACTTGTTTTATTTCACCTCATAATGTCATTCCCTAGAAGTGAAGTGAAAGCTGTTTTTCTCTGGCAGGATATAGTTCAGGACTTGGGTTTTTTTCTGGCAATCCTTGAAGACAGTACTTCACATCTCTAGCTGCTCTGGGAGCAGTGCCTTTTAAAAGTCTTTCTGCTCTCCAGATAGTTAACTTAGTGGCTCAAGTGTGAACTGGAACAACAAACAGCCAACCAAATTAAACCTTTAGTGCTCACCTAATGCGGCTCCAGAGGTTTTCAGGTAGTTTGGGGGAATCGTTTGAATACCACAGTTCCAAGACAACTCAATTAATGAGGTTTCTGGAGTGAACACATTAGTCTGAAATAGTATATATGCACCTTTTTTTACTGTGTTTAATTAGAAAGAACTCAGAGAATTAAAAAGGTGACATATATAGTCATGGCCTGGAGGCAGAAACACCTTGAATGCACATTGCCTTGGTCCCTGTCAAAGCACACAGGGCATTACAGAGCAGAACCAGTCTGCCAAAATTTGGGTCTGAGTAAGAAGAGAAGCAGAGGGAATGGCACTTTAGACTTAAAAGAAATCACACAGTCCTGAAAGAGGAGGTGGGTGATTACAAAGCAAACTGCAGAAAGGTCGCACCTGTAAAGCCTTGTCTCCCCCCAGGACCCCTTATCTTCTCTCCCAAAGCCCAGCCTGGGCTGGAGTCAGCCCCTACCAAGGGTTATTTTCTGGTCATTATCTTCTGTAGAAGGGCGCCATGTCCAAAGTGCCTTTGGAGAGTGGTCTCCATCTTGTCTGTCTCCTTGGATTATACCCAGGATTTCCTTGGAGATAGATAAACTGGCTTGGGATGAAGCCACCTCAGAAGTCATGGAAGTGATTTAACAGTATGGGGAACACAGGCCAGTGTTTCAGGTCACTTTCTGGACCTCCTTAATTTATGAGTATAGGTATCCATCTATGCCACTTGGATGGTACAGACCTATCTCAGAAGGAAGGTGTTTGTCAGAATAGTGAAGGGTATCCACACAGTGAAGTATTTACATGGATAGAGCTCCAAACTACCAGTGCTTCCTAAGCTGGATTCATGTCTATATTAGTATTAAAGTTCAGTAGTTAGGTTTTTAAAATGTAAAATTTTATTGGAGGGTGTCCTGTGCAATATGCTAAGTGACCTACTGCATGCTGGGTAATTCTGAAAATTCAGGAATTTAGGAAGTAGCTCTGATCTTTTCTTTCTGAAAATGTCTTTTTTATCACCAGGAAAACTGTGCTGAAAGTCAGGGAATTCTTGAACATCTTGGCAACAAAAGAAACAAATGGACAAAACACTTCTGCTTCCACTCAGCTGGCAGTGGATCTAAGCAGAAATATGAAAAAAAAACCCCGTGAAATCCCACGTGGAAAAAAAAACAGGTAGAGGTTGAAAAGCCCAACTCCCCTGCATTTGCTGAATTGGCCAAATAATAACTGAACAGAGATAAAGAGTTGAAAATATTTAACATTCTTAGTTGAAATATTATTATTACTAAAGTTAGAGGCAAAATCAAGTTAATTAGGGAATCAAAAATTGCAGCTAGAAAGCAGGGAAAAATCCTTCACACTGAAAATGGATTTAAATGCTATCTAATGTTTCAAAAAAATCCAAACTCCAACAATCAATTTACATTCCATGGATTCCAGAGATGGACAATGTCTTTTTTTTTCCAGTGACAGTGAAATCTAATTTTAAAATAATTTACTTGTTTATGTTACATCAAGCACTGCTCCCTCAGCATAATAAGAGCTGTTCCTCTGTAGCATATTGCTATAGAAATGGTTCAGAGCAAAAAAATTCAAAGATACTAGTCACAAGCTCTGTGTAAAATGGTGAAGGTTATAGCAGCTGTTCATGTACTTCGATTTTCTCCTTGTTTGGAAAAAGAAGAAAGTGAGAACTGAATTTTGACACTGTATAAATGCTGCAAGTCTGATCTTGTCTTGCTGTTCAGCTTCATGTTTCCTCTTGAGGCTGTATTGTGAAATTGCAGTCCAGCCTTTAAGTGACAAAGGCCCATCATCTCCTATGATCAGGCTAGCTCATAGTTCATACCCTATGGATTTTGTTATTCACCTGTTCAGTGTGGTTACAGATGGAAGCTGAAGTTCTTCCAATCACACGCAAAAGGTTTACAACAAACGTGTCAAAGTATTTTTAATTCTAGAGGTTTTGAAAAGAAATTAATTTGGGAAATAGGGTGGGAGGGTAGAGTGGCTGCATTTTTTCTGGGAAACTTTTAAATGAAAATGCCAAATTTTCTTTTGGCATTCAGTTTCAAACTGTTCCTTCCTTCTGCTTTGCTTTTTCTGTTCTTTCCCTTCCCTTTTCCTCTCTTCTCTCCTGTCCTGAAAGAATAGAAGGGATGGACAAAGAGAAGGCCAATAAGAATTCGCAGAAAGATGAAAGAGGTCTACCTGGAACAAACTGGGCCTGTTGACTGAATATTTTCAGCAGATCACTCCAGAATGTGTTTCAGTTCTGGTTAATTGCACAGTGAAGATTTCAGCTTTGTGAAACAGCTGCGTGTTCCTGCAAATGCCCGTAAGATATACTGTTCTAGTGTAGTCAGCTTTGGAAAATCAGGTCACTTGTAGTGTGACAGAGCTTTCCCCTTGCAATGTCTGTTCCTCTTTTTTTAATGTGGGTTTTTTAAAATCTCTGTTTTTATGAGGGGAAATACTTTCCAATTTTCAAAAGGACGGGTTAGTAGTCAGATGCATGCAACCTTTTGTTTTGTAACATCTCTTAAAGACCAGGATCCTTCATGCCAGACAACAGACTGTGAACTTCCTTGTTCTCATTCTTGATACTGAGCTTTTTTTTGCTCAAGTTTATATTGGTGCTATTGATGGTCAATATTCTACCATTTATGACGCCAGCAAGAGACGTCATTTATTTGTATGATGCTTTGTATTATTTGGCTTGATAATTTATTAGTCAGCTTACTGTAGGCTTCAGTATTATCTAAGTGCCATAAAGTTTAATTGGGTGCCATTTCCTGGACACTTTCTCATGTGTGTTTATGAAAGGAAATTCCACCTTTTCATAAGTGCAGAAACATCCCTTGACTAGTTAAACATGACATAAAGCTGCAGGTAAGCAGAGTGCAGACTCAGAAATTACAATTTCCTACTGTATCCACCCTTATGTGCTTCCATACATTACTTTGGCTCTTCCCTTTTGCTTACTAGAAGATTAAAATTATCATATGGTAGAATAGCCAAACAAACAAACAAACAAAAGTATTCCTTTACAACCATGACTGTGACATATCATAGTTGCAGTGTAAAGCAGGAGCTTCTCTACTGAATTCAGTGGCAGTGGAATAAAACAGCAAAATGGAGGCCCAGGAACCTTCATTGAGTTGCACGATGAAAACTGTGTAAAATCAGTGTAAAACAGATTTGATAAAGGATTTGTTAATGGCTGTATGTTCTACCACATGTGGAGCATCAGGCTGTCTTTGAAAAAAGCAGCAATTCAAGGATGCCTTGGATTCTAAATGGAGCAAAATCTGCCTATGTTGTCACCTGAATCCGTTTGTCTTTCCAAAGGTACCTGGGATAGCAGTGAGATCAAGAGCCTCTCAGGTGAGCAGAGGGATTTTGTCTCACAGATGGAAATAAAGTCTGTGCAGGAGAGGCAGTGTGAGGTGGTTAGTCATGGCTAGATAAGAGTAAGTGAGTCAGCGTGCCACACTCCCCTGTAAATTAACCTCTAAACCATGAAAAATCCTCTTCACATATTTCACGTGTCTGACAGACTCTTGAGTCTGTGCTGCATCCATTCATCCAGCAGCTTTACAGCTTCCTTCATTCCTGCTGTCACAGCTACATGGCTGTCCATCATGCTGCTGCCAAACAAAACAAATTTAATTTATCTTCTTTGTGGTTAATGGAAATACCTTTTCTTGTTAGGGTTTTGGGCGGTCAGCTATTCAGCGAGAGCGAGCAGTCCTCTCGACCCTGCAACCTCTGGTATGAACCTGGCTGCTCCTCCACTGCCATTGTTATTCCTGATTTCTCAAAGGACCAATACATGACTTGTAAGACGGTCTGTTGGCATTGAGCTTCTTGGGATGAGAAAAGGTGAAGAAGCATGTTCACCAGGGCTGCAGAGGACTGACAAGGAATTCCAGGTATCTCACTGACAGCATAAAACTATTCACAGGCAATAAGCCTGTGGCTTAGACAATGTATCAGCCCTTTTCCTGCTAACCATCCTCAGCACTGCTCACTTCAGGTCTGGAGGATGATCACTTTACAGTAAAACCACGTTCCTTGACTGATTTCCATACAATGCTCAGGGAACTCCTCAAGGAAATAACCATTTCACAGTCATGTGGGATGTGGGAATCTGCTGTGACTACTTTCATCTGGAAGTACACACATTGCTTAAAGCTGACAAAAGTAGTATTGGAAGAAAAAAGTGACTAGTTAAAATTGTTAGTTATCATATTCCATTAGGCACAGAAGACTCATGTTTACAGTGACTCTCGGTGCTCATGTCTTTTCACCTGGCACAGTGTGTGGTATGAGAAGAAATGATGTGCTCAGGTTACAGGAGGTGGCTGAAACTGCTTCTACGTGTCTCTAAATTCATTCAGCCAGAAAATAAATAGAGTTTAACCTGCTGAAGAACAATGTTTGATAGCTTCTCTGATGTGTGGCAGCAAAATAAAGATTGATTGTTTTCACTGCTTCTTTAAAACAAATATCCATGATTTGGGGAAAAAAACCCCAGCAATCCAAAATGGTAGATTATGGATATTTTGTAACATTTTGAAGAATCTTTCCTAATCTCAGTGGTTACTTAATATTTATAGAGTTGTGAGTGAGTTGATACTGTGCTGGAAATAGTCCTGCTTAGAGCAGGAGGTTGGACTAAACGTTTTTTAGAGCTCCCTGCCAACAAACATTTCAACAACTGTGATTTTTTTCTCTCTCAAACCAGCTCAGATCTGTGCCTCACCATCACACACCAGTTGTGCCAGCTTTCCTGGCTGTGAGGAGGAAATCAAAAATTTACCCCCTGACCCCACAGGGACATGGGGAGGAGGAGTACATTTACACAGTGGTATGAAAATGTAAACTAGGTGTCACAGGACTATTGCTGAGTAACAGCCTTTGCATTTTGGAGAGGCTGTGTATGAGGAAAATCATTTGTCCCTTCCTTGCTCTGTTCAGGGCCCTGAGATAAATATGGTTGAATTATTTGTTCGAGCAAAAAGTGGTTTGCAACCTGAGAAGCTGCTCAGGCACTTCTTTCCAGCTGCCCTAAGGCCAACCAGCAGATTACATGAAATAAAGTGCAGGGGATCCTACTACTCCCAGGTCTGGGAGTGAAAAGAGATCCAATTTTAAAGTAAGGACTGCCACACACCCACTGTGGGTTTTGGGGTGCTCCTTCAGGCTTTCTTTCCACGTGTGTTAGGAGCAGACTGTGGAATACAAGGGATGTTTAAGTAACATTGATAGTGTGATAAGTCTGCAAAGAATTCTCAAGATTACTTAGAGCAAACAGAATTCAAGTGTTTCTATCCCCATGGGGCCTCCATTAGGGGGTTGTGCCCTGGGTGATTTCAAGGGGACCACGAAAGTCAGAGCCATGCTGCTCAGCCGCATTACCTTGCCGGACTTGGCTCAGCTCTCTGACCTATGTGGGTTTTGTGGGTGGGCACAGACTAGACTTACACTGGAAGCCCAGGAGCAGGACTATGATGATGAAAAGTGCATTTCCTAGTTTTCTATTTTGAAACCTTGGACCTTGTTTACAGAACTCTGAGGTCCTGAGACTCTGGTTCCCCCCATAGTTTTTCAAAGTAACTAAACAGGTCTTCAGACTAACATACACTGTTGTCCCATTTGTATTATCATTCGCAGATGAATATTTCCCCAGGTCCACAACTCCAGATGAAGGATACGAGGTTTGGCTCTGCAGGAGACTTCTATACAAGACAGTGGGATGAGACAGGTGTTTTTCTGAGAGCAATTCTCATTGTTTCCAACAAGGAAATGAAATGAACATTCAGTGGAGGAAAGTTTAGTACTAGGTATGAGGAAACTTTGTTCTAATTAATTCCAACCTTTAAACCCTCCTTGACTCTGCTGTTTCTCATGATGGTTGTTTATTGTTTTTTAGACAAAAGGGCAAGCTCATGCCATAAATATGTTTCTGGAGTGTTCTCAGCTATAAGCAAGTTTCTCAGCCTAATTCCGTTCTAGTTCTCTCCTAAAGCAAGGTCAGTCAGGGATGATTATTCTTTTGCACTAAGATTTTCTGAGGAAATGTCTACATTTCTAGCTAGATTAGTTTTTGTTGGAAGGGGAGACCATCAGCTTCACATACAGAATGACTACAGCAATCTCTTCTTTCATTTCACTCCCCTTATTCTCATTTATTTATATTGCAGCAGCACCCACAGGCCTTAACTGGGGAGAAGTCTCCATGGCACTAGACAGCTTACAAACACAGAGGAAGATACTGAAGAGCTTGCAATCAAATAAAGCAATATTATGGTGCCTTTTCTTTAGCTACAGGAGAATAGACTAAGGACCTAATTAGATTAAGATCATGCTTAACCCAAATCTACGAGATTACATTTGCAGTCTCTTCCTGACACTCTATCTCATAGAGACCACTTGCGTTAAATAAACCATATTATGGATTATGAGACAATACCAACTATGTTAATTCACGTGGAAAAAAAATCAATATGAGAACTAAACATAACATTGTGTTTGTCTCTGCCTTTTGATAAATCCAGTTACTTGCTTAATCTTTTCCGGGTGTGAAGGTTTTCTGTTCATCCCGAGTTTTCCTCATGTGGATATTCTTCCAGAAAAACTAAAGTGAACTGGGATGAGCTGAAATGAAGTAGGCCTGTTCTTGGCTCTGATGATGCAGAAGTCATGGTGAGTATTTTCAGAGTTATATGACTACTATCTTGGCTATATATGCATCTGACCTAGTATCAACATCATGAAAGCAATCCTAATAATGCATTTTGAACATCTCTCATGATCAAAACAGGTTAATGGGGTGCAGGACTAGCTAGCTTCTCAGATGTCTGTGAGGAAGGCCATACTCTATACTGTAATTCCATTAAACTTGCCTTTGAAGAAAGTGTCATAAAATCAGGGATGCATGTTTTTGACACACTTTGCCTGTTAAGCAGGGCACTGTATATATAATGATTATTGGATATGGAGGAAAAAGAACTAGCTATTTTATCCCAGAGGTCCCAATAACAGAGAGAAACCTGTTCTGTGTAAGCCAAGTGAAAGATATGCCATACAGGCATTTTTATTATCCACATCCAGTAAAACTAAAATACACAGAAAGCTAAGCATTAGCAAAATAGAAAATGCACCGAAGAATCAATTAAAAATATCACCAGTTACCAGCAGGGACTCAGTAATTTGTGTTCATAAACATTCAAGGTATTATTAGCAAAATTTTATGTCAATTAGGAAGAAACAACTTAAGGGAGATCTAAAGACACATTCTGAACTTGATATGTGGCGATTAATAAGGCAAAAAAACCTGTGTTACTGCAAAATATTAGGACAACCAAGAATGAATAAACTCTGCTTTTCCCTAATCCTTCCCAAATGAAGTGAGGCTTTCAGTTTTCTGTTAAATTGCCAGAACTGGGAATAATGGAACAGCAGTATAAAAGGTCTTTGCTTCATTTGTTGTTAAGCAATTTAATTAAGCTTTAGCTTTTAAATTATTGCTTGCACATTTAGAGACTCACCCTGTGCACCATCAGTGATCTCCTTCAGAGGGGATGGAGAATCAGCAGAGACACATCCTACTCGTCCCTGGCTCTCCTCTAGTCCTGTCTGCAGCCTCAACAGCTGCCTGTCTGCCTGCATCACATCTTCAGCCCCTCGTGCCACCCTAACTGCCACACATGTGCGATAGTAGCATGAGCAGAATGGCCACAGCTGTTACAGTCAGGAGCCAAAATACTTTTGACAGAAACATTGAAGAGAACAGCTTAATGTTCCCATCCCTGTCAATGATGACACAACATGCGTGACCAATTGCAAACCTATGAGTAGGACCTTCAAGAACTTCAGACAATTTGTCATTGCTCCTGTGCGAGACAGATGCGATCACGTGCTCCAGCTGGATGCACAGAATTCTATGGGGCACAGTGGGATTCATCCCAGCGTACTAAAAGAGCTGGCTGATGTCATCACAGGAGCTCCCTCCATTATTTTCCAATGGTCTTGGGAATCTGGAGAGGTCTCAATCAACTGGAAGCTGGCAAATGTCCCAATTTTCAAGAAGGGTAAGAAGGAAGATCCTGGTAATCACAGGCCTGTCAGACTCACTTCAGTGCCCCGTAGAATTGTGGAGAAGATTTTTCTGGGAGTTACTGAAAAATACTTGTGAGACAAAGCAGTCGTTGGTCATAGCCAGCATGGTTTCATGAGGGCAAAGTCCTGCTTAAGCAACTTAATTTCCTTTTATGACAAGGTCAACCATCTAGTTGACCAAGGAAAGCCAGTAGATATGATGTTTTTGGATTTTAGCAAAGCTTTTGGTACTGTCTCTCATAGCATCCTTCTGGACAAAATGTCTAGCACACAGCTAGACAAGTCCATAATATGTTGTGTGAGCAATTGCCTGATGGGTCACGCTCAAAGAGTTTTAGTAAATGGCGTTACATTAGGCTGGCAGCCAGTCACCAGTGGGGTTCCCCAGGGCTCAATTTACGGCCAGTGCTCTTTAGTGTTTATATAAATGATCTGGACACAGGAATTGAGTGCACATTAGGTCAGTTTGCCGATGATACTAAACCAGGAGGAGCAGTGGACTCCCTCGAGAGCAGAGAGGCCTTACAGAGAGATCTGGACAGACTAGAGAGCTGGGCAGTCACCAACCGTATGAAATTTAACAAGAGCAAGTGCAGGATTCTCCACCTGGGACAGGGTAATCCTGGTTATACATACAAGTTGGGGGACATGAGGCTGGAGAGCAGCCCTGCAGAAAGAGATCTGGGGGTTTGGGTTGACAGCAAATTGAATACGAGTCAGCAGTGTGCCCTGGCAGTCAAAAGGGCCAAGTGTGCCCTGGGGTGCATCAAGCACAGCACAGCTGGCCAGTCGAGGGAGGTGACTGTCCCACTCTACGCTGCACTGGTGCGGCCCCATCTTGAGTACTGTGTGCAGTTTTGGGAGCCTTAATGTAAGAAGGGCATCAAACTATGAGAGTGTGTCCAGAGTAGGGCAACCAAGATGGTGAAAGGCCTCAAGGGCGAGACTTACAAGGAGCGACTGAGGCCACTTGGCTTGTTCAGCCTGGAGAAGTGCTCTCATTGCAGTCTACAACTTCCTCAAGGTGGGCACAGGAGGGGCAGGTGCTGATCTCCTCTCTCTGGTGACGAGCAACAGGACACGAGGAAATGGAATGAAGCTGCATCAGGGGAAGTTCAGGTTCCTCTGGGAAGAGGGCTGTCGGTCACAGGGACAGGTTCCCCAGGGAAGCGGTCATGGCACCAAGCCTGTCAGAGTTCAAGGAGCATCTCGATGATGCTTTTAGTCATATGGTTTATTTTTAGGTAGTTTTGTGAGGAGCAGGTATTTGGACTTGATGATCCTCATGTGCCCCTTCCAACTCAAGATACTCTGTGATTCTATGATTCTGTCTTTCTGTTTGGGTGCTGCCTGCAAGAGGTGCTCGAGGGGCAGTGATGGGCACAAGGCAGATCAGAGGAGGAAATCCTTCACTGACACCCAGACAAGAGACCCCCTGCAGTTCCAGTCTGAAAGACATGGGGACCGCTGTCTTGGTCTCTGCCCTGTCCTGTCCTCTTCTGTAATTGTTTGTTAACTGTTTGTTCCCTCACTGGAATTTTTGGAGTGACGTGACTCAGTAAATACTGATTTTTTTTCTTGTGTACACAAATAAATAAAGGAATATTAAGTTTCACCAGAGAGTGAACTTTCGACTAAAGTCAGTAACACCTCTGAATCTGTTCCAGTTTTGTTACTAGCTTCACTTCCTAGATAGCTCTTTTAAAAGGCATATGAGAAAAGACAGGATGATGTTGTCAAGTTGCACTGGTGTTGGAAACAATACTCTCATTAGATCTTTTGTTTCATAATTTTATTCTTCAGTTCAAGGTTTGCTTTTTTAATAGAAATTATTTGCACAATCAGCAGGATGTTAACATCCTACATGTCTTAGTATAATGTCAAAGTGCCTGGCTGATTAATTGTTGTGGAAGAGTCAGCTCAAAGCTAATCAGTAGGTAACAAGGAATTTAATTCATTTGCAGGAAAATGTCACAATAAGCTTTAATTAAACAGGAAGTCAATTAATAGCTGTTAATTCCCCCACTCCAATTTTTTTCAGTGTTTGTAAACCTAATGTTTAGCTGATGAAGATATTCTAGGTCTAAAAAACATATTGTGCCTTGTAATGTGAATCACAAAATCACAGGAAACTTCATGGATAGGATGTATACTCACCATGTATGTATGTATATATGGTATGAATATACAACCAACTGAATTATTAGGTGTAAGGTAGTCATTATGATGCTGATCTTCTGTGTGTTTGGCATCCTGACCTAAGGTCAGTATGGAAACTAGAAGTCAAATCCAAACTAGAACGCAAGTACCCCTGGTTTAGATACAGAGCTCTTGGTGTACAGTCTAAGGTCCCAGATTCAACACCTGGTGTTTACAGCAAGAATGAGTTGTCTCAGGACAGCAATACAAAACTCTGTGCATTGAGTAGGTAGCTGCCCAGAGCTGGCCAGCAGGAAAGGCCAAGGATGGGGTTGTGCTGTATCACCCCACCTTTCTGGTGTTAAACACCAGCCTCTGGTATCTAAAGTGGCTATATGGTCCCAGATCTTCCTCTGTGTGGGATGCAGACCATAGCATTATCTTCTAAGCAAACACCTATAGCTATTCTTTGAAAGCACTAAAGCAAGCCTGCAGCAGGTACACCCATCTTTTCTATAAAAGAAGACTGCCTGGGGTATCCATCTTGTTAGTGGACCCAAAGGGCTCAATCCTGCTCTCCTGCACCTGAGAAAGGTGTTCTACAGCAGTCTGCAAGGCTACCTTGGCCAGGGTATTTTCTATACACCTGCTGGTGTTTTTTATGCTGCAGAGCAAATGGCTCAAGGGGTCCAGAAAGGAATATTCACAAGGAACCCAGGGATCCTCTGCAGGGACGTGCTGATTCCTACAGGTGCTTAAACTAACTCAGAAAATATTTTGGTTTTATATAGGGGGCTACAAGTAGGTGCTGCTGCTGATTTTCAGGTACCCCTTATGCATTACAGCTACTGACTTCTGCATGTAAAGCATGCATGTAAAAAGCGGCATCCAGGGCTCCCCAGTATCAGATGAATGCCTCGGGTGTCTGAATTACCCTTCTTTTGGCTTTTTCTTTTTGTGACCTGTTATCAGTAGCTCTTACCTTATTGAGTGTATTGCCCTTTGGGGACCCCATTCTCAGACACTGAATTGTCCTTGCAAGCTTATCTTGGCTCCATGAATGCAGTGACCTAGCCTTGAGTCCACCTGGGGAGCAGGGGGAAACCATTTAGAACTGCTTGTGAAAGCAAAATTAAAATATCCGTTTAGTTTTGGCTGAAGCTGCCAAATTTGAGACAAATTCACTAATAATTCTGCTCTACCCCAAACTGCACATTTTCATAAGTAAAATGGGTTTTGACCATGATCCACTGTTTGTTTTTTCCCTGGAAAACCCATGGAAATGAATAAGATTGGTTCTTAAGTATGATGCTTACAGCCTGAAGCAGAACAAAACACCCACTACAACTGATCCTCTAGAGATTTTTGGAAGGGATGGGAGATCAAACGGGAGGAAATTGTTGAAGATCCTGTCAATCAGTTGACATCTGATAGAAATGGAGATTAAATGTTAAGAATCAAGGGACAAGTTTGTAACATGTTTATTTCATATGCTGATTTATTATGGTTTTTTTGTTAAAAAAGAGGCATACCATAAATTGGAGAGATGTTTCTAGTTGTAATAATGTATAGAAAACTGGACCAGGATCACCATTGTATAGTGTATCATCCTAATACAAAGCAATAGCTTCTAGCATAGGGATGCAAAAGATGATGAAGCTTAGAAAGAGAAAAAATACACAAGACTTTGTCTCTTGTAAGATCTGAAGTACAAAAATCTTTTTAAGAGTCTCATGAGGGCAAAGATTCAGAAGAATTTACTTAAGGTCATCCTGTGTGCAATAAAGTGTCTCGGTTCACAATGTTACATTCTTTCTAAGAGCTAAAATAACAGAATCTGTGAGGAAAGCTGGAATAGTTTGTCAGAGCTGCCAGTGGAGCAAAGAGCAGCTGGCAGGAGGGGACCATCTACCAGAGCAGAGGACGCTTGCATGCTAAGAATGGCAGCATTAGGAACTGGTAATCCTGGCAAAGGATTACAGGCTAATATAAAAATTCAGGATGATTATAACTACGGCCATTGACTCTGTGTGATCAAATCAAATGCAAACAATTTTTGCTATGTTTGAGGCTTAAAAAAGGGGGAAAGATGCTGATAATTTTGATATAAAACCAAATTTACCTTTCCATATTCAGGTTTATTTAAAATTCAGAATGAGTCTGCTGAAATAGCAGTGATCTGTGAAGGCATTGGGTCTGAGTTTTGATAAGAATCTTGTATTCATTAAAGATCTTACAGTGGAAGGTTCAGCTTCACGTCTCTACCTTTCGGCATTTTTCAGTAAATAAACTTTGATAGTAAAAACTAGTCCAGGTGCTAGGAAAATTTAATAACGAATGAATACAGAATTACTCTATTTGAATGGTTGTGGTCATTTTCCCAAACTGCTCTACTGTAGCAATTCCTGTAGATATGAATCATCTTGGTAGATGGGCACAAACTTAATTTAAAAATGCATTTTTAACAGACACAAAAGCATCCAGTTATTCAGAAAGCTCTGTGAAGCAGTAAAAAGCCAACAGTAACTGCCAGCTACGGGATTCCTCACTACCATCTTCAGCTATTTTTACTATGAAAGTGTCAGTAATCTAAGTGGACACTGAAACAGAGAAATCAACACTATAGAGTTAAGTATGTTTCATGGACTGTTCCCAAGCAAAGACTGTAAATCCCTCTCTACACATAGAAATCAGGAAAAGATAACTGTGTATGATTACACAGTAGCAAAAAATAGGACCAATTCCACTGAAAAAAGGAAGTAAGTTAAGGGAGAGTGAATACCTGCCCCTTTCTTACATCAACTCTTAAGCAACTGAGAAACAGGCAAATGAAACAGTCCGCAAATATAACATATACACAAAGACTCATCTAACTCAGAGCATAAGTATGTTCTGTTTGTTTACAATAGATCTACAGCATCACTTTCCTGACAAGACCAGTGAGGACTTTGTAGAAGTGTTGATAAGGATAGAAACAAAGAAAATATGGTTATCCTGCATGCAATGTGTAGGTTTCCAGAGGCTGAATACGCTGATGATAATTGAGGAAGAAATCTGACTCCTTTTTTTTTTTTTACAAGTTAATTAATTGAAAATTAATGTTTTTAAACTACAGAGGGACCTTCACCTCTACCTCAGTGGTATGGAGTTGCAATAAACAGTTGTTGAGACCCAACGCATACAGAGGTTGGGCATGTCGACCAGAGGAAGAGCGTCAGCTGGCACACCTCTTCTGCAAGAAAAGGTTCACCAAGGCCAAGGAGCACTCTGGGGAAATTTGCACAGAAGCTGTCTCTCTTTCCACCCTTCTAGAAAAGACAACTGAAATTCTTATGATCATCAACATATTACCTCTTTCTGGGAAATTGTCTCTTTCATTATTATTTATACCCTTCCCTTGGCCTAGATTACGCCCCTCTGGCTTTGCAGCATTCATTCATAGATTCTTCCAATGGAAACCCCATTATTAACCCCAAAATTATTAAGCCATTTCTTCTCCAGGAACTGAACAATCTCTTCTATTATATTTCTAAAACCCCTGAAATCCTGTAACTAAATTGTTAACTTTGATGTACGGCAGCTGAATTTTACTACCACACCACAAGTTTCAGGATAACAATCCCCAAGTCTTTCGAGAGGGATGCCTGCCTGGTGAAGTCACTTGAGAGCACCGCCAGAAGAAGAAGTGAGAGCAGCTTGTGCAAATGTGTCCTCACTTGTGAAATATCCCCTCTGCCCTTCAGACCCCTGTTCTGCTGCAGCACATGGAACTTCAATGCCTGGCTGGAAAACACATCAGGAATCCCATCAGCTACAAAAACTTTTTCTAGTGTAAAAGGGAGGGCAACCTGCACTTCAGAGAGACAGAGGTCTTTAGCTAGTGTAAAGCATTCAATGGCTCCATACTGAATTGCCTTCACTCAAAATTTGGCACATGGTCTCTTTAACTTTCAAGAAAATATAACAGGGAAAAAGGGCCAATGAAATTCAAAAAATTGTAGAGACATTGAATAATAATAATAAATGGGAAGGGAGAAGTTGTAAAAGAAGAAAACTAAATTCTAGATATTTTGCCAGTGGTGACTTCCCTTCCCCTCTCCTCCCCACACACAGGCTCAAAAACCCTCCTCTCCACTTTCCCCAGGAGGGAGACGGATTTTGCAACAATTCCCTGCTGTGGTGAGCTCTTACTGACACAAACAGTCCCACTAACATCTCACAGATACAAAGAAACTTTACACAATCAAGGCAGTAGGAGAGGCAAATCAGCTGAGCTAACAAATGTTTGGGGCCCTTGCATTTCTTTGCCCTGAGTGCATGTCACTCCATTTGCCAACTGGCCTGTGTTCACCTTGTTTCTGAACAATTTTCTGAACAGGGGTTTGATGTCTTTCTGGACTCTGTATCTCCATAGGTGACTCCAAGTCTCCCTAGGTAAAGTGCTACCTGACACAACTGATGTGATGAGAGTCACTAGACAATCTGTAGAATACGGGTTTAAAACTTTGGGGGTTTTGACCCAGAGATCTGACAAAACTCATCATAGACAAACAGAAAAAAATGCTGCTTTTTGCTTCTGATCCACATGGTCACGTGTTGTAATGCAACCAAAGATGTGCACTGACCACAAGACCAGATGAACACTGTCACTATAGCAAAGAATTTAAGGAAGCCTTCCCAGTAAAAAACAACAAGCCCAAACCAAATGAAATTGTCAGAGGCACTTCATGATTTTCTCTAAGCTGGTAACTACTATTCACAAACAAGGAAACATCAATTGGATTGAACAGCCTACTAATCTGCTAAACTCCCAGAAATTTGAATAATTATACCTGTAGCTGATGACAATAACATTATTCACAAATATTTATTGTTTTAAAATTGAGTTTGTTCAGCTAAGCATTAACTTTGTGATACAATGGTATATGTATCTGTTCCAGTTTCTGGGCAATACATTTTCCCAAGGGTACCCTGTTTAAGAAGGGGCTATGTAATAAATAGCTATGACTTCCCCAAACCATTTCTCAAGAATTTTGAGTAGTTAAATTTACTCAAAGTTTGCTATAAGAAAGGCAATGCAGAGAAAAATTCTGGTAGCCTAAGCCATTTTGTTTCCTAATCATTTAGTGAAGTGAAAGGTTTTTTTTGTTATGAAGGAAGTTGGAAACTATCACATGCTCTTCCCAGACGTATAATAACTCTCTCCTGCCAGACAGCCCTGGCAGTTCAGTTCATGAGAACCTGCAGTGGGATTTACAGAGGTTTAAAGATTCAGTTTTCCCCAATAAGCTCAACAAAGTCTTTCCCAAATTCTCTGAATTCTACAGATAGATAAAACTAATGTGCTAATCTCATCATCCCCAATCCCCCAAAGATTTTTGACATTTCCTGTATTTTACTGGACTGGAAATATTGTCACGGCAGCTTCCATCAGAGTTTTCAACCACATCTATGCCTAGCTCTTGCTGCAACTACGAAATGTAGGATAGCAAAGTGACATTTTCCTCATTTTGGAAATTATTCACTCTGATACTTGCATTCCTCAAAACCCAAAATAGATTTGGTTCAGACTCACATAAAAGACTGGACTGAAGTTTTGGAAAGCTCTTAGTCAAAGCCAAGTTCTACCTTGTCCCTTTGCAGCTGTACGAAGGTAACTCAGGCCAGGTAAAGACTGGTGTACTCTGCTCAGTGACAGATGTGGGCTGTGGCTGGGGCCACTGTCAGCACACAACGCAGGGGCAGGGGCATGTACTTTCCTCTGGTCAGGATGCTTCACAGCATAGGAACTTGGCTCCTCAGGACACTGTGGAGAGGACAGCCTCTTCCTGAAATGCAGGGGCCTGGAATTGTGAAGACATTTCTTTCAAAGTCCTCGTTTCATGGATTTGTCACTGTCAGACTAATATGGCTGTCTTTATCTCTGCAGCTGGAGATGTACTTGATGTTACCCACAAAGTAGGTGGTTGGGATAGGAATTCTTTCCAGGGAATAAAAGCAACAATGTGAAAATCCTTTATCCCAAAGTAACCCCTCCTAGCCTTAATTTCTATCCTCTGCAAGTCAGAGATTTCCAACATATTTTTTTAAAAATACTACTGAACTGTTTTTGTTACATCTGCACATAATTATGTTTTTAAAGCTGCAGGATTAAATCCTTCATTTCTATGTTAGAGATACAGAAGGTCTGTTTTTAATTTCTTTGCTCCACTTAGTACCTTATAGACATGAATCACATCTCTCACCACTTGCCGGGTAATTGGAAGAGGATATGGTACATCCTCATCCATCTTTGTCACATGATGCTAACATAACTTGCATTATGCAAATGCAAAGAAAACCATGACAGGGTCTAACACTGACAAGAACTGGTCATTCTGTATGAAAGAGTTGAGTCATATAAATTTCAGATCCAAATAATTCCATTTCTTTTGCTCCAGTTCCTCCACTCCATAGAGATAAAAGCAGTCCTTTAGGCTGACTATAAATATCAGAAACAACAGAAGAAAAAGTTTTTCAGCCTACTTTGGTGGTCATGAAAGGATGTGGATTGTTCCATAGAAATTAAAAAACTGATAACTAGTAGTTGTGATCTACAAAAGGTCTAAGCCTTAAGGGATTAGTCTTGCAGATCTTACACACGCAATGTGCTTCTGTATGGGGAACCAGTGATAGATGCATAGGCTGCATCTGCACAGAGATACCTGTATTCAGCCTGGGTAATCATGGAGGCTTTCTTGAAAAGCTGCACTTAATTCAGGTTACATATAGATCTCAGTTGTCCTCACAGCAAAAGATGCTCAATCTCTTTGTAGATGAAGCCATGGCCACTTCATTGCACTGCAACGTTACTGAAAGGATAGATGATACACATGGAAATGCTAAAATACTGTTGCAGTCTTTCTAGGACAGTCTGCAATCCTGTACCTGCCCATACTGACCAGCCAAGTCAGGGAGCTGCAGGGTCACAGCCAGCCTCATTCTCTTCTCCTTCTCTGACATTTTGAACCATCAACCCTTTGCTCACTATGGCACATCCTCAGGGGGAGTGAGAGGTAACAAATACTCCTCCCCCACTACAGTCCAAAATCCCTCCTGGTGGTGTGAGAGATGGGTTTCTGTTACCATAGACCAAGACCAGAGCTGAAGCTGGATCTTCCCCACTGCAAAATGAAGGCTCTAAGGCTTTGCTCGGTTATCTCCAGTATTCTCCTGGAGAAGCTGGCGACTTGTGGCTTAGAGAGGTGCACTCTTCGCTGGGTAAAAAACTGGCTGGACAGCCGAGCCCAGAGAGTTGTGGTGAATGGAGTGAAATCCAGTTGGTGGCTGGTCACAAGCGGAGTCCCCCAGGGCTCAGTTTTGGGGCCGGTCTTGTTTAATATATTTATCGGTGATCTGGATGAGGGGCTTGAGTGCACCCTCAGTAAGTTTGCAGACGACACCAAGTTGGGTGGGAGTGTTGATCCGCTCGAGGGTAGGAAGGCTCTGCAGAGGGATCTGGACAGGCTGGATCGATGGGCCAAGGCCAATTGTATGAGGTTCAACAAGGCCAAGTGCCGGGTCCTGCACTTTGGCCACAACAACCCCATGCAACGCTACAGGCTTGGGGACGAGTGGCTGGAAAGCTGCCCCGCAGAAAAGGACCTGGGGGTGTTGGTCGACAGCCGGCTGAAGATGAGCCAGCAGTGTGCCCAGGTGGCCAAGAAGGCCAACGGCATCCTGGCCTGTATCAGAAATGGTGTGGCCAGCAGGAGTAGGGAGGTGATCGTGCCCCTGTACTCGGCGCTGGTGAGGCCGCACCTCAAATGCTGTGTTCAGTTTTGGGCCCCTCACTACCAGAAGGACATTGAGGTGCTGGAGCGTGTCCAGAGAAGGGCGACAAAGCTGGTGAGGGGTCTGGAACACAAGTCTGATGAGGAGCAGCTGGGGGAACTGGGGTTGTTTAGCCTGGAGAAGAGGAGGCTGAGGGAGGACCTCATCGCTCTCTACGATTACCTGAAAGGGGGTTGCAGAGAGGTGGGTGTTGGTCTCTTCTCCCAAGTGACGAGTGACAGGACTAGAGGAAATGGCCTCAAGTTGCGCCAGGGGAGGTTTAGGCTGGATATTAGGAAAAATTTCTTCTTCCTAATGAGAGAATGGTGAGCCACTGGAACATGCTGCCCAGGGAAGTGGTGGAGTCACCCTCACTGGAGGTGTTCGAGGAACGTGTGGACGTGGCACTGTGGGACATGGTTTAATGGGCATGGTGGTGTTGGGTTGATGGTTGGACTTGATGATCTTACAGGTCTTTTCCAACCCTAGTGATTCTGTGATTTTGTGAAAATGTTAAAGACACTGTGACTATTTTTTTAAATGAGCTCTTTTTCTGTTTTAGAGCAAAGGTACTGCCCTGGGAGCAGATCGTGGCTCATGATCCCAAGTAATCAGGTAATTCTTACCTAGCCTGGAACAGGCAGGTGCTCTCAGCACCCACAAGGCAGCATGTGCTGGTTTACTGAGTCCTGGCCTCTAGGTTTGGGGTTTAGCTTTAGAGAAAAAGGACTTGAAGGTTCATGACTGCAACATATATTTGAACCTAAGGTTTTAGTTACTGCAGCTAAAGATATTCACAATAACTATTTTCATGCAGACCTCACATTGAAATCAGTGTTGCATTCTGAGTCTATATCAACACAGTCCCTTCCCATTTCCTGTACTTTTTTCTTGTGATAAAACAACTTTTGAAAGCACATTTGGACATGTAACCCTAGAATACACTCATGTAATACTGTTTCAGAAGACTGGCCCAAGTGTCAGTGTTGACAATCTCTGATTCCCTTAAATTTGGCCCTGTAAAATGCTGAAGAAAAGTGTGGGGTTTTTTGTTTGGGATCATTTAATGTCTTTTGCTTTAAACAATGCCTAAGCCAAGAAACTGCTGCAACAGGAAGCTGAAAACTTCAGAGATGTGTCTTGTTATTCATTGTGATGCCTTACTGTAAATAATTAACATATTTTAATGGCTTAAAAAGAATGCAAAAGCATCAGTTTTCATTCATCTATAATAAAAAAGGAGGAGGAGGAGTGAGCTGACAGGAGGATATGGGTTAGTATGAATTAAGGTTAATAAATAATGCCTGCAGTGTTAGTCATCAGTTTTGCCTTGCACATCCCATATGCTACACATTGCAATGTCTTGTAACTATTTTGAAATAGACTTGCTTTGTGTGGAAAAAAACATGGATCATATTTAAGCAGATCTTCAGAAGGACTCACTTCAGATGGGAATTAAACAGGGGGAAATAAATCTAAACATTATTTTCTCTCACAGTTTCTTTTTCTATTTTTATTTAATGTGATAAGATTCATAAATATTTGATGGGCTATGGCTCAGTAAATGTCATTTTCTTGGCTCTAGGGGGAACTTCAACTTTGAGTGTTATTCAAAATGATATATAGTCTCTCTGGAACAAGTGAGACAAGTACCATGTATTTGAAGGCCAGATTCTAGGTCTGTCAAAATAAATTGCGAATCTTCAATTGTATTCCAAGATCAAAAGGGTCAAGCTGTTGGGCAAATCTAGGCCAAAATTTTAGCAGTGCTGCTATACTAGCAGATCTTTTCTGACTTTTCTTTGGCTCTTCACTTGCTGGTAGAGCTGTAAGTTCGAGCAATAACTTTTGTAAACTATAAAAGTGTGTCTTACATTACGAAAAATAGTTGAAGTGACTGTGGCATTTTTCACTGATGTTTTAAAACTTTCTCCTGCCTCAGACACAAAATTCTTTCCCTCTGACCTCACTGATGTGTTGACCATAAACTAAGGCAAACCTCCTTTCGTGGCTTCATTGCCTTCCTGGCACTATGCTCAAAAGGTGAGAAGCAGCTCTGACCTAACGAGGAGGTAGCCACAAACAGCATGCATTTTTTCAAGCCCTTTGTGATTTTTGGTGGGTTTGCAGCAAGTATTGAACAGTGGCAGCTCTAATTGAGAGGGTGGAGGCTGATGCAGTCTGTTTCCAGAGTTTCATGGTGAACCACTCCACCTCTCTGCAGAATTCTGTCAGACAACAGAGGAAGATGCAAGAAGATGAATTTGTTGCCTTTTTTGTTGCCTTCTTGTGCTAACTTGTAAACCTCATCACCTCCCCTCCCAAGAGACACACAAGTACTGTGGCATGGGACAAGCAGATTACTTGGGCAACAAGCAGCTGGGCAGCCTTCCCAAACAGAAATTCTTGGTTTTCAGTGGAAATGTTTTTGACTCAAAGTTTTCAGTTTCCAAAATAACAGAGCACTGGTGAAGCTTTTTCCCATACAACGGTGGCTGTCTCACTAAGGCAAACAAGACCAGAATTCAATAAAAGCAGAGGAAGAATCATAATGTCAGAGATATCAGCTACCATCCTATACACTTAAATGTGATTTTTCTTTGATGACGTTTGTTGGGATTCATTCTACGAGCAATGAGAGCAACTAGCAATGGAAAAGATCTAATTTAAGGCATCTCATCTGGCTCATTAAGACATGAAGTTGTCCCTACAACTGGGTGATTGCTAAAAAAATGTTTTGATTCATGCTTCATGGGAACTGTAGCTGATACCTTGATACCATTGGAAGCACTGGTCCTTGCATTTGCTTTCTACAAAAAGATTCTCAAACCAATTGTCCTGTCATACTTGTAGATGTGAATTTTGACAACTTCTCCCTGAGGAGATGTTCAATCTGAGGCCCGCCACTCCTTCTCACATGAAACCTTCAATTACTAGGCTATTATCTTAATGAGGAGTAAAAAAAGAAGGGGACACCAGAAACACTTCTCCTTTTGCAAGTACTGTAAAAAATAGATGACAATCACCCTCAATACATTTTGTGGGAAGCCTGAACCCATTGGTGTATGTCAGGTGCCGCCTGGGAAAGCTGCCTGAGTTTGTGCCCATGGGGAGCTCTGCAGGAAGAAGGCCAAGTTTGGGATGTGGCTGAGATTAGGTATGATGGTGATGCCAGCCACCTAAAACCTGTCAAGATGCAGGGCAGTTCTGGACATGCTCAAAGGCATTGCAGGTGCTGAGTGGGTTGGCTATAAAATCACAGGTTAGGGCTATGGCACTTAAATTTTGCTGAAATGCCAGTTCAGAGCCATGAGGCTTTCTGGGAGTGGTGGGGAAGGAGAAGAAAAGGGAGATTTAACCCTGGTTTTCCATAGCTTTTTGTTAGCCAAAGACTAGACTGTCAAAAGGTATTGGTTGTTTTGCTTGGCTTTATAAAAAAATACCAGTTGGATTGGTACATGCCTGCCAAACTCCTTATGAATAGGCGACGACACGAGTTGATTTGGAAAGCTTTGTATTAAAGGAAGGTGATTTTTCAAAATTAATTTCCTTATGATCTAGTTACAGTATTTCACATACTTTTCAGTCTAAAACTGCTTATCATCACTTTAATCCTAATGATTTTAATCAGCTATTGAGCAGTGCAGTATATATCTTTGTCCATTTCACACCAAGTTTTTAACAGCAGTGCTTTGCACACAGCCTCTGGGACCAGACAAAGCCCATTTCCATCTACTCTCTTGCCTTTGGCAGCAGACAAATAAATCAGTATTTCAGAAGAATGTGATAAGCTCCAGAAGTTGCTTTTGTTTGGTCATTAATGCCTCAGGAGAAAATTTTTATCCCTGGAAGCACAGAGACAGACAGTTGTAATTAGATTGAGGAGGATGTCATTAGTATTGATTAAGTGCACAATATTTTTTGAATTGTCTGTTTAGCTTTTGTACAATGGGCCCTTATATAAGAATGCACTTTGTGATATTGGACGACTGGTTACACAGAACCTTCCCTTTAGCCTTCAACATCTGTTTCACGCTTCATTATCCACTACTGTCCTAAGCAAAGTAAATGATTCCTTCTACTCACTTCACCTCAAAGTCCCCTGTGGCTGGTTTAGTTCTTTTTGGTGAGCTGAGCTCTGAGTTTTGGGTGGCATTAGCAGGTGACGCAGAGCAATTGCAACCCACTTACACAACTCTGTGATGACATCAGCTAAGCATTACCTTTACGGCCAGCACCAGTAATGCAGAATGGAGAATGACAGCCTTTTCACCAGCCCAACCTTCTCACACAAGGCAGAAGAAGGAGAACAATAAAAGCCATAAAATCCCACCTCTTACGAGAAGGATATGTTAGTGCAAGCCATATGGAAGGCTGCCATGAGCCACTCTTGCAGTGAAGACCTCTTGAGCCAGGCAAAGGGTGTGTGCAGTGTATCCTGGGGCCAAGGCATGTCAGAGGCAGGACCAATTCACACAACACCGCAAAAACCCTGGACTGTCTTGAAGCCTATAAGGCAATGAAAGAAGACAGCACTGTCACAGTTAGGAGAGAGAAAAGATGGTTAAAGCATGTTAGCTATGCAAAATACATTCAAAACTTTTCCAAAGAAGGATACCAGTGATATAACTAAAGAAACAACTAGGGGGAAAAAAATGCAAGACCTAAATGACTGATAACCTCTCACCTAAGAGAGGTTTGGATCAGATCATCAGAAGGTATTATTTGGAAGGGATCACGGAAGTCAGTGGCACAGAATAGACTAACATCAGCAGAGAGGCTGATTTTGCATGTAGACTGCAAAAATGCTCTAAGTATGGCCATAAAAGAGGGGTGTTACCTGGCAGCTGCTAATAGGTAATAACAAGCATAAGCAATAACTGTGAAATAGAAGCTATGCTGTGCATTCGTACCCCAGCATATTTTACACATTGGCTTTATTGGACTTACATGTGCAAGGGAGTCCTGTTATAAGGGACATCCCCTTACCTAGCCATCAGAAGCATGTAACATTTTTATTTCTTCCAAGGTGAAAGCCACAATTAAAGGGCATGCTGTACTATTAAAAAAAAATAGGTGAGAAGAATGGAAGAGCAGGCAAGCTGAAGCTAATGCATTTCTGGCAGAGAGGTGCCATGGGAGTTGTGTGGGTCTTTTGCTGTTTTGTCCTCTTCTTCTGCTTAATGGGAATCATCAGGAGAAAAAAATATTTCTGTTTAAAAAAGTTGTGGATTTATTTTAAGCAGTTTGTGGTCATGGGAACACAGAGGAGAAGGGCTTACAGGAGACTTACCTGGCTGGAGACACTGTGCTGGTTAGTTATCAGGGATGGATGAAAATGAGAGGCTTTGGGGACCCGCTCAGAAGAAGGGAAAGAGTGGCAAAACCTTCAGTGCCCCGACTCTGCAGCAGGCATGCCAGCGGAGCAAGTAGCTTGCTCAGAGGCATATGAGGACAGTGTAAGTTTACTGCTTATGAAGAGATACTGGAACAAAATTTCTAGTTCAGACCTGCTCCCAGATAGTGTATTCAAGCCTAAAGGTATTATTTAGTTTAATTATATAAATTGTTTTGTAAAACAGAACATGAAATGTGGTATACAAATGACTGGCAGAACAGAAGATGAATGACCATGTTGTTTTGATGGATTAAGAGGAAAGGAAAGTTTATTTTGGATAACACTTTGAGAATAGCTATCCGTCAATTTCAGGCAAATAAGGAAGGATGTGACTGCATCTTATTTGGGTACAGTTTTAAAAACCAGTCTCAGGTTTACAGACTTAGTCCGGACCCCAGGAAAGTTAGTGCTATGACTCCTATCCTTATCCATGTGCTTAGGAGAAGATCCCAGGTCAGCACTACAGAGTGTGGTGGATGAATATACATTATTTTCATACTGCACATTTTAATTTTGCCCAGTGAATTGTCCTCAACTCAGGAGAAGTGTTTTCTCTCAGCAGAGTTGCTAAATGTCTATTACAGAACATGAAGTCTTCTTTTAGCTGCTTTATTTTAATAAATGATTTTTAAAGGGAAACCAGAAATGTCAAGACTTTAATTTCCCAGGTGATACTCTTCAATCATGTTACGTCATGTTCATATCAAGCTTGGAAGGTGCACTGCTTATGATTTCAGTTTTGGGATTAGTGCATTGAAAACCTTTATCTCCAGCACTTTTAAAAACAGAATCTTAAAGAGGGGAGGATTTGATAAAAATAACAGTTTGGGCTGTCCCAAAGCTCCCCCAAGAGGGGATGGTTATAGGAAAGGTCTAGGTCCATATTCAGATGAATCATAAATTATATACTGTATCTAATAGTTAGAGAGGGAGAAATGCAGAAAAATGTAACCTCTTGACCCTTCCTTCCCCAAACAGCTAAAGTTCTCAAGAAAACATGAACTGTTATAAATATAGGTAACTGCCCTTAGAGCCTAATTTGCTGCTGAAAATCCTGTTACAGAACTTGCTTTTCGTGCATCAAAGAGAGTGTATGGCAATTTGAAATCAGGACTTGAGGGAACATATTCCTTAGTGCACAAGACAATTCTTGCTATAGATAATCACACTCAGAGGTAAGAGAGACTGCTTAATTTTGAATCTGGATGCTGACTCAAGAAATTGAGTAGCAAGTTATTATAAGCAGTAAACTGCAAAGAAAGAATATATCCTTTCCAACCTCAGGATTTCATTCTGAGTTCATAAAAGCAGCATGGTGGGAGATGAGTGAAGGGGGGAATAATCAGTTTTGATGTAGTACTGTTTTAAATCAAATTGAATCGCGCAGTACAGATTACATTTACAGTGAAGGTGAAGCCTCAAGTTAGAATTAATACTGGTCTTAATGACTGTTCTCATACTGTTTCCCAACTTAAAAAGAAAATTCACAGCAGACAGATGAGGGTACAAGTTCTGCGATGACAACCCTGACAAATTGACCACGATGCTGGCAGTTGACAACAAGCTGCAGCCATGCCCAGATAAATGAGGAAAGATTTCCCCTGCGCAGGTGGCACTAGCACAAGGGCAGCAATCTGAACTGTTGACATTTTGGAGGACATTTCTCAGAGCACTTGAACTGGCAGCATGTAGGCTGCCTTTTTATGAACTAGAGATCTTATTAACAGGGAGAGACTTGGCTTTACACAGGACTCAGACAGTTTCTTCAAACAAAGCTAGTCATGTAACACATGCCAGATGCCAGACTATAAACGAGTACATATTTCATCCAGATCATTTTATAGTTTAAAAATACATGCTCTCCCTTAACATTCTGCATTTTTTCATTCAGACACTGCATACGCTTGCCCCCACTACATTTTCCATCTGTACATTTACCTTACTACCTTGTCTCTATATAATCTTGTATTCACAGTCAGCATTAGTGTCACACTAGTGAAGCTGGCTGTATCTTTGTTCTTAGCATCATATGAAAGTATTTCCTTCTAATGAATACAGAAATAGAATTAACTGCAGTTCAGAACAGTCACATTTCTTGGAAGAAGTATAGCCATACATCTCTTGGAGAAGTAGATTCTGTCAGCCTGCTGTCAATTCACTATTTCCCATATAGTTAAAGATATTTTAAGCATTCTTGGAAAGAAATTATTGGGAAAAAATATTTAATAAGTGGCCATTCAACACAAATAAAGTGGAAAGCTACTGGTATGCATTTATTATTGTTTGGAATAACTTCACTTGCCAAAGGAGTTGGCAAAGAACTTGAGCAATATTTATCTTTAGGGAGTAATGCATAATAAAGCCATTCCACATTTTTCATTGCTTGGGTTTTTTTTTTTTTTAATTGGAAATGCTCAAATGTAAACTTCTTATATTTAGTCCTAAGTTTTTATTGCTGAGGCTGAGATCCGGGTTGACACTCCAAAAATATAGCCAAATATGAACCTGATAAATGTTATTGAAAATACCTTGATTTTAAATATTTTTGAAGCTGGAAATGATGATTCATATCTGTGTTGTTGACCCAAAAATGATGACTATAAAGGTCTTTGGATTCAATGGTGGGAAGAAACTATTCCATTACTTTGCATATCTTTTTCTGTAGATTCCAGTGGACAAACTTTACATTTCTTGTCCCATGATGGAAAAACCACTGCTTTCAATTATTAAAATACCAGCTGCATAGATACCAGGTATTTCTGAATACAACAAGTTTATCCTAATCCTACGAACGATCCATAGACATGTGGAAACCAGCACTTAAAGCTTTCAGAGAAAATATCCCGGAGCCATATTTAATTGATGAATAACAGCACATAGATTAGAAATCTCTTCAGAAAGTTATAAAATCAAATAGATCTAACTTCACAGCTGCCCTTACACAACAGATATGGGGCTCTGGAACTTGAGGGCCAGGTTAACGAGGGTATGGATCAAAGTCCATCCAGGGGTTGCCTTGGGTGAGACAGTCTGCCCCAGGCATCACAACTACCTCTACTAAGACAAAAAGGAGGCTAATTGTTGTAGGTGATTTCCTTCTGAGGGGAACAGAGAGCCCAATATGCCGACCAGACCCAACCCACAGGGAAGTCTGCTGCCTCCCTGTGGCCCGGGTGAGAGAGGTCACTAGGAATCTCCCTGGTCTGGTAGGGCCCACTGATTACTACCCGCTGTTGGTTTTGCAGGTTGGCAGCGACGAGGTTGTGCAAATAAGCCTAAAAGCGATCATGAGGAACTTCAGATCTCTGGGGCAACTGGTTGAAGGATCAGGAACACAGTTAGTGTTTTCCTCGATGCCTTCAGTGGCAGGGAGGAACACTGAAAGGAATAGGAAAACATACCTGGTTAAGACATGGCTCATAGGTTGGTGCTGTTGGTGGAATTTTGGGTTTTTTTGACCATGGGGCGGTTTACACGGCACCAGGCCTGCTGGCAGCAGATGGAGTTCAACTGTGCCCAAGGGGGAAAAGGATTCTTGCTTATGAGTTGGCGAGCCTCATTGAGAGGGCTTTAAACTAGATTCGAATGGGGAATGGGATGAAACCAGGCTGCCTAGAGATGAGCCTAGGGGTGGCATACCAATGCCAGGGGTGAAATCGATAGCCCAGCTCAAGTGCATCTATTCCAATGCACACAGCATGGGCAGCAAACAGGAGGAGTTGGAAGCCGTTGTGCAGCAGGACAGCTATGATGTAGTCGCTATCACAGAAACATGGTGGGATGACTCGCATGACTGGAGTGCTGCGATGGAGGGCTATAAGCTCTTCAGGAGGGATAGGCAAGGAAGGAGAGGCAGTGGGGTGGCTCTGTATGTTAGGGAGTGTTTTGATTGTATAGAGCTCAATGATTGTGATGACAAGGTTGAATGCTTATGGGTAAGGATGAGGGGGAAGGCAAACAAGGCGGATATCCTGCTGGGTGTCTCTTATAGACCACCCAACCAGGACGAAGAAGCCGACAAAGCGACTGGCAGAAGTCTTACAGTCGCAAGCCCTTGTTCTTGTGGGGGACTTCAACTTACCGGACGTCTGCTGGAAATATAACACAGCAGAGAGGAAACAGTCCCAGAGGTTCCTGGAATGTGTGGAAGATAAATTCCTGACACAGCTGGTAAGGGAGCCTACCAGGGGAGGTGCCCTGCTTGACCTGCTCTTTACAAACAGAGAGGGTGGGTGGGAGAACTGAAGGTCGGAGGTTGTCTTGGGCTTAGTAACCATGAAATGATAGAGTTCTCAATTCTTGGCGAAGTCAGGAGGGGGGTCAGCAAAACCACTACGATGGACTTCCAGAGGGCAGACTTCAGCCTGTTCAGGACACTGGTTGAGAGGGTCCCTTGGGAGACGGTCCTGAAGGGCAAAGCGGTCCAGGAAGGCTGGGCCTTCTTCAAGAAGGAAGTCTTAAAGGCGCAGGAGCAGGCAGTCCCCATGTGCTGTAACAAGAGCCGGCGGGGAAGACGACCAACCTGGCTGAACAGGGAGCTTTTGCTGGGACTCAGGAAAAAAAGGAGAGTTTATCACCTTTGGAAGAAGGGGCAGGCAACTGAAGAAGAGTACAAGGATCTTGTTAAGTCATGCAGAGAGGGAATTAGAAAGGCGAAAGCCCAGCTAGAGCTCAATCTGGCCGCAGTCATAAGGGATAACAAAAAATGTTTTTACAAATACATTAACAAGAAAAAGAGAGACAAGGAGAATCTTCATCTTTTACTGGATGCAGGAGGGAAAATCATCACGAAGGATGTGGAAAAGGCTGAGGTACTTAATGCCTTCTTTGCCTCAGTCTTTAACAGCCATACCAAGTATCCTCAGGGTATTCAGCTCTCTGAGCTGGAAGACAAGGATGGAGAGCAAAATAAACTCCGCATGATCCAGGAGGAAGCAGTTAATGACCTGCTATGCCACCTGGACACTCACAAGTCTATGAGGCCTGATGGCATCCCCCCAAGGGTGCTGAGGGAGCTGGCAGAGGAGCTTGCCAAGCCGCTCTCCATCATTTATCAACAGTCCTGGTCAACGGGGGAGGTCCCAGATGACTGGAGGCTTGCCAACGTGACACCCATCTACAAGAAAGGCCGGAAGGAGGATCTGGGGAACTACAGGCCTGTCAGCCTGACCTCGGTGATGGGGAAGATTATGGACAGGTTCATCTTGAGGGTGCTCATGAGGGGGTTGCAGAGAGGTGGGTGTTGGCCTCTTCTCCCACGTGACTAGCGACAGAACAAGAGGAAATGGCCTCAAGTGGCGCCAGGGGAGGTTCAGGCTGGATATTAGGAAAATATTCTGTACTGAGAGAGTGGTGAATAAGCTGCTCAGGGAAGTGGTGGAGTCACCCTCACTGGAGGTGTTCAAGGAACTTGTGGATGTGGCATTGTAGGACATGGTTTAATGGGCATGGTGGTGTTGGTTGATGGTTGGACTTGATGATCTTAGAGGTATTTTCCAGCCGTAGTGATTCTGTGATTCTGTAACTTGCAGGAGCAGAGATGGACACAAGCCACAGAGTGAAAGGAAGGAGTTAACTTCATGGCTCATGACTAACAATGAGCCACTCGAATCTGAATCCAAACATAGATTTTAAGTCTCAATTTCAGATGTTCAAAGTAGACATTTTTGTTCAGGTACACTGGTAATGTAAATAATGTTCCTGAATTATCTTACTTGATAGGCTTTCATTGGGGGGAGGTTTATATTGTTCAGCCAGTTCTTATCTGGTAAGTCTCTCCTTTCAGTTGGCCACAGCTGGGGACCTGCAGCTGGACAGCCAGTTTGAGGGGACCAGTGTGCTGGAGGGAGTGCACAGGGGAATGTGTGGTGTACTATACTGCACTGTCTGTGGGAAGACCCTGGAGGTGTTTTCAGTTTAATGCTTTTAGTATTTAGGCAATCTCAGGAAATTGCAATTATCTTACAAAATTTATTTTTAAGAAATTGAATACATTTTAATAGAGGTAAGCTCCTCTCAACTTCAAAAGCACTTTAAATAAATGGGATGATTTGGCTTGCAAAACGAAGTTCAGCACATTCATCAGAACAACAGATTAGGAAAGTAGTAAGGAAAGATCATTGCATTAGAAGGCACAGGACAGATTTTTACTCACTAGTTTGTTCAAAATCATCAAGTAGGAGATAAACAATTAGTCATGAATTAGTGTCACAACAGGTTAATAAACTTAATCAGGTACTAACGGATTAATAAGAGGTTTGTAGTGTCCTCTGATCAAATCCATGCAGCAAGGTGATATACCAAGTTAGTGTGTACACTCATCTCTGCTCCTCATTCTAGAAATAGCAATAAAAGATAATACATATCATGTTGCGATAACATAGAGGTACCATAGTCTAAAAATACAGTGTGGAGCTGTACCATGCCTGAGCAGTCAGCTCACTGCATTAGACTGGCTGCTTACACTCACACCTGCATGTGTTGACTCAAGCCACCAGCACTTGAGGTTGGCCATGCCAAATGTCAGTGGAGCAGGTTATTAAAGTAAATAAAAGGGACTCTACAGAATAAGGGAAAGCAGCCAAAGTATTTTAGCTCTTCCAGTGATCAAAAGCTTAGAATTATTAAAGCATAGCAAGCTGTTGTTTTTCACAGATATCCATGGAAAAAGTTTTCTCTGTCTGGTTTAATGTAAAAACAATTACAAATCTGTGCAAAACATACTGGTAGTAATTTTTTTCTATGCAGGCTTGTCTGCAGCAGGTTTCAGAGGCTATTCATGCAAAATACACTGACACACCCACCACCTTCCCTGAGGAGGAGACAGAAGGTTTTCCACTCCCAATCCTCAGCCTTTCAAAAGAATGCCTTCACCCATTCCCAGTTTGCCACAGAGCCTGACTGGAACAAGATGCCTGGCATGAGATAATATATGGCAGCTTGAATCTAATTCTCCTAATCTTCATTTCTGCTTTCTTCAGGGGCCTCAATCTGTTTTGGAGAGGTAAAGAATGGAATAACATATCCTGACAAATCTGTAACCTACTCCAGTCTGTTTACAAGGGTAACGTTTTTCCCAGTTCTTCCAAAAGGCAACAAGTTCAAATCCTAGAGGCAGGATTAGTTACTGTCCCTAAGCATACAGCAGCAATTTGATTTATCTAAAAATATATTTGCCAGCTGGCCCACCCATTGCCTTTTTCACTGACTGCCACTCCCAACAGAGAGAATACTTTTACTTTTTCCTCCCCAGTCCAGACAAAACCCTCTGAGGTTACAGGGCTGCAACCTGCTGCTCTGAACGCAGATGGAGGGACTTATAGTCAAAACATGCTGACTATACTAGGAATACAAATGTGCTGTAGCACTGCATACCCTGTTTGAGCAGTATCTATCTAGAAATGGGGTGGATATAAAAGGGAAAATGTACTGGAAGTCTAGACACATACGTATTTGTCTGGCTCCAAAAGTTTTGTGAGTTTATTAGGACAGGGTTGAAAAAAGTTTTCCACTACAAAATTGTGTACAAAGAAACATAAGTTTTTTAAAATGTCTAATAATTTCTCCTTAACTGACTCTTTCAGGGGCTAAATTGAAGTCTTTTTTTCCACATGGAAGGAGGAATGGAAATGGAGTTTAGGGGATACACCAGTTTGTCACTGACAATGAGGCCCTGGCAGGATGGTGTCCTGGACCCAGCCCAGGCTCTGTCCAATAGGGAATCCCTGTCCAGCCTACCAGATGCAAAGTACTTTACCTCAGTGGTGAAGGACTGAAGGCCTGAGCCCCCAAAGCACTGCTCCACTTCAACCCATGCCTTTGATGGTGGGAGCCCTATACTGGCAATTCCCATGCTTACCACTGCGCTCTGGCACGTACAACTGAAGGTGCCACCAGAGTCACCAAGTCTAGACCTCACAATTGCAGATAACTGTGCTAAGTCAAGAACGGTCACTGACAATCCACCTCACTCAACTCCTGCAAACAGCAAGCCACAAAATAACCAGCATAATTTTATAGGGAATATATGGAATATTTCAACCCCTCCCCTAGACCTTAAAATTTGTATCACTTCCCAAAAAAGTCCACAAAATCTTAGACCCCTGCAATAGTAGAGAAGAATGCCCAGATGAAATGTGCCCTGATAAACCTGTGGTACAGACCATATTCTTTACAATACACAAAGGAGAAACAAGTAGAAACAAACCCCAAATTCAGTAATCCTTGCCTTTTGGACCTGCAGAAAATTTAGGAATGAAGAACAAATCTGACAACTGTTCTAAGCATGGTAAGCAAAGAAAGCCAACCCAGGTTGCAACGTATCTCAGCAGCACCATTACAAACACAAACATATCCCTCCCACTACTTCCAGGTACAGCCCCCATTTTCCTACACCTCTGAATGGGGTAATCCATGCAATGCTACAGGCTTGGGGATGAGTGGCTGGAAAGCTGCCCTGCAGAAAAGGCCCTGGGGGTGTTGATCAACACCCGGCTGAATATGAGCCAGCAGTGTGCCCAGGTGGCCAAGAAGGCCAACGGCATCCTGGCCTGTATCAGAAATAGTGTGGCCAGCAGGAGTAGGGAGGTGATCGTGCCCCTGTACTCGGTGCTGGTGAGGCCGCACCTCGAATCCTGTGTTCAGTTTTGGGCCCCTCACTACCAGAAGGACATTGAAGTGCTGGAGCGTGTCCAGAGAAGGGTGACAAAGCTGGTGAGGGGTCTGGAGCACAAGTCTTATGAGGAGCAGCTGAGGGAGCTGGGGTTGTTCATCCTGGAGAAGAGGAGGCTGAGGGGAGACCTTATCGCTCTCTACAATTACCTGAAAGGGGGTTGCAGAGAGGTGGGTGTTGGTCTCTTCTCCCAAGTGACTAGCAACAGGACTAGAGGAAATGGCCTCAAGTTGCGCCAGGGGAGGTTTAGGCTGGATATTAGGAAAAATGTCTTTACTGAGAGAGTGGTGACACACTGGAATAAGCTGCCCAGGGAGGTGGTGGAGTCACCCTCACTGGATGTTTTCAAGGAATCTGTGGACATGTTGTTGTGGGACATGGTTTAATTGGCATGGTGGTGTTTGTTGATGGTTTGTTGATGGTCTTACAGGTCTTTTCTAACCTTAATGATTCTGTGATTCTGTGATACCCCTTCCTCTCTCTCTCTCTGGAGAAACCTGTGAAGGGAATTTCTTCCAAAACCCAGATGGACGATCTCTGCCTACCCACTTGCCTGTAGTGCTTTCACACATACCTGCAAATGACAGATGAAAATTTACCCCTCCTACAAACTATATCAGAACAGTTGTAGGTGCTACCAGCTGGAAAAAACAACCAACCAACCTCTCTGTGCTGAGTCAGTGATTTAACATCTTCCATTTGCAACTAATTCTATATTTTGGGGTAGTTTACAAGCATCAGCAGAGTTTTGCAAATAAACTCCACAGTCAATACTATCTGTGTACACATGATGAGACCAGAAGTTAAGAGAGCAATTTATATAGTTTTTCTTTGTTTTCTTACATTCAACTAACACCTAACTGAAGTACACATGCAAAAAGCTCACTGCAAGTTAACCGAAATTTAATTAATTCCTTGTTTCTGTTCGACAAGTGGTTATACTAAGTTATTTATTGGTTACAAAGAACAACCTAAAAATGTTCCTGAACATTTGCATTCTTGCTATGCTATCTACAGTACAGCTATGGTGTTGAGATTTCTCTCTCCCTAATCATGCATTGAAGTAGCTCTGGGGTTTATAATAAAAAAACAAGAAGCATCCAATTCGTCTATCAAAATCAATGTTCCAGATTAAAGTAAACTTTTCATGCCTCAGGTATCATTTACAATTCTGTCCAAGAATGTACTGAAACTTCTGTGTGTTTGGATGCTTTTTCAGTTCACTCTGAAAATAACAATAAACAAATGAAACTTCACCTGGGAAACAAATGAAGCTACCAATGAGTTCATATGAGCATATGGTTGATTCTGCACTAAAGCAGTTGCTGACATGGATTTAGAAACCCAAATAATTTAATTCACAGCTTAGGAATCTTACATGAAGTTCCATCTGGCCCAGGTTAGAAGACAGCTTTCTTGACATGAATTTTTTTTTTTTGCAAAGTGAATAATTCATACCCTCTCTAATGGAGCACCAAGTGAGACGGCTAATGAGCAGTTAGCTGTGAGCAGTGGAAGAAGGAAGGGAAAAAGAAAGAACTGGCAAAAGGAATTCATGCAGGTTTTCCTTCAGACAAGACAGTAGGAGAAAATGGTTGCATTTGACATGTAAAACATTCTGGATATTCCTTTATTCCGGAGGGCACAAAAAAACCTGGGCACGAGCAGGGCCCTGAAGAGGGGCAGAACATGAGAAGCGCTAAGGAATCAAGTCAATCTTTGCCACTGTCTGCTTTAGTTTCAGTGAAGTATAAGTCCATTTGTTTAATGGAATGAAGAAACAAATGTGGAAAACCTGTATTATATTGTGTTAACAGCATATTTCTTGATTTATATATATTCTGCTTTGGGAGAATTAAAGCATTCAATTTTGAAATAGATTCCAGACCAGCTTCTGCAAAGGTATTAATGTGTGAGGAACAGCATGAAAGAAAAAAAAAAAAAGGACCAACTATGGATTTTATTTTAATATTTGCTTAGTTCTTTTAGAACCTGACTCATGCTTTTCATGATGCAGTCTGGTCCAGCATGTTCCTGTCTCTTGATTACTTTGCAGGTACATAGCAGAGGTGGACAGAAAACACAGTTTTCTCTTGGGAAAGAAAACAAAAAACAGCTGGGAAAATGTCTCCAGATAGAAACAAAAAAATAGAAACTACAACCAAAAATTGTGGCAGGAAGAGTCTGAGAGAATGAGAAATGAATTTACTGGTCTGCTCCCACATGTTTTGACTCCTTAAACAGTAAATAAACTAGAGTGTTCATGGGTAACTAGCAACGGAAGATCTGACAGCAAAAGTGGTCTTTCTGTTAGCATTAACTGACATGCAGACATTGATGTTCTCCAGAGTTTTTCAACAGAGAACAAGCCCATTAGAAAATATGTGACCCACTCTGCTACATAATAAACACCTTTCTTTAGGAGTGTTGAAAAAAAACTCATATGAAAAACAGTTTATTAACTGGTAATAAGCAAAATTCATGGAGTCACTCCAGTGTTTAGATGTAAGGCATGTTCAACTCTTGACCCCAGTCAGGGTTTCTTTCCTCCTGGAATATGCTCTCAGCCTGTATGCATACATGTGGGATGTTTGAGTATAGAGCACTAGCTACATTTCATACGATTGTTAGAAGAACTCCCTGTACATCATATGGGTAAAAATAGTTATCTATCTCACAGTAACATCCAGTGAAACTGAAACAATCCATCACCCAGGCAAACCAACAGAAAATGCTTCGAAGTGGATGATTTGTCCACCCACAGTAGACCAGACTGCAGAGTATCCTAAACAAGCTCCAAGCAAGCTGCCAGGGCCTTGAAAAGCAGACTCTGTGGAGCAAAGTATGGACATCCTAGCAGGCTTGGATGACATGATTGTCCTACTGCCCATCCCATAGGTTGTGTGTGGATCCCCATGCTGCCTTACACTGTTTTGTTCTCTTTCCCCACACTGTAAGCTTCAATGTCCTGACCTCCAAACCAGAATTAAGTAACCAAGGAAACCCCTTCCCATGTAATGGAAAAGGAAGTGGGTGAGAGTCCTGTTCTGGGCAACAGGCAGTAGTTAGACATCTTACATAGGCTGTAGAAAGGTAGGTACACATTCTCCCACTGCCTGGGTGGATCTGCACTGTTATGCCCATGAAGATTTTCTTTTTCCCCCTACTGTGGCAGAATTGGATTCCTTCCATCTGTCCTGTTGAACTTGCTCCCTTTTCCATCTAGAGAAGAAATTCAAATTGAGTCAAAATCAAAAATAATTACTATATCAGAGTTGTAAAGGCTTTAATTTAAAGAAAAAACACTTGGAGTCAAATCCATAGCAAGAGAAGAGATGAGCAGTAGCTTTCAGCCAAGTATCCCATACCCTGGAGGCCTAGCTAGCTCTTCTGCAAGTAGATGGTCCCTCAGCATCAGAGGTCTTCAGTGCCTAGGTGTCTGGAAAGAAAGAATGTTTGGAAGAGGAATAAAATATCATCTAAGCAGAAATCACTGAACAGCCCTGCTGTAAAGAATGGAGGTGAGGAGTTCACAAACACCTGCCAGCCACAATGTGTAGGAGAGGTGGAATTTGCCAGCACTCCCTGCCAGCCCCAGAGAGCTTGCATGTGGTTTCGGCTGAGAGCATGTCACCTCTAAGCTTTTTTCAGAGGCAGAGCTTTCCAGGATCCTGTTCTCCATGAGATAAGCAAAGCATCAACAGGTGTGAAGTCCCATATTGAGTCTTAGGTGTATGATGGGTGACCTGAGTTGCTGCCTGGTTGTGCACCATGTTGTGCACCATGTTGTGCACCATGCTCAACCTAGCCAATGGGAGGGGGTTTGAAACTAGATGATCTTCAACGTCCCGTCCAACGCAAACCATTCTATAATTCTATGAAATCGTCTGTAACATACGCTGCATTGCACACTCACGAAAGGATCTAGGTTGAAGGAAAAAATTGGAGCTTTCCCAGCACTCACATGGTTCTTGGTGCTTCCCAAAGGCTGTAATCCTTACACACTTTCAAGGTCTCATAGTTGCTGAATGGCATTTTCACAGTCTAAGGTTTGGCCCTGGGCACCACAGGGGCAGGTAGATGCTAAAGCCTTTTTCATAGCCTACAAATACATGTTTCTCAAATGCTGCCTTGTTCAGCTTATAAGTACTTGCATAACCTGAAATGTTCCAGGATAGGCTCCAGTTCAAGAACCTGGATAAACAGAGCAGTCCTCTGTCTCTAATGAACCAACAAACGACAGTGTTAGAGATTACGGAACTGCCCTGTTGGTGCCAAACACAGTGTTCGAGGTTCATGCCCAATCTTGTACTGCATTTAATGCATTGATGAATGATTGGTCACAAGGGAAAGAAGAAACATTATGCTGTCCTTCAGCTGACAAACACTAATGTAATCTTTCAGAAATAACTGGTACACCTAATAGGAACAACATATCCAACCAGATACACCAAAGCATAAACCGTTCTTTCTCATTGGCCCTGGGAGTTCAGCTCTTTCTTAGTACAGATTCTTCTGAATGACTGAAACACTTTCTCTGCATGCCAATACCCTGCGTGTGTGCTGTAATTGGGATCAGTGAGCCATTCAGCTGGAGCAGCCCTTCTCCTTGTAACTTTCTGTTAGTTTTTTGCCTATTTTTAAACCATTCACTCAGGAAAGCTTTTGGTTCAGATTAAGTGTAAAAGGTGATTTACTGCTCTACTTCAGCAGGCAGGTAGGTAGACATCCCCCTTTACAATATCAAAGTGGAACTTTCCTTATCTTGATGACTCCCTTCAAACACAAGTGTCAGTGCTTACAGACCTGCATGCAGAAGGCACCCTGCCACCAGGTTTCAGATGCCTGGGTAACACCTTCGGTTAGATTTGCCTAACTGCTAACACTGTGGCAAAATCAATGCTAGTAAATTAAAGAGAAAACCAGAGGAGGCTCCCAGGCAGTGGAACTTATTACCCAGACAACTAAATCATTCTGGCACAGTTCTGGGTGGGATAAAGATTGTCTTCTCCAATGATCCCCAGATACTGGTCAGTAGCTAATACAGAGTCAATACCTAATACAGATACCCAATACACACACAGTTTGGATGTAGGTACCTTGTGCCGGAGTTTAGTAATACGGACAGAGTCTATGCAGTTGGTGTTGATGCTAGACAAAAGTCCTGCATATGTTTAATTTATTCATATAGATGAGGAAAACAAAGCCCAAAGAATGTAACATTGTGCTCTACCTTATAAATTATTCTGTTCTTATCAAGATCTCATGAGGCCCAGAGCTAACTGGCCATGTATATAGCCAGGATAGACTGCCAGTGCATTCGAGGACAGTAATAGAATGCAAAATTATCTTGGTAAATTAGAGTAACATGTACTGAGAAAAGAAAATCAGATACAAGGAACTAAGCCCAAATATAGGACAATCAACCATACCAGTTCGAGGTGGAATGCTGTGGTCTAGGGAACAGTTTAGAAGAAAAAGGTCTTGGCCTTACAAAAGATCATAAACAGCCGTGAATCAACAGTGCCATGCTCTTGTGAAAAAGGCAAACAGTGGCTCTGTGAACAGGAAGACTGTAAGACTCACAAAGTAATCTTACCTGGACATTGTAAAATCCACCTCAAGTATCTTGTCTGTATTGGGGAAATCTAGGGAATTTCCTTCTTCCTCCTCCTTCCTCCCCTTTTCAAACAACTGTGAAGCAAGTGAAGAGAGTCTAGAGAAGAAGAAAAAAAAAAGACTAGAAAACCAAAATATCTAGACTATGACCTATATGCAGAAATTGAAAATGTCAACAGTATTCAGTCTAGAAATGCAAACACCAGAGGCCTAAGTGATAACAGTCTTGGGATATGGAAAAGCCAGCAGGGGAATAATCTATTTTCCACATCATTGACTTTAGATAGGACCTAGCATCACAAACCTAGTGCAGCACTGAACCATGGTGTCTATGGAGGCTGAAGATGCGCTGAGGGGAGGAAGGTGCCCATGTTAAGAGCAGGTTGCGTAGCAGCTGTAGGGAGCAGCATGAGCACACTGGTTTGGGCTTGGAAGTGATGACCTCTTGAGAGATCATGATTATTTTCTATGATTTCCTTGCGTACTTCCATCTCATTGGTGGATGTCCAGAATAACGCTAGAACTGTCTCTCTGTAGTCCCACCTGCAGCATCTCTCTACTCAGTGATGATTTCTTAACAACAATTTTTTGACACTTTCAGTTAGGTAATTCCTTGAATACCTAGTGTTCACCTGATACTGCATAGTGCGTGGTTCAAATCACACGCATTACAAAACCTCTAGCATATAGCATCCATACAGTTACCTGTCAGTTTGACATTTGGTTTTCCCAGATAGTGCAGTCAGGTCTACAGAAAATATTCTTATTCCTTAATCCTTCAGTAATCAAAACTCTTTCTTCCTCATGAGAATTTAAGACTTGTTCTCTGTACAGGTTGCGTGTGTAGAGCACAGCCCTAATCAACCAGGGGTTTATCAACTGCCATTTGACAGATAAAAAGGGTTTAAAAATGGTGGGAGCATCCTGAATACTGAAGTGTGAGAAAAGCAATAGCATTTTGGGCTTTGTTGTGACCCTCTTATTTAACACTATAAAGCAAGACAATGTCATTCAAATATAGAGAACAATTATTAACCCAGGATTTCTACTACATTTTCACCAGAGAAGAGATAAACCTGCTGGGTTGTTCAGGCTCTTCACAGATCAGGTTTCAATTTTAGTTTCATACAGGAGACCGGAAGGACTAGAGAATACCTGAGAGATGGAGAGAGAGAGAGAGAGAGACAGACAGACAGACAGATCGATCGATATATATATATATATATAAAAAACTATATATACATAACTGTATATATATTTCATTAGAAATGGAGAGTCATGAACTGTCAGTCACAGACCGAGCTGCACAGACTGCAGCTGTTCCCCAGGAGGAAGCTGGTGTCCTCCTTGCTCTGGGATTTTGTCAAGTGCAGGACCTATAAGTCACGTGCTAGGGTTTTTCTGTTCTTTATGAAACAATAATATGAAGGAAACCATTGAGAAACAGGCGGACTCCAAATAACAACTTTACTAACCATACCACATTTGGTCATATTTGTTGCTATTCTGACTGACTGCTGACAGCTTCTAAAAATAAACCATTGGTTTATAAACTAATAAACTGCAATCTGCTCTTATACAGACTAGCTGGCAGATGTAGATCTGACGTGGATCAGCCTCTGGTGTAGGAAGCTCATTGCGTATCAAATACAATGGCTCACTTTGTATTTCGTTGCATTTCAGTGCCTACTCTACGGCTTTCATAACATACTATTGTCTTTTTTCAAGAGTGCTTTGTGGTATTACAGACTATTGCAAGTAAACTTTTTGCACTGAAAAAGAGTAGAATGATTGATTTATGTCAAAGCAGTCAGGACTGATAGCAAGTCTCTCAGAGCCTGTTCCTTGATCGCTTTCAGATATGCTGTGTGAGTTTGGCTAGATCACATAATCTGTAATATCTGTAAAATGGGAATAATACAAAATCCTATTGCCAAACTGGATTTGTGGGGAGAAATTTATTAGCATGATGAAGTTCTGAGACACTACAGAGTTCACAGCATTATCAATACCTAGACAGAAATTTTGCAACAGAAGCTGTCCAACCCCCCATTTAAATCTATTCTTGTATGAACTAAAGGGCATAACCATCTTTTGTTTGCCATAGAAACAATGGTCTTTTAAGTCAAGCAGCAACAAAGTTCAAAGTCTTTGCTAACTTCTGTTTCTTTGTTTATTCTCTCTAGTCTTTAATTCAGCCAGCAAGTTTATCTACCTTTCTTTGGACTTGCTTTCAGAAACTTCTTGAGATTTTCTAGTGAAGTGGCAGGAAGCATTTTGCACAAACCAGAAAGGTTTCTCTGAAAAAAGTGCCGCTAATTAGGCTAAAATAACAGCCTTGGTGTTCAGTAGAAAAGGAACTATTCTCAACAAAACCCACAAATCTCTGAAAACAACATTTCTTCTTAGTTAGGTTGCCTGATTCTGATATTATCTTGATCAAAAAGAACAGACGTGGCAAACCACAGGAAAGCTTTTTAAGTCATCTATCTTTTTTGTTTTCTAAGTAGGCTCAGGATAAGAAAAATAATTTATACCTGGCCTCTTCATCATCATATGACCGCTACTTTCTCTGATAACTTCTCCCAACACGAGTCTCACTTGCCACTTCCTTACACATCCTTCCATATGTTCATGCAAAATGAGCAGGTATCAATCTTCAGCCCAGGTAATGCCCTTCTCAAAAGTGGCTTGTCCACATTTGGCAATAAAGGAGCCTGGATTGACGTGAGAAATGCAAGCCCAAGCTCGTTCCACTAAGTGCCAAATGGGACAAAGGCAGTTTTTGACAATGGCCTAACAGGAACAGGATAGAGATCGCCAAGGTCACTTCATACAAGTCATTGCACAATCCTTACGTGGTAGCTACTTCTAGTATATCCTTAATGTAACAGGAGAACATCAGACATCCGAGACTCTGATAGACAGACCTCACCACATCCTGATTTGTATCCAAACTCTGGAGTTAAACTCTATTCATTACTTTTTGCTGTGGTTCCTTTATACAGTTCTTGGAGGAAAAAAAAATGTTGTTCAACTGACCTGATATTTTGCAAGTCAAGTCCCCAAATTACAAAAATTGAGCAACATTTTGGCAAAGTTTTTGTCATTTTATTTCCTTCTTTCCTGCATTTGTCTTTGGCCAAAGCAGATCTTCTCTATGATTCCCCTGTCTGCACAAACTACTGTTTGCTGAAGGAGTCTTCACCTTATTTTAACCCTTCCCAAACTTTACAGCTTGGTTTTTGTTTAGTTCTGTCTTCTAGCTAATGTATTTTCTTCTTTTGTCCAATGATTTTCTGCTGCCTTTCTGGAGCTGTTTTTTCCTCTTTTTTTTTTTTTTTTTTTTTTTTCTCAAGACCTGTCATGGCTCCTCTATCCCTCCAAAGGCTTTAGCATTTTTTTTTTGCATTCTTTTTCCTCCTTAGACCATCTCCTAAGACAGACTTTTACAAGTAAATGACTGTGTAAATAACAAGAGAAGTAAGTGTGGAGAAGACACTCCTAACTAAAACCAGAAACTAGATTCCAGTTTTTCATGTAAATAATCTGCGTTTCTGTGTAGTTCTGAGAATGCAAGGGGTGATTTACATATCCACCCTCCTTTGAGCATTACATCAGTGAGCAGCAATCTGAATTCCTCAGAAACTCTGTGGGAGCAGCACAGATAGAGGCAGGAGTAGGAATATTGTAGTGATTTCAATCCTGGCCAGTACAAGCTGAAATGCTTTGAGATGAATTCATGCCACAGAAAATGGAAGTCATTCAGTGACACCTGAGTATAAAGAACAGACCTACACACTGAGATCTCTTTTCAGCATGTTTGGACAGTGTGAGTAATGACCACTGTTGAAAATGCAGCTTATAAGAAAAGAACACACTCACTTTTCCAGAGTAGCTAATGAGCTCTCTTCCATTTCCAGCAGGAAAGGAGCAACATCTGACATGTTGTTTGAAATAGAAAGCAAGTTGAAAGGCTTGGTAACCAGGTTTGTAGAAATGAAGCAGATATCCTTGTTTTGAGACTTATGTCAAACAAAATGCCACACTTCCACAAGAATCATTTGTGCATGTAGATATGCACATCCATGAACACTTTTGAACATGCCTATCTTCCGTTAGATATCAGGAATCTGAGCAACAGTGCTCAGAAATTTGCTGGCATTTTGATAGTCTGGCTTCATATTAAATATGCTTAGCAAAAAATTACCAAGCAGACTGGGATTCGTTTTTATTATATCAGGCAGACACTTTAACTATTAACATTTAGTTTGGGAAGATCATAAATCTTACAGGTTTTATATATTCCTTATACATACATTTATCCAGAAGATGTATGCTGAAATACCTGTTCTGTAGACTGCAAGCAGTTTAAACTGCCATTATTTCTGCATCCCAATAACAGGTTTTGGCATAATTTAAAAACTTTTGATTAATTATTTCTCTAGATAGCTATTTACCTGTGATGGATCACAGATGATACAACTATAATTCAGTCTATTTATTCTTGTTCCAAGCCTTTGTGGTAAGTTTTAAAAACAAGACCATGGAATGTGTAAACAATTCCGAGTGCTGTTATGTCATTACACTTTAAAATTCAACTGAATTTGGCTATATGTGTTTTAAACATTCTTTCATCAGAAGATATGAAATTAAGTGTTTTCACTGTTTGTTGAATTTTCCATGGAAGCGACCCAAATGAGCACTTGGAATAATCAGAAATAGCAGTAAAATCAAAATCATGTGCTTTGACCTTACTGAAGCAGTAAGTTTCAGCAATTTTTCAAAAAATATTTTATGGAAACATTGTTTTTTTATACCCATTTGAATCAGAAGGGATTTTCTTATTCCAAGATTTGGCTATTTGTTAGCAGCCAGTACCTTATTAGCACCATATAAATACTCAGAAATCCCATATTTCAAAAGCTTGTAGTACATCGCAGCTTGGATGATATGATTTAAAGGGAGTTCCATGGCTATTTTTCCCTTGCATTTATCTTCTTCAAACCCAGTGCATCCTATGCAAGGCCTTCAAAAATGTCACTAGGGACTTACACCAAATACAAAATCCTGATAGCACATGCTGCACACCAATACCTCATGGCTCAGACCTCCAAGACACACAGTACACCCTGAAGAGTCAAAAAGACAAGCACTGGTAGTGATGAAAGTTGATAACTGTCCTCCTGGATATTATGCTGCTAAGACTGGGTTGGGCAAAATTGGAACCAAGGCAATCTTGTGATCTGGATTGCAGTAGTCCTTATTTGCTTGTTTTTTTCCACAGCAAGGGGTATGGATTACATGAAAGTCCCTGGGGGAGCACTGTTTCCTAATGCTCAGGGCTTTCCTAATGCATAGAAATTGCATTCAATCTGCTCATAAGCCATAAGAGTTGGCCCCTGAGAGTACCCTCTGACAGTGGCTATATATATTTGCATGCACACATACGTTCTGCCATGTATGGAGTTGTAGAGTCTAAGTTATTGGGCAATAGGACTAAACAGCTACAGAAGAGCCCAAGGACCCATGAAATGTCCTGATTTATGTCTGGAGTAGTGTTCAGCCAACAGGAGACTCCCCACAGAAAGGCTTTCTTACAGAAGCCTATCAATACCCCTCTGCAACTCCCCAGAGCTTGCTCTGTTTGCTGAAAGACTATGACTGTATGTTAATTTGTCTCTGGTATCTACTCATCACTTGTTGTTAATATTTGTACATGGTATTTTAACCTACTATCTAGTAAATTAACTGAAAATCACAAACCACTTTACTGCAGGGCATTCTTATCCCTCACTGGAGGGACAGGAAGGATAGTGTGCCTGAGAAGTGTCACTGAGGTTCACCCTCATCATAGAATCACACAATCACAGAATCACAGAATGATAGGGCTTGGAAGGGGTCTCTGGAGATCATCTAGTCCAACCCCCCCCACCAGAGCAGGTTCACCTAGAGCAGATTGCACAGGAATGCGTCCAGGTGAGTTCTGAATATCTCCAGAGAAGGAGACTCCACAACCTCTCTGGGCAGCTTGTTCCAGTGCTCTACCACCCTCAAAGCAAAGAACTTCCTCCTCATGTTTAGATGGAACTTCCTATGACCAAGTTTGTGCCCATTACCTCTTCTCCTGTCACTGGGCACCACTGAAAAAAGACTGGCCCCATCCTCCTGGCACCCACCCCTTCAGTATTTATAAGCATTACTAAGATTCCCCCCTCAGTCTTCTCAGACTAAAAAGACCCAAGTCCCTCAGCCTTTCCTCACAAGAAAGATGTTCCAGTCCCCTAATCATCTTTGTAGCCCTTTGCTGTACCCTCTCCAGCAGTCCCCTGTCCTTTATGAACCAGGGAGCCCAGAACTGGACACAGTACTCCAGATGCAGCCTCACCAGGGCAGAGTAGAGGGGGAGGATAACCTCCCTCGGCCTGCTGGCCACACTCTTCTTGATGCACCCCAGGATGACATTGGCCTTCTTGGCCATCATCCTGTCAGGTGATAGTTATCATCTCTTAATACACTGCCACTCAACACGAAACATGACTAACCTTTTAACCTAACCTCAGTTCTGACATAATGCCATGCAGTCTCCTTTCTAAAGCTCAGAGTCTCTCATCTAACAAAAGAAGTCTTTATCATCAGTACTTGCTGTTCAAACATTTGAGGAGAGAAAAAAAAAAACATTGTCATAACGAGAGATAAATTCATAGAAGGAAAAGGTGATAAAGCTTGCTGCTTTTCAGCACGCTGGGTTATTTTTTTATCTCTACTCCATGAATCTCATTTCTGTTTGCTCTGTTCCTTGCCAAAGATTGGAAATAAGATACCCAGAAAAATTATCCAGCCTGCGTAATGCATTAACTGATTACAGGTCCCTGGTTTGGTTTTTTTTGTATGCTTTGGTATGCTTTGCTGCTACATCTGCTTGGAGTTTGGGGGAAACCTTCAGCTGGAAAATTGTGTATCTTTGCTTTTAAAGTGAAAGGCTACTTTTTTCCTTCTGCCTCTGCACCTTCAGAGCAGTATCTGCACTAGCCAGAAGTATCACCACATCATGCCTCCTCACCTTTTACTTTTTCCAAATTAATGGGTTAGTTGAAACAACCACCAGTACCTAAGGCAATACTATCCAAAGTACAGAGTGGAAAGAAATGATCATTAACAAGTCTACGCAGACCAGGCCTGGATTCTGCATATCCTTACAGCTTCAATAGCCCTCAACACACAATAGGAGTTAATAAGGTCTCATTTGCTGACATTTGTACAGAGAAAGGCAATAGGCCATGGTCACAAGTGGCATCAAGGGAAATGCCAACCAGATGTAAGGAAAAAATATTTCACAGTAAGAATGGTTCAGCACTGGAACCAGCTGGCAACAGAAGCTGCAGACACTCCATCCCTTGAGATCTTCAAAACCAGACAAGGCCTTAAACAGACTGATCTGACTGAAGTGGGCCCTGATTTGAACAACAGGTTGGATTAAATACCTCCAGAGCCCTCCTTTTCCACCTGAACCATACTTTGATCCTATTATTTCAGAATCAGTCTGTGCAGGTGAACGGGATGGATTGCAGAGCTAAAGCAAGGACTGAGAACAGCTATGCAAGAATAGGGCAAGTATGTTCAAGACATGCCGAATGCCACTATAGGATGATAGGTAATATTGCAAAAGAGACTTGGGACTGGAAAGAGCTTGGGGTGGGGGAAGGTGGAGGAAAGGTTGAATAGAGTGAAATCCAGTTGGCAGCTGGTCACAAGCGGAGTCCCCCAGGGCTCAGTTTTGGGGCCGGTCTTGTTTAATATCTTTATCGATGATCTGGATGAAGGGATTGAGTGCTCCCTCAGCAAGTTTGCAGACGACACCAAGTTGGGCGGGAGTGTTGATCTGCTTGAGGGTAGGAAGGCTCTGCAGAGGGATCTGGACAGGCTGGATCGATGGGCCCAGGCCGATTGTATGAGGTTGAACAAGGCCAAGTGCCGGGTCCTGCACTTCGGTCTCAACAACACCATGCAATGCTACAGGCTTGGGGACGAGTGGCTGGAAAGCTGCCTGGCGGAAAAGGACCTGGGGGTGTGGGTTGACAGCCGGCTGAAGATGAGCCAGCAGTGTGCCCAGGTGGCCAAGAAGGCCAACGGCATCCTGGCCTGTATCAGAAACAGTGTGGCCAGCAGAAGGAGGGAGGTGATCGTGCCCCTGTACTCAGCGCTGGTGAGGCCGCACCTCGAATCCTGTGTTCAGTTTTGGGCCCCTCACTACAAGAAGGACATTGAGGTGCTGGAGTGTGTCCAGAGAAGGGCGACAAAGCTGGTGAGGGGTCTGGAGCAGAAGTCTTACGGGGAGCGGCTGGGGAGCTGGGGTTGTTCAGTCTGGAGAAGAGGAGGCTGAGGGGAGACCTCATCACTCTCTACAATTACCTGAAAGGGGGTTGCAGAGAGGTGGGTGTTGGTCTCCTCTCCCAAGTGATGAGCGACAGGACAAGAGGAAATGGCCTCAAGTTGCGCCAGGGGAGGTTTAGGCTGGATATTAGGAAAAATTTCTTCTTCCTAATGAGAGAGTGGTGAAGCAGTGGAACATGCTGCCCAGGGAAGTGGTGGAGTCACTCTCACTGGAGGTTTTCAAGGAATCTGTGGATGTGGCATTGTGGGACATGGTTTAATGGGCATGATGGTGTTGGTTGATGGTTGGATTTGATCTTACAGGTCTTTTCCAATCATAGTGATTCTGTGATTCCATGACTCTGTGAGACAAGAGGAAAGCAAATAGTCTTCCTACTACTTTGCCTAAATCTCTGGGGCATGAGACCCCAGCGTGGAGGAAGCCAGGTAAACGCCAGTAGCGATCAACCCCACTGCAGGAACCAGCATGCATCCTAAATACATGTATAAAACTAGCTCTAACTCTGACCTCTAGAGATGAATGAGAGATTGATGGTTTCTCGACAAAATTAAGAACGAAAATGCAAACTACCAATCACAGAGAAAGTATGGGAAGCATAGCAAGAATCTATCTTTCTGCCTAAAGCTCAGGATAAAGAATACATAAGCAAAAAGTATGTAAAAAAATCCAGAGGATGTATTTCAAAAAATAGTTCAAGCATGTGAGGACAAAATCAAGCACAAAAATTTTAAAGGGCAAATAGGAAATTTCTGTAATCACATTGTTGGTAAGAAGAAAGTCAGAAGGAAAAGCTATAACAATAAACATGACGAAGGCCAACATATGTTATGCCTTCAGTAAGAAGACAGACAGGCTAAGAAAACTGATACAATTAAGATGAGTGACAAAGGGGGAAAAGGTCAGCGTGGATCAGGAAAAGAAGAGGCTGTTTATATGGACTACATGTTTGAATTGGGTTGGGTGGGAATGAAATCATCCCAGGGCACTCAGGGAACAATTTATGGCTGGGTGAGATTCCAGATGATGGAAAAGAGCAAATGAATGGCCAGTTTTGAAAAATGGGATGGGAGCAGCTAGGAGACTGGTGACTGGTCAGCCTAACTTAAATTCTTTGAAAAATGCTAAAATAAAACATTGATTTGTTATAAGCATCCCAAAGATAACACAGAAATAAGTAACAGCTAGCGTTGATTTGTCAAGAACAATCAAACAAATCTTATTTGTATCTATGACAAATTAACAGCCTTTTAGAAAAGGAGAGGTGCACACCATACTAACTTGTGGAGGACTTCTATCTGCACCACCTACATTAGTAAAAAGCTTAGACTTAATATTTTTTAGGCAAGGCCTGGTGTTAATTGGAGAGCCCAGAGTGTGGTTATTGTGGATTTACTGTCATGCTGTGTGAGGCAGGATTTCGAAAGAGTCTGTCTGGGATTTAATACCAGCCAGTGTTTCAGTTACTTTGAGAACCAGGATTCAAATTCAACATGTTCTTGACAAATGGATTCATGTGAGTAAGTTACAAAGTACTATGCTTTAGTAGAAATAATTGGGAAATGAATGGTAGGCTGCAGGTTTTCGGACAAGGCATTGAATATTAAAACTGATCATAAACTGTGCACAAAGCAGAAAAACCCCCAAACTTACTGACTTGTCCAAACAGAAGTTTCATATCTGAGGCAGAGGGAATAATCCTTTCACTTCATGGGCTGCAGGCAAGTTCTCAGCCATTTCCCAAAAGAAATGCAGGTCAAGTGGAGAGAGTGTGGAGGAGAGCTACAAACAGTTCAGAGGTCTAGAGAACATGACCCGTGAGAAAAGAACAGTATTTGTTTATTCTTAAAGAGAAGAAAGACTGTGGGGAGACATGATAACAGCCTTCAAATATGTGAAAGGCTGCTGCAAAAGGGGAGGTAATAATGTCTGCTGTGGATAGAGCAAAAAAATAATGGGCTTATATTGCCAACTAGTACATCTAAGTTAGACACAAAGACATATTCTGTAACAGTGAAGATGGTTAGGAACAGGTTATCTCAGGAGTTTGCCCAACTTCTCTGTAAGAACAGAGTCAAGGATGTTTTATGACTACTTCAGGATTGGTTTAGAAAAAACTGATCCTGCCTCAGGACAGAAAAAATGACCTGAAATCTTCCTCAGCTGCCTTTTCACATCTTTGTTTTCTCTTACTCTATGAGAATCATACAACTACTGACAAACGTCTTCAACAGACACTTTAATTTGTAAACCAGATAATAACAAGAGGGAACAAGGGCAGTGTGATTATTTGTTTGAAACCTGAGTCTGTAAAAAAAAAACCAAATGCAAAAGCTTTTACTTGCCTAAAATGTTGGGATATCTTTTAGGAATGATCTCTCCTTGAGTGATCCCTCAGTCTTTTGTAATTGTAAGACATCTCACAAGTCTGGGTATATCCTACATCTACAAGCAGCTGTCAGATTTTGTATAGCCAAGGATATGATATACAGGACACAGTTGACCCCCTTTATTGTACTAAGTCAGGTATCAGGAAAGAGATAACCACCTGGGTAATTTGTCATTGTACAAGTTATTTCATTTCTCTGAGTGTTTTTTTACCCCTCTTATCAGGACGGATAATTATGCTCAATGTCCCCAAACTTTGTTTCATCAGCTGAAAGGTAGAAATATTGCTCTCACCTCTAATGAGAAGAAATAAGATGGTTCTTAGAAGCAGTGTGGTCTTTGGTCTGAGGAAACAGTAAAACCCTATTCACCTTCCTGCCACAGTAGAAAGTTATCCTGTAAACACTGTTGTTACATTGCAAAAGGGTAATTTTAAAAATAAATACCTTCAGATATATAGCTAAACACAGTGGATAACAAACTGTGTCTTTAATGAGTCCACTTAATGGGGGCTTCTCTACCATGGAAAAATATCCTGCATGTCTGAGTTGCACTACTAAAACCTTAATTTAAAATAAAATGCTTGACTGCTTGCAGTGTTATCTTTAAGCACAGTAACATGGCTTTTTCTGAGCCCACTTGTGTGCATACAGATAAGTATATGTTGCAAACACTTGCAGAATCATGGCCAGTGTAAGGAAACACTATTGTTAGATGTAGCATAGAGATTATCATAGTTTAGATTAATGTAATTGATAATAAGTACTTGCTAACACAAAAACCACTGTCAACTCTGCAAGTATTTTCTGGGTCAGTAACTCATTGCTACTGTGGTCTGTGGTTTTTTGCTGAATTTTTTTTAACTGTTCAGAGGCCTCATTCTGCAGGCAAGAGAAAGGAGGGACATCCTGTTTGTCAGTTTTGAAAGTGGAAGACAACTCAGCTGAGTTTGTAAGACTGAAAAAAAAAATGCCATAGAAATAAAGCTTGTTTTTTTAACAGTGGGACTCTGTGGTTTTGGTCTGTTGTGGTGGAGTCATTGCTGACAACAGTGAACTAGTGCCTTCAAATCTCTCCCCCAACCAGGGCTTTAGTTAGAAACTTTGAATTGCAATTAATTTAAATAGCAGCTGGTTAGAAACCTATGGAAGGAGCAGCTGGAGCTCTGTCCTAGCTTTTCTCCACCAAGGGAAGCACCTGCAGACAGCGAAAAACATGTACATGTTGGGAGAAAGAGCAAAGACAAACAACAGGTGTAAGTAGCCCCTTCCTCCTGCAGCCTTGCGCACACCTTCTGCAAAACCTGAGAGGACAGGTGATTCCCTAAGGGCTACAGTCCCCGTCCTGTGAAGCCAAAAGGGAATCCTCATGGGCATCAATGAGAGAAGGCTGAACCCTATAAATAAACAGACATTACTGACTTTTTTGTGATAGAACTGTTTATGCTTTAGATACAGTGGATTACTGGGGGGAAGACCACGTAGGTTCAAGGAATTACCAGATAGCTGGGATCCATACTTCTGAGGAAATCTCCTTAAAGTTTATAGAAATGAACATATTTTTTCAAGTTTGCCTTAAAAGAAAATTGAATAAAGAATCGTTACGTAACTTTTTGACTGCTATATGATCACTCCTTTTGAAGACCTGTTCCTATATGAGTGGACAGGGGAGGTTTGTTGGGAGTGGGAGAGGGGGAAAGAAGAATCCAGTTCCCTTCTTAGTAGGGCCAAGATCATACAGTTTATAGTCTGGGGTTTTGCTGAGCCCTACAACACTTAATCACCAGTCCAGCTCTCTCCCTGTGTCACTGTACATGGAACATGGTTTATTGCTACTCCAGGAGGAGAGTTCAACTCTTCCAGTAGCTTAGGTCTAGAGGTCCTACTCCAAACCCCGGCACATTAGCCAAGGTAACGGTTGCTTCATACAAAGAAACCTTCTGATGAATTCCATATGTAATGCCAAGATGCAAGAGGCCTACAACTCACAAGCAATGTGCTGCAAGCAATAGCTATGAGCCCTCCAAAGAAAATGCTCTGGTTCCTATCATCATCACTTTCAAGGGCAACTCTGCTAATTTGAGCACCTTTTTGCACCACAGCTGCAGCAAGGGGAGGTAGAGAGCTTCATACTTTATCCCCTTGATTTCCAAATCCGTCACTTGTGCTTGAAGCACCGAGCCCTTTTAACATGCAAACTTTTTAAAATGTGACATTGTTAATCTTTGAAGTGAAACCTTGTTAAACACTGCAGCAACTGTCCTGAAAAATGTTACTCCATTTAGTTCTGGGGTTCAAATGCTTTGCAGGTGGGCCTTTACAGCCGTGCATTGTATCAAAACCAAAGCAGAAGCATGCAAAGGATGTTTCCCAAATCATTCTTGTATATAGAAATGCTTTGGTCTTCTAAAATTTCTCCCTTTTGAGTATCTCAGGGCATTTTATAAACAAGCAGTAATATAACTTCAACCCAGCTCCTCTGTTAGTTATGTACTCTCCTTACATTAGCCTGGGTAAGTACATGACTAGAAGAAATACATGATCTTCAACACTGAGTGAGTATATGCATTAGAGATGGAAACTCTCTGCTAAGAGGCTGCTAAGCCACCTAGTTTGTTGCCTTGTCCCAAAAGCATATATTCCTCAAATGTAGTAGTTTTTCATTTCAACCTAGCCTGATTTTTCACAGCTCTATCAGTAACACTTCCATTATATCACCTAGTGATATCCTACAAACAAACCCCAGTTTTTTGTTTCACAGATTCCTACTAAAATACTTTGTAGTAGAAGTCGGTCCCTGCTCAAGTACAGCTTTTCTGTTGTCAGGAGCTAAACTTCCCATGATTTGTCACTGAGCTCTCCTTGAAGAACGGGGTTTTATGGCCACCTGACTAGGCTATTTCTGCATTATCATATCAATCAGAATGCCATGGGTAAATAAATGAAAGAACAAACAGTGAAAAGAAAAAGCTGGTTTAGTACAAAAAGGGGCGGGGTGTAGTTTTCTATTTAAGTAATGATTTATTAATTAAAAACATTATCACCAGGAGCCTTGAACTTCAGCCTATTGCTGACGTTTTCCAGCATCCGTGTAATTGTGATAAGGAGGTACGCAGCTATCTTTGCACAGTATTTTGCTCAATAACCAGATGCCTGTCACCATCTGTTGACCTGAATACCTGAGCTGTATCACACTGTACTAGTTATTGTGTCTTCCTCAATGCAGCAAATCAAATTAATCTGGAAATCATCCAGTGTTTGCAGGCAAAATATTTTAAATCAGCTTCTTGGCAGATGTTAAAGATGAGTTCCAAAAAATGAACATGCTTGACTTATCTGAGTATTGTGTCATCTGTGGAAGGTGCAGTTTAATGTACACACTAAAGAGTTTAAACCACGTAAAACCAAGAAATATTAAAATTAGGCAGTCATACACTATGTCTTTAGTTCAATGGGAACCAGACATTACCATATAGTCATAGAATCATAGAATGGTTTGGGTTAAAGATCATCTATTTCCAACCCCTCTGCCATGGGCAGGGACACCACCCACCAGACCAGGTTGGTCAGAGCCTCTTCCAACCTGGCCTTGAACACTTCCAGGGAGGGGGCATCCACAGCTTCTCTGGGCAACCTGTTCCAGTGCCTCACCACCCTCATGGTGAAGAATTTCTTCCTTATATCTAATCTAAATTTGCCCTCTTTCAGCTTAAAGCCATTACCCCTTGTCTTGTCACTACATGCCCTTGTAAAAAATCCCTCTCCAGCTTTCTTGTAGGCCCCCTTCAGGTACTGGAAGGCTGCTAGAAGGTGTCCCCGGAGCCTTCTCTTCTCCAGGCTGAACAACCCCAACTCTCTCAGGCTGTCTTCATAGGAGAGGTGCTCCAGCCCTCTGATCATCTTCGTGGCCCTCCTCTGGACTCGCTCCAACAGGTCCATGTCCTTAGTTTGGGGGCCCCAGAGCTGAACACAGTACTCTAGGTGGGGTCTCATGAGAGAGGAATAGAGGAGGAGAATCACCTCCCTCGACCTGTTGGTCACACTTCTTTTGATGCAGCCCAGTGTATGGTTGGCTTTCTGGGCTGCACACACACTTTGCCAGGTCATGTTGAGCTTCTCATCAACCAACACTCCCAAGTCTTTCTTCTCAGGGCTGCTCTCTGCCCAGCTTGTATTTGTGCTTGGGATTGCCCTGACCCACATGCAGGACCTTGCACCTGGCCTTGTTGAACTTCTTGAGGTTCACATGGGCCCCCCTTTCAAGCCTGCCAGGGTCCCTCTGGATGGCATCCCTTCCCTCCAGTGTGTCTACCACACCACACAGATTGGTATTGTCAGCAAACTTGCCGAGGCTGCACTCAATCCCACTGTCCATGTTGCTGACAAAGACATTAAACAGTGCCGGTCCCAATACCAATCCTTGAAGAACGCCACTTGACATTGGCCTCCACTTGGACATCGAGCCTTTGACCGCAACTCTTTTGAGTGACCATCCAGCCAATTCCTTATCCACCAAGTGGTCCATCCATCAAATCCATGTCTCTCCAATTTAGAGACAAGGATGTCGTGCAGGACAGCATCAAATGCTTTGCAAAAGTCCACGTAGATGATGTCAGTTGCTCTTCTCTTATCTGTCGACACTGTAACCACGTTGTAGAAGGCCACCAAATTTGTCAGGGCACAATTTGCCCTTCGTGAAGCCATGTTGGCTGTCACCAATCACCTCCTTGTTTTCCATGTGCCTTAGCATAGTTTCCGGGAGGACCTGCTCCATGATCTTGCTGGGCACAGAGGTGAGACTGACTGGCCTGTAGTTCCCCAGCTCTTCCTTTCTTCCTTTTTTAAAAATAAGGGTTGTGTTTCCCCTTTTCGAGTCAGTGGGAACTTCACTGGACTGCCACGACTTCTCAGAGTTGATGGATAGTGGCTTAACAACTTCATCTGCCAGGTCCTTCAGGACCCGCTGATGCATCTCATCAGGTCCCATGGACTTGTGCACCTTCAGGTTCCTTAGACGGTCATGAACTTGATCTTCTCCTACAGTGGGCGGTTCTTCATTCTCCTAGTCCCTGCCTTTTCCTTCTGCGACTTGGGTGGTGCGGCTTGAGCACTTGCTGGTGAAGACTGAGGCAAAAAAGTCATTGAATACCTCAGCCTTCTCCACATCCTGAGTAACCAGGACTCTTGTTCCCTTCCAGAGAGGGCCCACATTTTCCGTAGTCTTCCTTTTATCACTGACGTACCCATAGAAGGTTTTCTTGTTTCCCTTGATGTCCCTGGCCAGATTTAATTCTATCAGGGCTTTAGCTTTCCTAACCTGATCCATGCCTGCTTGGACAATTTCTTTGTATACCTCCCAGGCTACCTGTCCTTGCTTCCATCCTCTGCAGGCTTCCTTTTTGTGTCTGAGTTTGTCTAGGAGCTCCTTGTTTGTTCATGCAGGCTTCCTGTTGTTTATTCCTTACTTCCTATTTGTTGGGATGCATCACTCCTGAGCTTGGAGGAGGTGATTCCTGACTATTAACCAGCTTTCTTGGGCCCCTCTTCCCTCTGGGGCTTTTTCCCATGGTACTTCACTAAGCAGATCCCTGAAGATGCCAAAGTCTGCTCTCCTGAACTGCAGGGTAGTGAGCTTGCTGTGTACCCTCCTCAGTGCCTGAAGGATCTTGAACTCCACCATTTCATGGTCACTGAAACCAAGGCTGCCCTTGAGCTTCACATTCCCCACCAGCCCCTCCTTGTTGGTGAGAACAAGGTCCAGCATAGCACCTCTCCTCATTGGCTCCTCTATCACTTGGAAATTATTATCAACACATTCCAGGAACCTCACGGATTGCTTATGCCCTGCTGTGTTGTCCCTCCAACAGATAATGGGGTGGTTGAAGTCCCCCATGAGGACCAGGGCTTGTGAATGTGAGGCTGCTCCTATCTGTCTATAGAGGGCCTCATCTGCTCAGTCTTCCTGGTCAGGTGGCCTGTAGCAGACCCCCGCTATAAAGTCACCGGTCCCTGCCCTCCCTTTAATCCTGACCCGTAAGCACTCGGTGGGCTCCTCATCAATACCCAGGTGAAGCTCCATGCACTCCAGCTGGTCATTGACATAGAAGGCAATACCCCCTCCTCCTCTCCCCTGCCTGTCCTTTCTAAAGAGCCTGTATCTTTCCATTCCAACACTCCAGTCATAGGAGCCATCCCACCACGTCTCCGTGATGCCAATAAGATCACAGCCCTGCAGGCATGCCATGTCTCTAACCCCTCTTGTTTCCTCCCCATGTTAAATGTGTTTGTGTAGAGGCATTTAAGTTGGGCCCCCAATGAAGCTGACTTACTGGCCTGACTGGCTGCTCTTCAGGTGCTTTCCTGATGACCTGTGATCCTTCTCCAGGCTTTGGGCACCTATTGTTGGCACTGCCATCAAACTGGTAGGAGTGGGATGGATTGAGTTCCTCTCCCCTGGCAACTTTAGTTTAAAGACCTCTTTACCAGCTTGGAAAGCCTATGACCGAAGATGCTCTTCCCCTTCTCTGACAGAGGGACCCCCTCAGCCCCCAGTGAAGACCAGGTTTCTCAAAGGAAGTCCCATGGTCTGAGTAGCTGAACCCCTGACTGTGGCACCAGTCCTGTAACCCATTTGTTGATCTGCCTGTTTCAACTCGCCCTTTCAACCCCCTTCCCTTTGAGTGGGAGGATTGATGAAAAAACTACCTGTGCTCCTGAGTCCCTTACTGCTGCTCCCAGGGCTCTGTAATCCTTCTTCACAGAATCACAGAATCACTAAGGTTGGAAAAGACCTGCAAGATCATCAAGTCCAACCTAAAAAAAAAAACCAAAAAAACCCAAAAAAACCAAAACACCACAAAAAAAAAAAAAACACACCAAAAACCAACCCACCCAACACCACATAGCACCATGCTCATCAAGCCACATCCCACAATGCCACATCCACACGCTCCTTGAATACCTCCAGAGAGGGTAACTCTACCACCTCCCTGGGCAGCCTGTTCCAATGTTTCACTACACTCTCAGTAAAGAACTTTTTCCTAATATCTAGACTGAACCTCCCCTGGCGCAACTTGAGGCCATTTCCTCTAGTCCTGTCACTCGTCACTTGGGAGAAGAGACCAGCACCCACCTCTCTGCAACCCCCTTTCAGGTAGTTGTAGAGAGCAATAAGGTCTCCCCTCAGCCTCCTCTTCTCCAGACTGAACAACCCCAGTTCCCTCAGCTGCTCCTCATCAGACTTGTGTTCCAGGCCCCTCACCAGCTTCGTTGCCCTTCTCTGGACACGCTCCAGCACCTCAATGTCTTTCTTGTAGTGAGGGGCCCAAAACTGAACACAGTATTCGAGGTGCGGCCTCACCAGCGCCGAGTACAGGGGCACGATCACCTCCCTGCTCCTGCTGGCCACACTATTTCTGGTACAGGCCGGGATGCCGTTGGCCTTCTTGGCCACCTGGACACACTGCTGGCTCATATTCAGCCGGCTGTCAACCCACACCCCCAGGTCCTTTTCCGCCAGGCAGCTTTCCAGCCACTCGTCCCCAAGCCTGTAGCGTTGCCTGGGGTTGTTGTGGCCAAAGTGTAGAACCCGGCACTTGGCCTTATTGAACTTCATCTGGTTGGCCTCAGCCCATCGATCCAGCCTGTCCAGATGCCTCTGCAGAGCCTTCCTACCCTCGAGCAGATCAACACTCCCTCCCAACTTGGTGTCATCTGCAAACTTGCTGAGGGTGCACTCGATCCCCTCATCCAGATCATCAATAAAGATATTAAACAAGACCTGTCCCAAAACTGAGCCCTGGGGGACTCCGCTTGTGACCGGCCGCCAGCTGGATTTCACCCCATTCACCACAACTCTCTGGGCTCGGCCATCCAGCCAGTTTTTTACCCAGCGAAGAGTGCACCTGTCTAAGCCACGAGCCGCCAGCTTCTCCAGGGGAATACTGTGGGAGACAGTGTGAAAGGCTTTGCTGAAGTCCAGGTAGACAACATCAACAGCCTTTCCCTCATCCACTGGGCGGGTCACCTGGTCATAGAAGGAGATCAGGTTGGTCAAGCAGGACCTGCCTTTCATGAACCCATGCTGGCTGGGCCTGGTCCCTTGGTTGTCCTGCACGTGTCCCGTGAGCGCCCTCAAGATGAGGCTCTCCATAACCTTCCCTGGCACCGAGGTCAGGCTGACAGGCCTGTAGTTCCCCGGATCCTCCTTCCGACCCTTCTTCTAGATGGATGTCACGTTGGCAAGCCTCCAGTCGTCCGGGACCTCCCCCGTTGACCAGGACTGTTGATAAATGATGGAGAGCGGCTTGGCAAGCTCCTCTGCCAGCTCCCTCAGCACCCTTGGGTGGATGCCATCAGGCCCCATAGACTTTTGAGTGTCCAGGTGGCATAGCAGGTCGTTAACTGCTTCCTCCTGGATCATGGGGAGCCTATTTTGCTCTCCATCCCAGTCTTCCAGCTCAAGGAGATGGATACCCTGAGGATACCTGGTGTGGCTGTTAAAGACTGAGGCAAAGAAGGCATTAAGTACCTCAGCCTTTTCCTCATCCTTCGTGACAATGTTCCCCGCCGCATCCAGTAGAGGATGGAGATCCTCCTTGGCTCTCTTTTTGTTGTTAATGTATTTATAGAAGCTTTTTTTGTTGTCCCTCACGACCGTAGCCAGGTTGAGCTCTAGCTGGGCTTTCGCCTTCCTAATTCCCTCTCTGCATGACCTAATGAGGTCCTTGTATTCTTCTTCACTTGCCTGCCCCTTCTTCCAAAGGTGATAAACTGTCCTTTTTTTCCCCGAGTCTCAACAAAAGCTCCCTGTTCATCCAGGCCGGTCATCTTCCCCACCGGCTCTTCTTACGGCACATGGGCACTGCCTGCTCCTGCGCCTTCAAGATTTCCTTCTTGAAGAAGGTCCAGCCTTCCTGGGCCCCTTTGCCCTTCAGGACCGTCTCCCAAGGGACCCTCCCGACCAGTGTCCTGAACAGGCCAAAGTCTGCCCTTCGGAAGTCCATGGTAGCACTTTTGCTGACCCCCCTCCTTACTTGGTTAAAAATTGAAAACTCTATCATTTCATGGTCACTAAGCCCAAGACGGCCTCCCACCTTCACTTCTCCCACCAGACCCTCTCTGTTCGTAAAGAGCAGGTCAAGAGCGGCACCTTCCCTTGTAGGCTCGCTTACCAGCTGTGTCAGGAATTTATCTTCCACACATTCCAGGAACCTCTGGGACTGTTTCCTCTTAGCTGTGTTGTACTTCCAGCAGATATCCGGTAAGTTGAAGTCCCCCACAAGAACAAGGGCTTGCGACTGTGAGACTTCTGCCAGTCGCTTGTAGAACGCTTTGTCGGCTTCTTTGTCCTGGTTGGGTGGTCTATAACAGACCCCCAGCAGGATATCCGCCTTGTTGGCCTTGCCCCTCATCCTTACCCATAAGCATTCAACCCCATCATGACAATCATCGAGCTCTATACAATGAAAGCACTCCTTGATGTACAGAGCCATCCCACCGCCTCTCCTTCCTTGCCTATCCCTCCTGAAGAGCTTATAGCCCTCCATCGCAGCACTCCAGTTATGCGAGTCGTCCCATCATGTTTCTGTGATGGCGACCACGTCATAGCTGTCCCGCTGCACGATGGCTTCCAACTCCTCCTGTTTGCTGCCCATGCTGCGTGCATTGGAATAGATGCACTTGAGCTGGGCTATCGATCTTGCCCCCGACAGTGGCACGTCACCCCTAGGCTCATCTCTAGGTAGCCTGGCATCATCCCCTTCCCCCTTCAAGTCTAGTTTAAAGCCCTCTTGATGAGGTTTGCCAGCTTAAGGGAAAGGATCCTTTTCCCCCTTGAGGACAGCTGAACACCGTCTGCACTCAGCAGGCCCGGTGCCGTGGAGACCACCCCATGGTCAAAGAATCCAAAATTCCTCTGGTGGCACCAGTCTCTGAGCCACGCGTTGACCATGTTTGCTTTCTTTTTCCTTTCAGTGTTCCTCCCCGCCACTGAAGGGGTTGCAGAAAACACCACCTGTGCTCCTGATCCTTCAACCAGTACTCCTCAGACTGCTAGATTATCTACTGCTATTATTTAATTCTCTGGGAAGACAGTGGCAATTTGAAATATATTTAATTACCAAGATGTCATCTGATACTTCTGCTGTTACACATACAGTATTCCCCTGTATTTTCAGATCTCCCCTGGGTCTGTAAAAGACCTGTTTCTGCATCAGGTTTCTAAGAGCTGGGCAAGGCAATTGTGCTGGCTGGGTTAAATATACATTCTGCCCGGCAGCTACAATGAGACAGCAGATGTAAAGACTTGAAAGAAAAGCTAATACTGGTTTTACCATTCTTTCTAAACAGCAAGGATGTTAACAAAATGATCAGGATGCAAAAAGGACCAAAAAATATTTCTGCTGGAAAAGCATCATGGCAGGTTCTGTTCTACGAAATCATGATTTTCTGGCATCCCAGCTATCATTTTGAATTCCCTTGGTTTTGGAAACTTCAGTCTAAAGTATACTGGAAGAAATTCTTGGCAATAACTGGTATTAAGAAAACAACACATTAGCATAACAGCAACTTCAGTTCTGCTGATTTTACAAATGACAAAGTAAAAAGGAAAATAAAACCAAAAAGAGTTTCCATTTGAAATACATATCTCCCAACCACAGAAATAAAATCATTTGGAACTGCAATGATAAGAGCTTCCTGTTGTAGGCATATTAAACATAATTTTTTCTTTCATTTAAGAACACTTTGTGCTAAAGTAGCCGAAGTTGTTATGTCGACGATAATAGCTCTCCTTTTTCCAGTCCCATAGCGTAAGGCAGAAACATTCTGTTTCCTGATTTCAACCACAGGGGCACAGAGGCTACCCTGCTGAGAGAGATTTTTCCCACAAACAACCCTCATCCTAAAAACATTTTAATGGCTTATGGTAAATCAGACTGTTTTGGTGATTAGCACATCACTTTTAGACTGATTGCCACCTTCTTGGTTTTCTGGCTTGTCACTTCACAGGCCATTTTTTCTTGTGAGGTAACTAAATATATATCTGACTGGTGAAAAATTGACTGTCAGGATAATGCCAGGTTATGTTGAAATTACCATGCTGAGGATCATATCTTGCACCCTACCTGCTCTTTTTTCATCCATGAATCACTCTTTGTTTCAAACACTTTGGATCCCCTTTATTTGTTTAAGAATAAGAACTTGTCCAATAACAAGGTGCTTGTTCAAGTCTTTAGTAAACAAGCACCAGCATTAATACCAAACAAGATATGAGGAAGTAAATATGTTTTAATGAGGTTTCAAATAAGAACATTAGAAACTGGAGAAGCAAGAAAAATTCCTGCCATTTGTCCACTCTTCATAGTTTACTTCGTTCTCCTTTCCTTTCTTTTTTATGTTCTCCAGACTTCTGCAATGTCAAATTAATGTGGCTTCTAAATTCCTTTTTTATTTTTTTGCTGCATTTTAAGCAGTCAACTTATGTTATGTATCAAAACACATACCTGGGAATCTTTACTTCGCGTGTTACCTGAAACACTCGAAACTAGATCTCGTAAGTAAACCTTCAGAGTTTTTTGGGAGGTGATTATTTAACCTGCATTAAAAATGTCACAAGAGTAAACAAAATATAAATCAGCGAATTTCTCAAACAACAGAAGGTTTGTATCAGGGCCTAGATCAATAATATTTAATTTCAAATTTCTTTTCTATTATGAATAAGTAATACTTTCTACCCAGGTATGCACCACTTTGTTCTTTTTTTACAAATCCTCTACTGGAAAACAAAATTACCTCACCTAAGCTCTAAACCTTGTTGTTGTAGGATGGCAAGGTGTGATATGCTCTGCTGACCCCATATGGTATCTGCTGAGCAGGCAGTCGTTGCCCAGCATGGTTTATGGTTTAAGTATAACAAGAGATTCAGTGTCAGCTAAGGGCTATTGGAGTAAGGGGATTGCAAGAAAACACCATGGTTTTGTGATCATCTAGACAAAATTGTCTGGTCAAAAAAAGGGGTAGTTACTGAAATGCCCCCATTTCTCTCCTAGGCTGTTTTCAGAGTGGGTCCCACTTGCTGGCGACTCCGGCTATTTATGACAGACTTTCTTTCGGGGATTGTCAGGCTGAGCACGTATTTGGTCTCTGCACCCATTGAATAGGGATGGGATGTCCTGGATATTTATGGACTCAGGAATACCCTACGGTCATCAGGAATGTTCCCCAGCATTACAGATGAACTCAGAGTAAACACCATTTGCAACCACAAAATTTCAGCTAATTTAAGCTATATCCATATTTACCTGCTTGTATGGAAAGAAAAGTTCCAGATTTTTTTCTTAAAATAATATCTGCCTCCTTTTTCTGAACACTCTTTGATTCACCTGATCTCCTCTAGCTCCCACAATATGTGGCATAATGTTTACACTTTACTCAGTCACCTAAATAATCTATGCTCTTTTGAACTCACTTGTCTTACATTTCCTCGTCTATTTCACAAGGTTAGTATTTGTGAACAGGAATCTTGCCACCACCAGTCAGACCATTTATTTGTGCCACCTGGGATCAATTTAGTGCATTATTCTGAAATGGCTAAAGTCCATTATGACTAACAAAATATCCTATAATAGACTTATTCTAGAAGGACTGTAATCAAATACATTTTCTGATATGCAAAAAATAAGTAAACTACATTGAGGTGACTCCATGGAAAGATTTAATCTCTTTGTTAAATATTCTTTGACAATGATACAATCTGAAATAAATGATGGGTTATTTTTCATTGCCCAGTCTAACACGAACATTTGTCAAAAGTTTTACAGAGCCTGGTACAATGGATGAGAATTTCATGTCTGTATCTTCAAGTAGATATAAATACTTTCAGAATGCAGTAGTGTGATCCTGATGTAATATATTTTTTCACATCACTAGTACACATTTCTGAAATTCATGCCATGCAATGCCAAATTGTCAGTGGATTTCCCTCTTTGCGCCTCGCAAGGACAATCCACTTGCTGGTGCTATTGTGGGCTTTATGCAATGCCTGGAAAGAATCTCAAAATGGGCTTCATAATGGCCATTGTGGGGGTCAAGGAGATTCTCGGGCTCTGGTCAAATAGAGTCCATTCTGCACAGGGTCTGCACAGGGGAGAGGCATTGGGTCTCTCCAGGGATTTGGCACGTCACTCCGGGCTGGGTTTCCCTCCGTCCTGGACCTTTTCCTGAAAATGGATGCCTTGCTTAATTGCTACACAGAAACCACTCTCTTCAATGAATTCAGATGTGACAAAAAAAGGTGGTGATTAGGATAGTCAGTTTAAGGAGGCTCTAAGAAAATTTGGTTTAACTCTGTACTTTGCCTCAAGCTGCAGCTACAAACTGGACAGAGCCCCCTGCTCCTACTGCTGTGAACTCCTTCTCAGAGGGTGCACTCCAGCTCCAAGGAATGAGGGCTGAGGGCTGGGCTTACATATGCATCCAGCTGTGAGACACTGTGGCTCTGACTTCCCACTTGCCAGGCAAGCATTTTGACTCAGCAGTTATGGTACTAGATATGGCTGGTCACACTGCTACTGCCTCTTGAAAAAGGGTGAGCCCAGACTGGGTCTTTCAAAAGTCACTGGAAAAGCTTGTTCTCTGGGATGAGTTGAAGGCAAAAATCCTAATGGATATCATTGCCTCCATTATAGTGATGGCTCAGACAGCTAGCTCTGAGAGGTGGGAGATACCCTAGACATGTTTCCTGCTATCTCACTGTAACCAGATGCCTTCACAGCACTGGATTTCTTATATTACTTTCTTAGGCCACCCCATCATATTTAGACACTCTTCATAGAGCCAAAGCTCCAGAATGTTGGGTTTCTCTGTTTGGAGTCCAGGTTTGTGAAATGTATGCACTGCAGCACCTACAATTGCATAAGGACTGTGGGGTGCCTCAAGTCTGAGCCAGTTCTGACTAGACTCACAAGCAGCTATGTCACTGTGGCACCATGTCCAGGAAATTCACCTTTCTTTAGAAATGAGGCATATTAACCTGGGAAGAACAGTGCCCCGGCTTTTGGTACCCAGTGAATACCTTTGCTGACTTGGTGGTATGCTGTATAAATCAACCTTAAACCTTAAAGTTGTGCAAGAGGTAAAGGCACAAAGCACATTCAAAGGACAGCTCTAGTGTTGCTCCACAGCCTCTCTGTATTAGAGCTTTTATTTACCATATGTAAGACTCCTTACCATAGTTTTACTATAGGTGAGACTCCTTACCATATTTTTGCTATAGGTGACAGTGCTTGCTTGTTCCTGTTGCAACCCCTTCCCAGAGATCATTGAAAGACACGCTCTGCCAGCTGCATTCAATAAAAGCATCTGCCTTCTAAGCAGTCCTGCTGGTATTTAGAAACAAAGTAGCTTCTACTTGCTTGGAAATGCGAATAAGCCTTTTAGAGATGACAGATGGGAAAAATTAATCTGGACATTATGCTGATCGTATACAAAGGAGGGAGTTATCTGGGGACCCAGTGTTGTGCTTCTCTCAGGCTGTGTTTCTGCTGATGCTGAGCATAGCTCTGCCTGCATTGGAACTGCAAGGCAAGTGGAGGCAGCAGGGTTGGCATTCCACAGCATGCAGGGAAGGGTGACACGTGCTCCTGGTGAACTGGCACAGTCACATTACAGGAGGTAATGGTCAGCTTCCAATTGTCGTCACTCCTCATTGCCTCTGGGACAAGTGAAGGCTGGGACATGGGACAGCAGTGGAGGAGAAAGGCTGCAAGCCTTGGCTATTCAGTGCTCTAGTTCCCTCTTTTGGGAGGTGAAAACAAATATACACATGGGAGCATTTGTTTTTGATGGCAATTGTAGTTTAAGTCATATATAATAGGCAGCATCTTCTAAGGAATATAGCCTAAATGCATCAGCAAGATTTCTATGAAACACTCATCCAACATAACTCAACTCCAAGTATTCAGAAAATAATTTGTTTTAAAAAATAATAGCACATTTAAGGGCTGTCTAGTACATTTAGGGACTGCCATGTGGTGAACTTTTATTTTGAACCTTTGGAGTGCACATAGTTCAAGCTCTCAGTCTTGTAATAGCAAGAGCTGGAAACACTTAAGCAAACAAACCTAGATTCTCTCATGGTCACCTGACTACAGATGTGTATTAAGAAAAATCCCCACTAAAATATGTCTTAAGCTCAGAGCCCTCCATTAATCTAAGCTGACTACCCTGTCACAGTGTCTATATATATAGCAGATCTCTCTGCCACGCTTGCATTCTAAACACTTCTTGCAAAATGCAGTGTACTATAAGCACTGCCCTAGCAGTGCTGTTTCTTCTCTCCAGTTGTTATTAGAGGAGAACATTTTTGTTTAAGTTTGAAAATAAATTAGCTGATTCTCCTGTTCCCTGTTGACTCCCTTGTATGCTAGGACCCACTGGAGGGCAAAAGAGAGAAGTTTTACAACAGCTAAAAAAGTCTGAACAACAACAACAAAAAAAGAGCAAAGAAATTGCATTTGAAAAGCTAAGTAAAACCTTTTATTTGACTTATCTTTCTTCAGAACATATCAGCCCCTTCTAATTTCTAAAAGTTAGGGAATGGGGAAGGTTTCAAACAATTTTCCACAGTTTGAGATATGAAATTCATCACAAAAACAGCCCCCAAGTAGTCACTTATCACATCCGACACCTTCTGCTTTTCTCTGATTCATTTGTAGTGCTAACAGTGAAAAGAAAATTATTATCTACTCTCTTGAAATGCACAAAAAGAAATCCATGTAGCATAACAAATATTGTACAAAGTATCCTTTCACTCACTAACGAAACCTGAATGAAAAAACAAGCATTAACATGTATTGAACTACTTGCCAAGTTATCAACCCAATTGGACAAATACAGGCAGCCTCAGAACATTATTAGAATTTTCCTGTGGAGTTTTGTACCCAAAGACGTTGGATAAAGTGCTGGCAGAATGCCTTTTAGAAACACAGCAGACTGCACAGCAAAACCAAGTAGCCAGTTTTTAACTCATTTCCAGCTTCCAGCCAGGAGGTAACCTGGAAGTGAACTGCTGTCTGTAGGACTAAACCACTAGGAAGGTACTCTGGGATACAGCCTGGCCCTGAGCCTGACATGGTCTTGACCCACCAAAGACAATTAACACTAGGGAGTTGTCTGTGTGATCGCTCTTTGTGATTGCTTCCTGAAATAATTATACAGAAATAGAATTCAGACATACACTTGCCAACTTAACATTTTTAGAGCTGAATATGAAAGGCCTCATCCTATCCTCCGAATTTGCTTCCCCTCATACTGAAATAATCTCATTGTCTACAGAAGAACTTTACAAGGGTGCAAGCATCCCAGACAGCACACATCAACTAATGCAAAGGCTATGCATAAGTAGGCAACAGGCAGTTTGGTTTGCAATTCACTTTAATCACTCCTGCAAACCTGTCTCAGTATGCCCATCTGTGTAAGCCTACAGGGGAATACTGCAGGAGGCAACAGGAACCCTTCAGGGGTCATCTTAAATGAAGTGGCTCTGACCAGAGCGATGTAAGTCCTCAAATCTCTCTCTCATGACTTTAGAGGATAGCATTTTTGTCTATAAACATAAATGCACTACTTTTTGACGCTCTAAAATGTTCCACAGGTGTCTTTGGGGTTATTCTACACATGCTCATCTAAACCCAACCTGACTAAAGAAAAGTCTCTGTCGCTCACTGCAGCCTATAAAAAAACCGAGAGTGTTTTAATTTCTACATCTGAGCTGTCCAGCCATGAGCACACTTCTACTATCAGTAACTTCACAAAGTCTCAGAAATTCTTCAGTAATGAGTCAGATCTGGGGGTCACATCACTCCCACCTCCCAGCTCCCATCTGAATCAGTGTCAGCTTCTCCAAAGCACCTTGGCTCAGTACCAATTGCTAACTGTCCTGGTTGCTGGGAGGAGATTTCTACATTTCCTCACAGGTCTACTTTTCCTTCCACAAGGAGCTGAGAGATTCAAAAGCTGGTGTTTGAGTAGGGATATGAAAGCAAGCATCCTTCCAGCTTCAATGTAATTACTGATGCAAAAATGACATTGTATCTAAGTGGAAAAGATAGAGATATCTGGTATTAGTGCATAAAACAATCATATTTGGTGGCAACTGAGTTGTTGACCTCGATCTGTAGCTCTTCAGTTTCTTTGTAGCTTAGCTATTTGAGAAACAACTTTGCCTTTTTTAGGCACCACAGCAACTATGGTTAGTCAGGTTTTCACAGGGTAGAGCCTGTGCAGTGAGCTACGTGCAGCTGGGGAGCAAAGGACTGACAGCAATGTTCCCTTCCCTTAACCTGGGATTCACTGGAAGCAAAATTTGACAGAACCAAAATTTACTGATTCTCTAGTTACAGTGCAAGGCTTGACTACTGGCTCAGGTTTCTGTCCAGGGCTGGGTGGGACTCAGTTCTCTCAATACTTGTTTTTAATCTCTCTGCGTGTTTTTAGAGTGTGTCCTGAGGGTCCAAAGCAAAAAAAGCTAAATGCTCTGCCTTCCCAGAGTCTTTTCCTTCTCCTTACTCTTTCCTTAATTGATTGCTACAGCTGAAACTACCTTTGTCTCATGACTGAAAAAAAGACCCTTCCTTAATGTGTTACAGGAAAGAACACTGAAAATAAATCAATAAGCCTAAAATGTCTCAGTATCACTCAGACCACAGTAAAATAAAATGCCTGGGATGATGAATAAAAATCTAGTTCTGAAATAGGACTTGGAGGACATATCCTAGGCCTTAGTGTGGGTATCTCTGTACTTTATGAGGTTTTATGAGTTAAAAGGAATAGTTCCTTTCTGGAGTCTTTGAAACTCTCAAACTCAGAGACTGGTGCCTGTGAAAATCCCTTTGGGATTTAAAAGTACTTGGAGGTTGTCCTTTTTTTTTAATTATTTTTTATTTTGTCCAGGACATTTTGAAAGTTTTAGGTTTATGGGTTTTGGGGTACAGGTAGGGTGCAGAGATAGAGTAAGTTTTGGCATGTGCGGGACATCAGCATGCCAAGAAAATTCTCAAGAGACATTTTCCCTAAACGGAGGCCTGCCAGTCATATAAGGGCAACATAGCCTTTACGTAGCAGCTTGGTGTCACATTTCTCCTTCTTCTTTCTGCTTTTGGTTACCATAGTTCAGCAGAGCTTTAATGTAGACTAGCAGCAAGGTGTTGACAAAAAAGCTAATCTAATCACAGTCTCCAAGAGTTCTGGTCTTGATTCTTGGATCTATCGTGGCCATACATGGTCAGGGAAGTCATTTAGGGAGAGGTTTTCTGAAGCAGACATGGAAATTAAATATTCAAGTTTCATCAGCTATTATTGATATTTGGAGACATAGCCATTTTTTACACCTCTGAAAATCTGATTCTACTTCTGTCTACTTCCTGTTTTGAAGATAAATATGATAAGTAATTTCTAACTTCCTTGCCTTTTAACTTCACTTTTAAGATCTGAAGTAAAATGGCTGCTCTTCATTTTCAACACTGAAAAACATAATCCTTCCCCTTGCTTTCCCCAGTTTTCCCTCGTACCACCTAGGGCCTCTCAATGCTACTGCAAAATAGTTTTAAACCTATACTGGTGTTTTAAATTTTGTGATTTCTCTGAAGATATAATATACAGCATCAAGCTCCCAGATAACATTTGAGAATAGGGGCAGACCACAACACAAAATGAACTTTTCACCAGACAGGTACTATATAGTTTTCACTTGTAATTCAAACTGCTTAGGAGGCAAAGTCTATGGTGACAGCACTACTACAGCTCACCCTTGCTCTCAGCTGGAAGTAAAAAGGTAGACTGAAAAAAAAGGTGGTCAGACATGGCCTATCTCTGTCATTTAAACTGTGGGCCCATGGCTAATAAACCTCCCTCTGACACTTTAAAAATTACTTCTGATTTTATATTAGTTCATTTGAAGTAGAAAGCTGTGAATGGAATTTTCGGGTTAACACATTCACCTTTTTGCTGCAAACTTACGAAGTCATGCTTGATTTAAGGAGGCTGAACAAGAAGGATAGGCTTATAAACACAACTTTAATAGGCACCAGGGTAAAACTAATGCATGCCCTGTAAAACAATTTACTCATTTAAAGGCATCAGTGAGCTAATGACAGGGAGGACCATGCTGCTCCATGGTTCTGGTCATTGCCTGAAGCTTTATTCCCTTGCTGTCCCATTGACACCTGTTTGTGGAGTAAGATGCTGATTGGTGTCAACAAAGCACAGAATATGATCCTTTCTAATGAAGATACATAAGGAGGAGACACAGAGAACCTTTCCCTCCTGACATGCCAATTTTCAGTGTCTCAGGTTCTTTCTGTGCCATTGGGCACAAATCTATTAGCAACTCAGCAATGATGTGGCTAGCCAGCCCTGAGCACTGATACTCATCGGATGGTACTTCTGTGCCTAGCATATTATCATTCGGGGAATTCAGCTTGTCAGTCAGATGTTATAGAGAAAACAACCTAAGCCCTCACGATCTGTCAGATACACAATTTAATTCTCTGTTAGTACATGTCTGTACATTTCTAACCCTCCCTGCTGCCTTTCTCCCTTTGTTTTTTTGAGTGTCAGTTTTACATAATCCACCATGGGAGCTTTGAGGCTTCTGCACCACTTAGAAATTCTTCCTCTCAATTGAATTAAGCACTTCCTAGCAGAGATTTCCTCGTTTCTTCATTTATAAAAGCCTTCTTATGTTGGCAACTTTTGCCACTCAAGTGTCCATAAAAAATTATACCACCATTTAAGCATGATTCCCTGCTTATCTTAGATGTAAACATCATGTTTCATTGCCTTTTGGATAAACACTGCTAATTCAAACCAAGTTTTTGTTGGATCCAAGTATCAAAGCATCATTTACAACAATAAACAACTACAACATTACTTTTGTTCATGAGCACTAACCAGCACAATCTGGCTTTATTGTAATTAGCTAGGCTTCTTGTGGCTTTTCTTCACTCCCCCAAAATGCAGGTAAGGAGGTTCAAAGAGTCCCAGTCCGTTGCAGTTTTCCTTCATGGGAAGGAAAGAACATTTCTATGCCTTCAGCTGTACCTCCCCCATCTTGGCCTGCTCCCCAGCCCTGCAATTGAAAGAATTGCTAACTCTTGTCTGTCATAAAGACAGGCACTTTTCAATTGTTTGGGTAACAGGGAAATTTTTTACTTTGCTGCTCAACAGTATGCTACAGCAAATACGTCAAGGGAAGCGCCCAAGTATTTAGAAGTTTACTTTGACTCATCTCTCAGCTAGTCAGCTAAAAGCTAACACTAAACAAGATAGCCTTTTGTTCCACGCCCCATCTGCAATCTTGATAACCTTGAGGGTTGGTTCTGATCTGTTTTCCATACAGAGACAAACTCAGGGATTTCAAAGGAATCAGTTCTGGTTTGTTTCCGTGTAAAGAAGATCAGATCGATACATACATAGAGTAACACTGGACACTACTTTGATCCTTTAAAACTTTAAAGCGATTCAGAAAGCTACAAACCCAAATACTATCTTGCTCACCGAGAAATAGAAAATGAAAGTAATATTGTCTATGCTGGTGGAGATCCCAAAGAGAGAGAGTGTAGTGTAGGGCTTGCTCTAAAATGCTACATCAGTGTTTCTTAAGGCAATTTTCCACTGGCTTGTCATAACTGTGTCTCTAATAGGGATAAACTAATCTTCCTGGATAAAAATAAAAGCAGGAAGAACTGATCTAATTCTTTGGACAAAAATTAAATTAAGTGGTTTAAGGTATGAAAATAACTATAACATCTAAAATTATTGTCAAGTTCAATGCTTACATTCCTTTAATTACAATCAGAAGCACTACTGAAATAGGTTAAACAAGGCTGTTGTTCTGTGGTTTTTTAACCCAGTTTTCAAAGCAAAGTGGTGATATTACCATTAGAAGTCCCTAAAATGAGATAAACCAAATAAACAGTCAAGAAACAGCTAAGCCCCTGCTCCTACCTTTCATCCCTGCTTTCTGGCCAGGAAAATTTCTGGCCAGAAGATCCTCCAGACCAACTAAAACCCTGGCTTTGGGGTACATTATACTATACTCACTATAATGTCACAGAAATGCAAGTTTGAAGCTGATTTCCCAAACTGTGCCTGTGAATTGCAGCTGTGCTTAGACCTCACTGCTCCCTTTGTCTGCAGGAGCAGAGGATATGCTCTCAAGAAGGAAGCTTTTCCTCCCCAACCAGAAAAATGCTACTCAGTTAATGCTGTGGGTAGGGAACCTGCCTGCAGTTTCAATCTGAGGTGTATGGGCTGACGTAGTCCCGTATTGCACATGTACTGCCCAGCATGGCTTCTCAACTCCTCCTCTTCGTGCATTTTTGCTATTGAAAGGAAAGAAGTCAGAGAAAGATGGTGTTAGAGGGAAGACAATGTTCATAAAACATAAATAGAAAGAAAAGGAAATGTTTTCTATGTTAACTGCTTGATGAGTTCAGAGCCTGGGGTGTGCCAAGCTTGAAAAACAAAAGCAGACACTGGTGAGGAGCTGTAACATCCTTGTCTTGCACACCTGGCTGTTCAGCACAAATTAAGCTGTCTTGACAAGTGTCTGAATACTTCAGAAATGAAAAATAATTTATAATACTTCTTCAAACCAGAGAAATTGTAGTTTTGGATAATTTTACTGATGCTGTAGTCTCAGGAAGAACTCTGAATGCTCTAGTTTGCATTATTCACAATTTTGTTTGCACTCAGGAATATAAAGCATTAAATACAAATGCCAAATACAAAATGTAAAAAATTAGTCTGGCTGTTATCTGTGATTCTTGGGGAAAGGCTAAAGAGGGAAAAAGTTGTTTTGAGACTTGCTTGTAAATAAATCATGTTTAATAAAATACGCCCATACTCTTAGGTCCATGAATTATGAGTAAAATTATGCCTTCAGCCTGGAGGACTGATCAATTCTCTGAGAGAAAAATCAGATAAATATTCACAGCATTGGTTATGAAATTCTTACAGAAGCAAATTAAGCAAGTTGGCAATTGACTTGCTGTTCTCAGTAATGCACTTGCTCCGGGGAACCGCTGGGCTAATCCAGTACTCAATTGATTAACATATTAGAGGCTGCCAAATGTCTTTTCTCAAAGTACTGGGACTTTCTGTGTATATACCCAGTCTGGAATGGACACGTGCATGAGTTTAGTGTCTCAGCTTCAGTAACGAGAAGAAAACTCTGGGAAAGAAACCAGCTTTGTTCTCATCTGTTCTGAAGGTTTACTATGTCCCTTTGTGATTTTGAGAATTCACTTTTGGGAATTTACCACCTGCAGTAAATACATGGTTACATTTACACATCTGGAAATGCATTGGTCTGCGCTTAGAAAATAAAGTTATTTTTGTCTGTAGTAGTCATCAAATGGACTCATATTTGATATGAAAATGCTGTCCTTTGAGGAAAAACCTTAGCAAAATTAGACTGTATCTCTGAAGATAATAAATCCAATCTTGCTTTGTATAATAGTCATTCAGTTTTCATGTACCTGGGTCAATGTTCTATTTTACTTATATAGCTGAAAAGTCTTAAAACCAAGGTTAGATACCATGAAAAGAATATATTTCATTACTGTTTCCCCTGCTCCTTTCCCCTTTTAAGGATGTTAAGGAATAAGGATATAGGATTTACTTTCTAAATTTAATTTTTAATTTACACAAGTCAAAAGTGTGGATAAAAACCTTTCCTTTTACCTGATTATGGTCCTTCGTAAACTTCCTCAAACTTTTTAGAAAGTTACTATTTTTAAAAAAATTCCAAACCAGGCAGATTTTTCCTGGCTATAGTCTTTGTTAAAAAGACATCATGCAGTAGAAGGAAAATGGATAAACCTGCTTTCCCACACCATTACTACCTTCCCTCTGATACCAGCTTAAAAATCTGTTTGTATATTTTTAAACTCTTTTTTCCTCTCTTTCTGGATTTTATTCCACCCACTGGACTAGTTAGTTTATTCATCAGAGTTTCTGTGTTATCTAAAAGATCTAAACATCTGCACTTTCTTTTTTTTTCAACTCTGTACTGGAAAGAAGTTATTTACTGAACTAAATGTTATGTTGCCAAATGCTTATATGAGACCTGAATGATCGGTCTGATTTAACTCTTCGCCTGAATACAATGCTTGTAATTCTTCCAAAATGACTGTCATTAGCTATTTGGAAAAAGCAGAGTAAATGTATACACTGCTGCTTTCCCACTCAGTGCTTTAATTGCATCTATCTGTAGAGCTCTGCAGTTTGCAGTCCTTAAATATGAAGGCAGCACTAGAAAACACAATAGACCGTAGTGAGACCAAAAGAAACTGTATGCCATACAACAGCCAGGAGTGAACGGTTGAATTATTAATACTTTGAGAAGTGTTGACACAAGTTCAACTCTGGTGGCGGGAAAACAATACTAAAGGACAAACATAAACAATAGTCTTTCTTTTACATAACCTTCATCATTAATATTTGATGTTAGCCTTCGTCTGTAGAGCAACTTTCACCTGTGTTTCCTTTTTCTTATCTTGAATTATGAAATCATTAATGCATTTGAAAATTAAAAAGTCATCTCTCAACAGAGGGAGACAGTGCAAGTCACAAGCTGGAAGAAACATCTGGCTTAGGTCCATATAAGACAAGACCTTCTGTCAGGCACTCTAACACTCAGTGTACAAGTCCATCCACAGCTTTACAGTCCTCACCTGCCCTCTATAGTTTGTAATGAGGTTTCACACGGCAGTAAGCTGAGTTGCACGGGATGTGAATTTGCAAGCAGGTTTGAATGACTGTGGAGACAGACACTGTTTTGCCGTTTGGAGCAGAAATATATCACCCGCTAGTCCTCAGTTTCTAAATGAATGCCTGTTGTCACGTGAAAATACAAATGAACTTTCCAGGCAAGAAAAACTGGTGACAAAATTTGGCGGATTTATCTTTGATGGTGCATGGGCCACTGGAATGTATATTATTTCCTATAGATAATGAAGAGGGAAAGTTTTAAGAAGCTTTATAACCAATTCCAAGTTTGAGTTTGTTTCACAGGAGCTGTGCTGCAAACTCTTGTGAACATCATCCACCTCACTACAAACTCCTTCCTAGAATAACTTGCAGCCAGAAGGATCTATATGTGTCAGGTCATTTATTCTTAATGAACATAAATAGTTCAGCTTGCTCCCATTCATTTCCACTGTTAGTGAGGTCTTCTGGCTTTCCATGCTCTTTTGCTCTATGTTAAGTATTACTTACCACTCACGTATCTGAATGCATCTGTGTGCTTTCTCTAGGTCACTTCTGAGTTTTCATGTGGTTACGACATTTTTCAGCATATGAGTCACTGCAAGAAGTACAGTGTGTGCACTGGAGTCAAATCAGGAAAGGACAGCTGCAACTGATACAAGAGGAAGATACCAATTCTCATGACACTAAATGAACTAATATGGGGACTGTTCAGTTAATTACATCAAGATAAACAGAAAACAGCCAACATATCCAAAGATTAAGGCATCAGGCATGCTCATCAATCACTGCTCCATCTCAGTGAAAACAGGGTTACCATGGCTCTGTCTGGGATTTCCAATGTTTGCTGGAAGTCGAGGCCTGTTGGGAGGACTCTGCGTGTGCAAACATGTTCCGCACTTGAGCTGCAGAGCCAGCATTTCCTGGAAGCATCCGACTCACTTCACTTTTATGTAAGCTGAGTTGCCAAACTGATGTGGATATGTATGACAATAGCAGATATTTGGCAGCTTGGGAAAAGTTACTGCTCTGACACAACCACTGTGCACTTCAGTAATTAAGTGAAAACTTTAAAGACTTCCAGGGAAAAGGTCTTGGGAAACTCAGACACATGACAACACTACTTGGGAAAAGAGTAATCCTATGTGAAGGAAGCAGTGTTACACAGAAGAACGTACAGAGCACTTTCCCCTTTTTCAATACATGTGATGAATATTCTGCCGCAACACAAGTCACGTTGGCTATATCTATGCTGGTCAATCAGAGGTGATATCAAACACTGAGCCTTGCTCGTCCATGCTGATTAACTGGTAGCCCTTTTTGTTTTCTCCCATGCAATGCCTGGAAAGGTTTCTAATAACTGCTCACCCTAAGGCTGCATGGAGACTGTGAGATTGCGTCCCTCTACCACACTCTCCACACTCCTTCAACTCTATCTGGGCAGACTTTGAACCCTCAAAGCTCCCATGTTCCCTTATGGCACAGCCCAGAGTTATGCAATACTGTGGTAATTTTTTGTGCTGTAACACCACTGCTCTGGTGGCTTGCAACACAGTCCTCACGTTCTCTCAGACAGCTTGAACTGGAAAATCACACATTAAATAACACCTTGGGCTGCAAAGGCATCACAGAGGGCCCAGAAGAGATCCAGAAGCTATGTTGCATGGACATGGGTATCAGCTGCAGAAGGTGTTATCCCTAAACTGCACAGATACACGGCAGTTGCACCACTTGGCCTCAGGGTCAGGGACTGCTCCTTCGCACCCTTTAGTTAGCAGGATTCTTTGGGCGGAGATGTACACCTTTATACACTTAGAGTTCACCTACACCAGCAAACTAATTCTGAACAAAATACTCCGCAGCTCATGTCCATGTGGCTAAGGTCTCTTCCCAACCCAAACGTAAGGCCCTCTTTCCATTCTGGGAATTGCCTGGGCTTAGGCTCTCCCACAAAGAGTATGCCAACATCGCGAGGGACCACTTGTAACAGCCAGTGCCATTCCAGGCAGCACGTTAATAGCAAGAATAACATCACTCTGGTGCTTGTGCCCTGACCCTGTGGAGTTTGCCATGTAGCCTGCGAGGGTATTTAGCAAGCCAGTGCAGGTGTTCTGCTAGGGAGAAGCCAGGAAATCCTGTGTGCTCGGTCTTTTTCAAAGCCAGCTGGTAGCTTCTATTCTATCTGCAGGCAGACGTGGGTGTGCAAATTGATTAAGCTAAGAAATCTCATTGGGCCTTTATCTCTGCCAGTGATGGGGTGTGTGGGATGCACTTGCCAGGGCAAATTAAAGCTGTAACTCAGTCCGTCATTTTCCATACATAAAATATTTGGAGACTTTACAATGGGAAAACTGTCTGGAATTGTTGATTTGTACTTGCTTGTTTTTAAATTTTACTTTGAATGGCTAATAACTAATGTAATCTGTGCAGTGGACAGCCACAGAGATTCCACCATGTGACTGCACCAAGCTCTTATTCAGCCTGGGGTATTCTCTCAAAGCATGGTAGAAAATAATCTACCAATTTATCATTTAAAATGGAGTATGCAGATTCTGAGCACTGAAAAATCAACTTAAGTCAGATTAACCAAATGCTAGAGAGAAAAGGCAAGAATGTAGCAAAGTCAATATCCTGTTTTATTCTTGCTACCATCTCAGCATATTTTAAGGGCATTTGAACTGTCATGCTAACAAGCAATTAAACATCTTTAAAATTTGAGACAGAAAAATACAAAGACATAGGGCAGGAAAGGGGCAAGATGCATTTTGTGGCATTTTGCAAGAAAATAATGATAATTTAGTAAATCAGCTAAACTTTCTACAAAACATTGATAAAAATCGTCACCTGAATTATCTTTGTATTGGATAGAGAAATACAAAATCTCTCTTCATCAATGTACCATATATCACTAGTAATCTTATGTGGTAGGTCGACCCCAGACCCGATACGTCATAATAATAATTTGAACTTTCGACCTCTAACAGTTATAAATATTGCTATTATGTTGATTTACTTAGATCATTTGACTTTGGGCCAACTTGATGACAGCCATTTCTGTGTGATCCATAACCTAATTATTTTCAGTATTTCTTCTGCAATTGATGTTCTTATGTATTCTTCCTGTATTTTTCACAGAACAACTGCTACAACTTTATGCCATTGTCTCTCAGAATAAAATTTGTCCTGATCTTTCTTGCTACGGTTCTACAAATAGATATTTCTGAGACACAAGTAATCACAGTGCACCCATCTGCTTTTATGTTTACTCATTTTATAGTGGATTAAGTACAGGTGGTGTTTCTCTAGATGATAATAATTAATCATTCAAGTTATAAATGATGTGCTACATTCAGAAAATGTCCCGGATATTATCAGTAATCACACACAGTATTTTATAAATAAATGTTCATGTCATTTATTTACCATGTGCTCAATTAGCTTGGTTTTTAGGACACCATTCCACACTAAAAAGCCTTCAGAAGCAGAACTAATGTACAGTATTGTCTTTTCTTTCATTCTCTTTCCCTGTTCAGTCGTATTAATTGACTAGTTTGCTCTGCCATATTCTGAACCAGAAATGCTCTAGTTCAAAATCACACACCTTTTTGGAGTTATTTTTCTGAAAACAAATTTCATTCATCTGAGATGAATACACAGCAGTAGATTTAAATCATTCCTGATTTGAAGTGCAAACACTGTACCTGCTCTTTACTTCGCTCTAGGGGACAACAGGCCAATAAAATAGACACTCTCCCTCTCTATATATACATATTCTTGTCAGCTGGATAATGAGAGACCTGTCATTAAGAGTTCACATAATGTGTAAACTAGAGAAACAATTACTGACAACCTTATTCTTCAGCACCCTGTGCAATGGGAACTTTGCTATGGACAGGAGCGGGAAAAGGACTTGGCTGGAGGGATGACTGTCACTGTTAAGAGGAGAGAGACACTCAAAAACTCAGGTCCTCTCCCTCCACGCATGATGACAGAAACACTGATTACATGACTGGATAAATAAAACAGAGAATCCTTTTCTTTTCTAAATAGCCACCACTGAGGGAGGACTAAAAAATGTTGCCCCCCTCTGTGTTCAGGGTGTTTCCTATTTTGCTGAGGAGCAACTGTGTTTTCCTAATTCCGTGCATGAATCAACAGTTATTTACTTCATATTCCCATACCATATGAGTTCTTCAGAATTAATCTCTGGTCTTTTAAGGTATGTTTACTGTAATATTAGCATTGCGACATGCTCTCACATTTACTCGGTGGATATGGGGTTCCCTAGCATGGGGGTTGCTGTGGTCCAAGTCTCACCTCTGCCTGCAGAGGCTTATACCCACTCTTCAGATTTACAGAGTTCAGCCCTTTTCAAAAGAGGATTCTCTGTTACTTAACTTGCCTGTCACTACCTGAATTAGGTCTCATCCTAACAATTACTAACTGTTAAAAGAATATTCTCTTAAGCAATCTCATCTGTTGTCACGAAGGCCAAGTCACTGTTTTCCTATCACCTTCACTAGGCTTTGTCTATTTTTAAAAAGAAAATGCATAGGGTTTTGGGGTTTTTTACCCTAAAAGTTGTGCTGCTGCTGAAGTATTCTGTTCTAATTAGGAAATATTTCTTTAGTACATTTGCAGTAAAGACAGTGTGTTCCAGACACTGTTTTCTGCGTCTTGAAATAACAGCCAGCAGATAATAAAACTGCAGTGAAATAAATTAAGAAGAATAAATGGAAGAATATTTTATAAGACATGTATTTTTGAAGAACGCAATGCCATCAATCAATCTTTATATAAAAGGATACTAAGTTCAACTCCAAACCAGTTCAAAAGTTATAAATACACTATATATCTCTATTTTATTAACCTTTAACTACATGATTCATATCTATCTATATATTTTTAGAAGAAAAGATTAAAATTCTTTTTCAGCATGCCCATTGTTTCTGTATAATATAGATGGACATAAATGACTGTAGATGCAGCCCTGGTGCCAGATGAGTCACACAGAGAGCATCTGTGGAGGAGGTGAAACAGAATCTTCACTCACTTGGCATCTTCCCAGGCTGAGGAGAGCTCCAGCCAGCCTGTGTCTACTTGCATGAGTGCTACAGGGAGTAACACCGGAATGGTGCCACAAAAGCGTGTTTCTCCTATAGCTTCCTAGATGCCACCAGAAGCATTTGTGGAAAGCAGTGCCTACCAGTGGACCATTAATCATCTAGTGTTGTACAGATTTACTATCATTTGTCACCAAAGAGGGTTATTACAGCAAAAAAAAGACATCCATGAAACATCCCCTCCACCCCCAAGAAAAACAAACAACAAAACCAAACCCAGAAGGGAATCATAGCAAATCCTGGATTGTAGAACTGGACTTTCTCCTCTAGAGCTGAAGAGAAAATTATCATAGCCACATTCCACTGACCTGAAATAAAATCTTTCCTTAAGAAATAACATGCTTTCCTCAAGACCAGATGTAAGTTCCTCTTAAAATATCTTGATTTGGGATCCATAAAAATGAGGTCAACAGCAACCTGTTCTGTGTTCACCACTCTTCTCCTTTATGCAAACTCATCTTGTACTGCCCCATCCTTTATCAAACTATTGGGAAAGCACTGGAGGTGTACCCATATGAATAACAGAGCTGGAGTCCTTCTTTACTCCTACTTTAACATAGCTTGTGGTGTACTCTGGGCTTCTCACTTGTAAGTGAGGCTATGACAGAGTTGCTGTCTTGTAAATCCAGTCATTCTGCTCCTAGGGCTATGCAAAACTAAGTAAAAACAAGGACTGTATTTGAGTACACAGTGATAATGGGAACAGGGACCAGTCTATCAATAGGAGAGATTGCAGCTAGGGTTCGGATGTCAATACGTGAAAGGTAACTTGCTAAAAGAACATTCAAAATACACAGCATAGCCAATTTGGTTTGAGTATTCTTCTTTCTGAACCAGACGGAACCAGCAAAGTGCTAAAGTATTGATAGAAAGGACAGAAATGCTGAAGATGCTCATCTTTGAGACAGAGCAATGTCTGCTTCAGTCACCACAATCTCAGGAAGGTTTTCAACAGTGGAGAGTTGCACACCTCGGAGCCTTCCCTTGTGATTTTTCATTTTGGATTATTACACAACTTTGGCCTATTCTTGATTCTATTTAGAATAAAGTCTGAGGTGAAAACTCTCTGCAAACTCAAATAATATTAAGTTAACGTTCTACAAAGTGGGTCTGTGAGAGGCAAAAAGGAGCAGACAATGGATAAATAAAAATGTAGGGATAGGGGAAGAGATAAGTGGAGAAAAAGGTAAGAAACAGAAAGGAAAGGACGAAAGCAGAGACTGCAGAGACAAACACTCATCAATGGGTTTGTCTCTGCAACTAGCAGAATCCCTCGTGGACAAGTCTGGCATTGCCATATGCACAGATAAGGTTCAGCGTGCTTATTTAACTTACTTTCCTGTGTGCCCAACACTATCCAGGTTCTCAGTGCAGCTAACTGCCTCCAGTCCTGTGCCATACTAACCTTGTGATGCTGCTTCTAGATGGAAATTGGCTTGTTTTCAACAGCATCACAGAGTGAGCAGTTGAAACTTCAGTCTGTCTGAATGGGTAACAAACCCGCAGCTAACATCCTATTTTTATCCTCTATTTGGTTTAAAATAAATTAGTTTATATTCACTCAGCCCAAGATTCCTAGGACAAGCTAAGGTTTTTCCTCACTTACCTAAACCAATTCTAAGTGAGCAGGTTGTTCCAATGCATACATATGCCAGGGTTATAATTTTGACCTCCCAAAGTGACATTTCCAATCATTGTCTTCTTTCCATAAATCTGAGGAGTATTTTGAGCCATCTCTCTGAGTCCAGAGATATTTATTCCAGTAGAAATTCTTCTACATCCCTGCTAAAGCAATTTTGACTGATTCAGTTTTATCTGCTTTTTTTCCCTTCACAACCCTAGCTGCCAATACTATTGGACCAGTATGACAATTATTTCTGTATCTTCTGAAAAGTGCATCCAGTTCAATATCAGCATATAAGTAATTACTGGTATTTTGCCATGCTATTTTGCCAGACAGTCACAGCTCTGCCTGAGCCCGGCTGCATAGTTCAGCAAAAAAAAAAAAAAAAAAAAAAATAATCAGGCATTTCTTGCATGAGACATAACACATAACACCATTTTATTATACAGTGCATTTCAAACCAGAGACAGCCAGTCACAGTTTTACAATTTGAAGTCCTCCAGACCACAGCATTGTGAAAAATGTCTTGAAAATATCTTCAACACTTCCCTGAATTTAGTGTCATTCTGGCTTAGGATGAATTTTTCTGGCTGTGTTTCCATTGTGTCAAAGAGAGTGGATATTTTTTAGTAAGTAATTGAAATTGCGATGCCTAAAGATTATTTTAAGCTTTCGCATCTGACTACCTGCTACACAATTGGGTGCAGTTAATATGCAAGTGTTGATTAATAGTCCCTCAAGCATAGCAATACAAGCAGTTTCTGAAAATAGGTTGGTTGGTTTGTTTGTTTTCCCCCTAATGCCCTCTTGTTAATTTTCAGACACACTCAGCAGCAGAAGACAGGCCATGAAAACTATTCAACAGCAGAAACCCTGTTCTGGAAGTGATTGCCCAACTTGAATGGAGTACTGTGGCATATTTTAGCCAACAGAGAAATGGGAAAACAGGAAAAATGCAGTCCAGTGTACCACAGAGAGGGCATTCAGTATCTTATATTGAATGACATGATTTTAGAAACCTGCTTGTTGTCTGTTTTTACTTGAAACTCAGAAGACCTTTCTCAGGTCTTTCTCAGGTCAGGTGGCATCATCCTTTTAACAAACTGGCCTGCAATAAGTAGCCACAGCTGCTCTATGAGTACATTCATAAATTCAGATGAAAAATCACGAACCTTGAGGGAGATAAAACTGCACTGTTGTTGCTCCCTCTGTCTTAAGCTAACTTACAGACCTTTACCTAGGTGTTGATTTAAAACATTTTACCTTCGTTTCTCCAGTGATTATTTATCAGTCAATTTTACACAGACATACACTTTCAAATGCATTTGAAATGAAGGGCTCAGACAAAAATCTAACAACTGAGACATTATATTACAATTCAAAATTGCACAGTGGTCTGGCTACAGCTCCTAGTTTGAGTTTTTCAGTGAGTATGATCATTAGAAAAACTGAATTTATGAAGAAATATTATGAAGTTTAGTGCCATACTCTGTTTAATTTAACAGAGGAAGCAAATTTTCTTATTTCTCTTTCAACAGCTTTCAGATCTCTGTGTATTCATATAGCAGTCAACTTTACAGGAGATGTTTTTCCATCTGAATCATTCTCCAATTTGAAAACACATGCCATACTTTTAATGCATATTTTCTGTCAGTTGTACCAAATTTTTCAATTATGTATTTTTTATCATTGAGCCATATTTGATATAAGGATTGATAAAGCGGCTCCTCCACACCAAATGATGGAGAAAACGTGGCTTCACCAGCACCTCAACTATCCAAATCATGTAGTGCTCTGTTCAAGAGAGAAGCAGCAAGTCAAATCTGTGCAGGCGTTGCTAAGTAAACCTTATCATGTGGCCTGAAATCAGCCTCTCTGTTTAGGTGCCTCCATTTTTCATTCTATGTTTGAGAAGACCTAAGGAGCCTGTACTGAACTCAGGAGGTGATGCTAGGTGTTCAGTTTCCAAATACTTGTTTGGCTTAATCTGTGGCTCTAAGCAATTCCATTCTCTGCTTTTTGAGAAGTACTTGGAATAAATATGCAGGATATTCACCCCAGAAGGTTGTTTGTAGATGTAAATGTACCAGGGCAAACTTACCCCTTACATCATCCTGCAGTGGTTAGTCAAGAGACGACTATGGCCCAGTGTGTCCAAGACGACTGTCACTTCAGGGTTGGAGTGCTTGAGCTTCTCTCCTGTCAATGTCCTTCTGGATGTAGTTTCTGGAGAACAACTGATAATTTTATAGCTTGGCATATTTACTTTGTCAACCAAAATGCCTTGCCACTCAAGACAAAACAAGGAAAAAGGGGTAAGATTCAGTTAAGTTCCATTTGGCTTTGACGGGGCTGTGATTTTACCATAGATTCTGGTTCTGGCTTTGCTACTTCATCTCTCTGTCATTGTGTTAAGCATCTAGTGCAAGTGGTTCATAGCTGAATAGGTAGCAGCATAGTAAATATAAAGTTTTCTCTCTCCACCTTTAAAGTATGTACATTTCCACAGCAGCAGTCCACAAGCAGAATAAGGAATAGGGCTTCGTTATGCATAAGATAAATTCAGCCTGGGATCTAAGAAGCATTTCTGTTGGCTGAGGTTTTAAATCATATTAGGTATTACTGTCTGTACAACATTGCCACAAAGTAAAATATCTTACAAGCCCTACTTTGACACTTTTCATTTCAATGTAATAATCCAATCTGTAAACAGCAGTTATAAATTAGTGATTTTCTACATAAGTGGAGGTAATTTAGAGGAGTACACTGATTGCATACAGGAGAAATATCTGTTATGAGCCTGATATTTCCTACTTTGAGGCAACAAACTGTCGTATTTTAAAGATGAATGTTATTTTTCTAAATTAAGCAAAACCCAGTATCAATAGCTGTAATAAATTTCATTTTAAAAAGGAAAGTCTCTGTCGCAAGCAACAATGTTTTATGCAATGACTTTTCTACAGAAAATGATGAATTCTCAAGAATATTAATGAGTGTTCTTTTTCTTATTTAGACTTACTTCATCAAGATAATGGAGTGAGAAAAAGAAGACCTGTCATGACTGAATAATTCATGTATTCTGTCTTCACATAAGCAAAGCAAAAAGGTGAGTGAAAAGATCAGAACCATGGAATTGATTGGTAAAACTGGGCTGTGTATGGCTATCTGGCACCAAAATATTATCCAGTTTTCATGCATGACTGCGTCCTCTACCATGTAACATGGGACATGAACCAAAATATCCATTGTGTCAGACAGTAAATATTGGAGTTGTAAAAACCGGATCCAAATTCATCAGGCCAATTTCTATTTGAGTCACAGTAATTTTAATATGCTAATGAAATTAATTTACTGACAGAATGTAGTTAATTTGATATATTTCCTTTGCTACTGATATCTTTTTTGTCTGTGTGCCTATTCCTTCCACAGCATAGCCAGCAGGAAATTCAAGGTAAGAACTCATAACCACAGCAAAGTGCCAAGACAAACTGAGAAAATAATTAGTATCAGGCAAAACACAGACAGTCTTCAGACCCTGTACATTTAAATAATAGCTTCCAGCTTTGTACGAATTGTTTCAGGATTAAAGCAGATACTTGTTCCAATAGAAATAAAGAACACAACAAGGAATGAGGTTACGAGTCCCTACAGAGAACCAGCACCTGCTCCCAACTGCTGGAGTGCAAGAAACAGGAAAATGGTGTTTATTTAAATCACTATGATGAGACTGAATTGTGCCTAAGCTTCTAAATGTTATTCTAATGATTTAATAAGATTCTCTTCATCAGGCTGGCTTGTACAATCAGGAACAATATATTCAGTTATTCCTTTGCCTTCTGTGGAGGCATTTAAAAACAATGAAAAATTGGAATGCAAAGAAACTGGCTTGGCTTAGTTGCACTGAATACCAAAATGGATAGATGGTCACCCAGGCCCGCACTGGTCTCCCTGAAGCACAACAGCCTTTCACTGAGCCATGCTCTGATGTAGCAGTCTGTAAAGCCCTTGGTTGCAGTGGTACCCACCAGGCTGCACAAACACCTGGAACAACAGTTATTCTGCTTTGGGAGCATAAATTCCAGCCTGTAGGCATTTTTCCTTTATAGGCTATTGTCGCGGTTTAACGCCAGCCAGCAACTAAGCACCACACAGCCGCTCGCTCACTGCCCCCCTGCCCCAGCGGGATGGGGGAGAGAATTGGAAAAGTGAAAGTGAGAAAGCGTGTGGGTTGAGATAAGAAGAGTTTAATAGATGTAAGTAAATGAAATTAAATAAAATAAAATAATAATAACAATAATAATAATAAAAATTGTAATGAAAAGAAAAATAACAACAACAACAAAAAATAAAACCCAAGAAAGACAAGTGATGCAAATGAAAACAATTGCTCACCACCCTCTGACCGATGCCCAGCCTGTCCCCAAGCGGCGGTCCCCCGGCCAGCTTTCCCCATAGTTTATATACTGAGCACGACATCATATGGTCTGGAATATCCCTTTGGTCAGTTGGGGTCAGCTGTCCCGGCTGTGTCCCCTCCCAACTCCTTGTGCACCCCCAGCCCACTCACTGGTGGGGTGGGGTGAGAAGCAGAAAAGGCCTTGACTCTGGGTAAGCACTGCTCAGCAGTAACTAAAACATCCCTGCTTTATCAACACTGTTTCCAGCACAAATCCAAAACACAGCCCCATACTAGCTACTATGAAGAAAATTAACTCCATCCCAGCCAAAACCAGCACAGCTATGAATGCTGATCAAGATTTAGCTGGTTATGTTGAGAGGGGCAAGCGGTTTTTTACCAGCCTATCAAATATGTCCTGGTGTATCTATTTGACAGTCTTAAAATGTTTCTTCCCATTTCCCAGCAGATTATTACTTCTGGCATAATTTCCTCCAGAACTAATTCCTTCAGTAATTTCCAAAACATTGGCATAAAGATCAGGTGCTTTAAAGCAACAAATATGTGCCTTTTTGGCTTTTAATTGTGATAGAGATACACATTTCCACTGTGATTTCTGGACCAATAGCCAACCTTACTGGAATACAGATGACTGACTCCAGGAATTTTCTTCAGTAGCTATCCAGCGCCTTTTATTGGACTGTGGATATTATAACATAATTGTTCTGATTAATAATCAAATCTGGCCTGCCCCAACACATTATTTCCTTGAATTCAAGAGAAGTTCATTTTCACCATCTGAGCATCTTTACATTCCCACAGTGGTTCTAAGAGTTTTCAAAGAGTCTATCTAATTACCAAGTACTAAGTGGAAATTTTCATCTTGTATGATCATTATGAAATGAAACTAAAGCATTCCTTCTCTCATACTCTCCATAAAGCCTTGCATTCTTGCTAAAGGGAATATATTCCAAGTAATAAAATGAAAAAAAAAAAATCTTGTAAGGAACTTTTCTAAACATTGTAGAATGATTTACAAAGAATATTTAGTTCTATTTTATAAGGCCAGTATGTAGTGGAGAAAAAAACGTGAAACTGAAGTAAAAAAGTAACTTGACTTGCCTGAAATACCAGCCTCCTAAAGCCAAAGACACAACGCACCTAACAGTGAAGTACCCAAGATAACAGTAACAGTATTTTACAAATCCCTTCATGGTAGGAATTTAACAGATGATGAATTTCCTAAATAGAAATCTTGCTGTCACCCAAAATCGGGAAAAAAAACCCTACAACTAAGGAAAATTCTGGCTCCAGCACCTGGTTTGTAATGAGACTATAGAGTCAGGGCACATCAAAACCAGCGGGTAAGGCCAGTCGCACACCTGCTTTCCATACACGTTAAGCTATTTGGACAGAAGCTGGCAAGACATAGTGATTAAGCCCAAAGAGAAGGGGTGGCCATCTGCCCTCTGATTTGGTTTAAAGCCCAAATCAAAGTATGAGCAACAACAGCAGCTCATGAAAGCTGAAGAAGTACATTGACTGCAACCACTCTCAACTATCAGTCCTGATGCTTTTGCTATAGCTGCTGCTACTGAAACATGCAAGTTGACATTATCCTTTCCCAGTCTCACATCTAGCAAGCCTGAGCTTTGATTTACTCTGCTCTCTCATCTTATCATTCTTTTTCTTTCATATGCCCTTTAAAACTGATCTCTGCATCAAAATCTGTCTCTTGTTTTCTTTTCTAGGAGACTAAGAGCTAGACTGCTAAAAGGTAACAGTAAAGGAGCTACAAAAAGATCAATAAATGCCCTGCTTTGAAGCATTGCTCCTTTTGGCAGTGTCTGCAGCAGCACATACATGTTAGTGAATGTTCCACCTGCTTTCTGCTACATACAGATGATCAGAAATCCGGCGAAAGAGTTTCTCCCCATACGAAAGTGCAGTTTTATTGAAAATGAAACATTTCACTGGAAGATGCTGATTGATACTTTCAATCTAATCATATCACAATAATGTTGCTGTTTCAGTAAAGGAAAATATATCATTCTGACAATATAAGTATTTCAAGTTGACTATTGATTAATATTTGTATTGCCTTAATATTGAAAAAAACCCACAGAGTATAGTTTAATTCATCTGAGCAATGAACATGAACAGCGTTTATCCTCCTGAAACTTCATTGTTCAGCATCAGCAGCATCATCTGATACTCTCAATATCAAATGCTCCATGAGTCATAAATTTTAATGTTTGAAAGGTTTTACTTCACTGGAAATCTTTACTTTCTGTTCCAATTTAAATTGGAACAAATATTTTTGTAGTGTCTAAATTATCCACAGAACAGAAATTCTAGTTTCCAACCACCTCAAGTAATGTGCTTTCATAAGAAAGCATCTCATTAGAAAATCTTTATATAGCCTCTTGGATGACTGGTGTCAGTTATAAGGCATGATATAAATTTTTTCTCAATCACTGTGCATTAATTCAATGTACATCCAAATACATTTCTACATTTCTGAAATTCAACTTTTTATCTCTGCAGGTGATCATAATGCTATGAGTAGCTGTTATTTCAACGACATTTGTCACTGAAGCCATTGCCATTACAGAACGGTGTAAGTAAGTCAAGCTAAGCCTGGGCTGCCGTACGGCCGCACCCTTCCTGCATGTCAGCAACATTCATGAAGTTGCAACATGAACCAAGACAAGGTGTTGATTTGATTCCCTTTTTATTGTTGTTAGGCTACTTTTCAGCTGCTTGAACTACCTGAACAAATCGACTGTAGCTGCGTGAGCCTGTACCTGGTGTTACTATTTGTGTGTTTACTATTCCTACCGGACACATCCAGTCTTGCATGTAAGCTCTTCCCCCATGAAACAAGTGAGCCAACGCCCCATAAATCAAATGTGTCCTAAATACCAGGGAAGCTAGTCAAGTTTTGTTCTCATTAACATTTGCAGTAAATTTATTCTTTAGAAAGAAAACTATAAATATACTTTCCTTTTCAACATAGCCTATCTTAATGAAATGCAGATAAAAAGTGACTTGTCAGCACTCCCTCATCAGTCACAGGAGTGGCTGTCAATCTATCTGCTTACTTTCCCATCAGTCTGATTATTTGTACTTTGTCACACATACAGGCATCATCTATTCAGACAGAAGCAACTCCACATTTACAACTGTAATTCACATTGCATGGTGGTACCAATAGTTTCCCAGTCGCTTCCCCAACATTTGTCTCTTCTCAGATCAGAGCTATGTTCAGTCCTGCTCTACAGCAGTCAAATCTCAGCTCATTTCCTGTCCCCCTTGAGTTTTCTTCCTGATCACTCCCGTCTTTTTTCACAACCATTTTATTGAAGATCTAATTTGTCCAAGTTGCCTGAGCTCTGTGGATGCTCTGTCCTGCTCGTCAGTATAGTTAGTCAGTAAGCTGAAGTCAATGAGCCTACGCCTCAGCTTGACTGTAGGCACATAGCTGAAAAAGGTCCAGAGAGCTCAGCAGCTCGCAGGGCAATCCCTTCAGCATTGCCATTAATACCCAATATGCCTGTTGCATATCAGTAAAATAAATAAGGAGGCTCTTTCTTGCAACCTTCATGTACCAAACTTTGCCTTAAAGCCATTGCAGAGAATCCAAGCATGCAAGGCAGCACAGTATGAAAAGCCCTTGCACCAGTACTGCAAACTGTTCCAACTTCCATTTTTATATAATGCAACAGAGGAACATAGATAATGGTTCTTTCCCCTATAACCAGAGGGGAAATGATGGAACTTCTATTATAGTAATTTATGTCAGTCGTGTATGCATTTAAACCAGTAAAATATCCTGCCAATTATTTCTCCAAAACGAAAGTAGTGTTCTTCAGGAGTGATAAAAGATTGCTTTAAACACATATATAATATATTTTTTAAACAAAGCCTCTGCTGAAGAATCCAGATATTCCTTTTGATGTTATATAATGCCTGAGAGGTAAATATAATGATACCTGGCTCTGTCACTGTTTGTTATTAAGCCCCTTACCAAAAGCTTCTAAGTTGACCGAATTTACATTGGACCAGAGCCTGACACAACATATTAGCTCAAATGTAAAGAACTTGTTTGGGTTTGGTGGAGGGTGGGTGGGGAAGTGTTTCCTGAAAACAGAGGGTTTTGAAGTTGGTTGTGATCAGTATAAATTCACATTTAGATTGTTTGGAACTTTTTCGTTCTGAAAGAAAATTAAACAAACATGATGCCTATCTCAATTTTCTAACATACTACTTTTAACTCAGAGCTAGGATTTAGTGCCTGCTGTTTCTCAAAACACAGCTGACATCAGAGAAGTCTCACCACTCAAAAGGATGCAAAACGAAATGTTTTAACATTTCAGGTCGACAGATTGAGCATTTCTCCTTTTAGAAATATGTCCTACTTTGCCCTAAAAGCATAAAGTCTCTTAATCATTGAAGAGACACTTCAGAATATACTGGGCAAAATTCTAGGTGTTTACATTTTTCATTGTTTGATTTTCCTGTCATTTATGGCACATTAATAAATTGTTAGCAGTACTAGTGCTTTCTGATATCTTTTCTTTGTTTTGGCAGTTCTCATGGTGCAGGATCAAAAAACGTCTGTTACAGTGACTCAGTATCTAAGGGCTAAATCCATTCCAACATGCAAAATCCAAGTAAACAAGCTCAACACAGGAGGGCTTCCCTATAACCCAGGGCAAGAAACTAATTTCTTCATTGCTTGGATACAAGTGACCCATGAATTCAGTTACTATGGAAAGAATCTCACCATTGAGTCTCTTCTCTGAGGTTTTCCTATTCCCAAAGTCTCCACCATGCTTTTGTGATGGTTGCCATCAAGGTTGACAGCCTAGGAACTGGGCTGGAAATCTCCAGATTTCACAGTACCAGCTGCTTGGATGGAGCCTGTTCTTCAGGAGTCTCATCTGCTATTTTTTTGGCATGGAGAGGGACTTTAAAAAGCACTCAGAGACGGTTTTGCTACTGAGGTAATTTATACACAGTCACTCACCTGCCACTTCTATCAATATTATTTGCTCATATTTACCCTCTTTACCTGCTTTATCAGAAAAATACTTGCTTGGATAGACAAAGTCAGTGGTCATGTCTGTGTGAAAGGCAAGGAGGAGTTGGAGTCTTACAAACTACTGCCACCGTGAATTATTATTTATATTAGCTTCTGTCTGCATCTGGGTAGATATTTTAGTGTATTATGTCAAGTGCCCAGGGACTCTGCCCCCTCATCACCTGTACAGGTACCTTTCTAATGCACCCCAAACTCCTTCATTTGATGTACAAGAAAAGGCTGGATTTGTTCAGCCTGAGATAATCTAATTTCTGTCTTCTGCTATCTAATCAGTCATTATAGAGAAGATTGAGTCAGACTCCTCTCAGATGTGTATGGTGAAAGGACGGGAAATGGACATAAGTTGCACCATGGGAAATTCCATTAGATATATTTGGAAAAAAACCTCTTCATTGAGGGTGATTAAATGCCAGAAATTGTTATTTTCCAGTAATAATTTGCTGTATGTTTATCGTTGGCACATTCATTTTGTTAGGGTAGAAGATGCTGATAGACTTCATTAAACGTGCCTTTGCTTCAGAAGAAGCAGGTAGGTATTTTCCTAGTAACACAACTATAGAACGACAGAACCTACCATCCATACCTCTGTTTTTGAGAAGACAAGCTGAAAATTTTCTTCATTGGATGGAGCTTCCTACAGGGAGCTGGAAGCTCATACTGCAGTGCATCACAACCAATGCAATGTAGCCAAGATGTGATGGAAGCAAGAATAAATGAGGAGGGGTCACTGAGACTCAGAATGGGTCATTGTCTAACCAGGGAAAGATGCCATATTGCTCTACTCATTGATAGAGTTATACAAGGGCTTCATGGCCTACGGTAATCCCAGGGAGTTTGTGAACTCTGGGCTGAACAGACCAAGCAGGGGCAAGCACTTCCACCAAAGAAGACTGCCATGTGGCTGTGAATTCTTCTCTGTGTTTTCCCTGCCCAGTCCACCAGTGTAATGCAATTTGCTCAAGCTCAGCTCACCCAGCTTCTTTCCATTCATGAACCGATTTTAAAAAAACAGTGAAGACACTAATGTGATAGGATGAGCTATGGAGTGACTACAATCTCTACACACAGATTACAGAGTTGCCTTTTTATTTTAAATGATCAACTAGATCCTTAACAGAGCAAAACTTTTACTGATTGGTTAGCAAACAGCACATTTGCATATTTCTCCCAGTGACTGCTTTATTTACTTAAAGAAAACAGAATCTGAACTTTTGCTTCTAGCATGGGATCTCTTTGATTTAGTTGCAAAAATGAGCTTCAGGGGTCACTTTCAGAATAATCATTTCAACCAAAGACAAGAAATTGCCTTCAAGATTCAGCTTTATACAAGACCTGGCATTTGGTAACTTGTCCTTCAGTTTTTCTTTGATCGTAGGAACTGCCAAGAGGAGAACTCAGAGTGCCTTTGGGTAAGCATGCTAACACACTCATGTTTTCTTCCCCTTAGGGGACAACTACTACAAAAAAAAAGTTATTCTGATATCCAACGACTTCGAATTTTCTAACAGTCATCCAAAAACTAAAATAAATCTAATTGGTGCTGTCTTGATAGATGATATACAATAACATCCTACACTGCAAGATGGAACACATATACTATACAGAGGAATTTGAATACTAAGCAGACCATGTCTAAACTAATGTATCAAAAAATTAAACATTTCCTGTTCCCATTGGGTTCAGAACTAGCTGTGTGCTCTGAAGGCATGCCAGAAGTGATAGAGCATTACAAAAACAACAGTAACAACAAAAACTCTCAGACCCCAAATCCATCTGAATGGATAGACACCACGAACCCTATGAATTACTTAGCTGTAACTTCCCCTTCATGGGTTTGAACTTGGAAGAGCTAACCACAAAAGCTGCTCTTGTTGCTCTTTTCTACAGGCAAAGAAAACATACCGCAGCTTCAACCTAGATTTCCCTACAGCGTTTGAAACCATTGGTCATCCACTCCTGACATCACCTGTGCACCTTAGCTTTGCTTTTGCTGGTTGGTGATGGGAAAAAGGGAACTATACTCTTCTATATTCTCCCAGACCAGTAGATACTGTTTTCCATGTTCTGTATCATAATGTCAAGGCTGACCTCACAACTCAAATATAATCAGATATGAGCTCATGGGACGTAAAGACTAAGTACGGAGAATTGCACCTCAAACCCGAATGTTTTGGAAAGTTGTCAGTATGCACATTTTCTGATCATAATTGCAGTAACACCCTTGAAAAGTGATATGAACAATATATATTTACTGATTACATACTAAAATTTTGGGTCCTATTCTGGGAACAATATGGAGGTATCTGCGAATGCCTATGCTCCTCTCAAAGGTTTCTGTGACATGTAAGAAGATTTCTAATTAGTGTTATTGCTGTCATTTTTCACTTTACTGAAGCACACTTTAATGCAGAAATCTTTCAGGACACGAGAGAAGACACAGTACATGAACATTTCTGTTGCATTGGAGACCCATTTGTGAACAACAAATTTTTACTGTTCCCTGAAAACAAGTTACATGGTTGGATCTTCTACAAAGGGTTGCATGGGAATGAGGGAATTATATTCTGAAAATGAATAGGAGTTTGAGAAACTGAAGGGGCCAGACTCTGCTCTGGGGCGAGAACAGAAGGTGATCCTCTCAGAGTATAATTTGTTGCTATCCTGCATATTTGTAGAATAAACTCACATTGTTTTGGACTGCGTTCAGTCTGTAAACTGTAGGGTCCCTGTTGCAACATCTCTTATTCTCTGGACTATAACAGGTCCCCCTCCCCACCCAGATGACATGAATGTGCTCTAGCAGCTGGGACAAGAGCCTCCTAGCTTAGACCTTCCAGTCTGCTGTTCAGCAACCTCCTTAATGTATGGTGTACCATACAATACACACAGAAAAGTGATATCATCTTTTGCATACATTAAAGAATCTCTTATGCTTTTCTACAGCTCATTTTATTTTCTTACCTCCCTCCTACTTCTGCTGATCTTAGAGTCTGTGTCCGAACTCACATATGCCTCAGGAACAACCCACTCAATCTCAAAACGTCCTGCTCTGCTTAGTAGTGCAATCTGTTACTACTGCCATGAATCAAGCAGAGATTTTCCACTATTCTCTTGTGCTTGGAATGGCTGCATTGTTGTCTCGTGATCAGAGTTATAAACTGAGCACAGCAGAAGACTAGGTTTGAAAACTACTCTCAAGCCTTAATTTATGTAGAGTGGTCTGCAAGGTCATTGTTTCCAAGCCAAAATGCAATTCCCTGATAGAGAGTAATTTATTAGGCTGTTCAGATATAATGAAAGAACTGTTTTCCAAAAGTCAAAGGTTACTTTTAATGCCTATTTTCTCAGCATGGGCATAGCTAGTATTAAGTCTTACATGTTACAATATTTTATTTAAAAATCTAACATTTGTACGACAGTGGGGAGATGATAGAAGACAAGATTGTAAAAAGATGCACCAATGGAAATACTTTGTCTTTTTCGTGGTTATTTGTTGCAACTGTGTTAAGCCTGCTGGATTCTACAGTTTCAGCCATACAGAATATTGCCCAGGAGATACCTACCAAATCAGTCTGTTCATATTTTCTTTGGAGGCTCTAGTTTGAAGTGTATGAATTTCCTTTGCCACCCCAAAATGCCTCCTGTGCATCTTTATCAAAGTGCTCTAAAGGGATATCAAAAACATCCTTGGAAGATTCTAAAACAAATAATATTCAGTACTCCCCCAACAAACTTTCAGTGGGGTAGAGAAGGGATGCGGGTATCAAGTTTCTTCATATAGAGTCAATGGGTGGTGGCTGAACTCTCTAGAAGGCAATTTGGGACAGTTAGGTGGTCAGATCTGCTTGAATCACCTGATGGAACACATTTGGAACTGGTACATACTCAGGAAACCAAGGAATCCTCTTCTTAACTTGGTCCTCTAAGTTAGACACTGTACGAATGTACCCTTACTGGCTATGAATGTGTCTCTTCACTATCCGCCAGCCCCCATGAACTCCAGTCTCACATTGTCTCTTTGGCACCTCTTCCCACCAAGCATGCAGATAATGTTTATTCAGAGGGTTGAGGTAAAATGTATCTGTGATTTAGCTGGTGGTAGACCACAAAACAGGAAACTGATGGCAGAAAGAGCCACCTTCCATGCCTGGGAGCTTTTATGAATACGGAAATCGGCATATTTGCATATTTCTTCCCAAGAACTTTCTATAGGATGGAAACAGAACTACTGACTTACTAAACTTAGCAAAATGCATTCTCATTTTAAAACTAGGATGCTATAAGGTAGGAGAAGGGTTTGATTTCTCTTTTCACTACCTGAGTGTTCATTCTGCAGAGCTTAATAGCAAACATGAAATCCCAGGGTATTGCTGCAGTTCTTTAATATCCTCATTTGATAGAAATGCATTTGAACAACATTCTCAATGATTAATATAGCCACATTATGCCTCTTTTGTCTTAGAGGATGCAGATATATTTTAATTAGGTCAACATATTATGAAGGAGCTAGATCTGTAATAAGTAATTTCATGGTTTTTGCATTAAGTAGCAGTCAGTTATTTTTAGAGGTTAGAAAAATTTTATAGAGGTTTTCGCTACACTTGAAGTTTTCTCAGGGTGAAAGGGAATATAATTCATTCTCCAAGAACACAGTGTAAATTCCATTTTGTTCCAGGCCCCAATACTGTGAGAAAAAATTAGATTCAAAACATTACCTACTGGACTCATACATATGCGACACAGGCAACAGATTATATGTGCACAGCTGAATGCTTCTGTCAGCAAAATAAGTTTATTTTCAAGTACTGCCAAGAGATCATCTACCTTAGTTTTCTGTCTGCAGATAGCCAGGACAGGACAAATGCATTTTGGCATGTAAGCATTGATATTCAGAAATTCAGCTTCCATTTATCTTGGCGCAATCAGGAGGCTCTCAGCACTTTCAATGTGAGTACGCTTACGAAAATGCCAAAACAGAGATGGGAATGTATGTGTCTAACTTTAGAACCCTGCATATGCAGTTTTGGCCTTCACTTAGCAGACAGCTTGCAGCAGTTTTAGATGGTATCACCACTTACATTTCAGTTCCTCCCATTAAAATAAAAGGCCAACGCCTTTTTGAAGTTCAGGCTGTGATAAAAAAACACTAACAAAAGAATCTATTCAGAATAACACCGCCAACGCAGAAAGATTTCCCTCCATCATGGCAATTTGTATTTCCATATATAAAGCCAAGTTCTGCTATTTTTAATCTACTGCTAGGAAGCCATACTAGGCATTAAGCAAGCAAGCACCATGGTTCCATAAGCCAGATTTTTTACATTAGTGTGGATCTGTCAAAACAACGCTGAATCTGTTCCTCCAACAGAAACGCCCTTCCGAAACATGGCCCAAGAAAGGCTGCAACTGAGTGTCTGATTCCTCTTTGGCAAACTCATCCTGCCTTTTGTGAATGTCATAATATGCTACTTAATTGTGAAAGAAAACAAAATTTATTGAATATTGAGCAACAGTCAATTTGCCAAAAATTATTTCAAAGATGATTTAGAGCATGTTAGCATATAACATAATAAATAAATATGTCTAAAATTCAACTTTTTATTTTCTGTTTTTTCTATAGTGCTCATCTGTCATAAGTGATGGATTTCTGAGGACTTGCTGGAGTTGAGCTATTTATCAACAATAAAAAGTAGAGAAACAACAGCATTCACTGAGCACATGCTACTCTGTTCTAGCACTGTGAACAAGAACACAACACCCAAGCTGCTTATGGTGACGCACCTTATTCTGGACTTTCATATAGTTACATGACACAAAGATCTATCAACTCTTCAAGAAATGTTTGAGATTATATTCATGGAATTGCTTTTCTGAAAGAGTTTCTCTAGTTCACACTTTGTATTTTCCCAAGTCATAAAAATCTGAACTGTGATTCACCTAAAGATGCAAAAAATATTTATCACTTTTTAAAGATGCTGTTATAATACACTTTTATGAAACTAAATCAAACTTCACAATACTGCTCAGCTCTCATTGGCTTGTATTTTTATATAAGAATACCAGTTTAAGAATATTTTCTCAGATATGCCTGGTTTGGAGGTGATCAGAAACTATCAGACTATATTATGACTGTGAGAGTTCAATTTTAATCCTATTTTAGACTGTGGAGACTATTGTCTTGAAGGCAAAATCTGGTATCATTGGAGTCAATGCAGACACCTGAATACAAGGATAGAGATTTCAAAAGGGCTGCAATCCTGTAATTCTGTAAGCCAGTATGGACAGCCACAGGGGAAAACGTGCATGACTGTATGTCTGTCTGACTGACCAGACTACTTGCTGTGTTGTGAACCATTTCGGTTTGACTTCTAGCACCAGCAGTTTCAAAGGCCAGTTTGACAGTAACAGATGCTCAAGATACCATAGCCAGGGCTCTGCTGTATAAATACAGCATTTTTGCTCATGTGACTCTCTGGAGACCTTGTAGGTGTTTTCTGTAATGTTCCTGTAAATCTTTAACCAATGGGAAGAGGTATCAAGGAAAAAAATTTTCAGGTTTTTCTGTTTCCTAGGACAGTAAATTCATATAGGATGTCTGATGCACACCCAAGGTGCATACCTGTGCTTGTTCTGCAACTGAAATTACTGCAAGTGTACACACCACAAACTCCTTGCCCCTTTCTGGGAAATATCTAACCCATTCCAGTACTCTCACTCTTTAGCTTTCTTGGGCTGCGGGATTCAGGACACTTACATGACGCTACTGATTCTTCCCATTCTTTATCAGTTTTGTGACTTTGAATAAAACCTCTATTTCTCTTCTCTCATCTTCCCCCATTTAAAAAAAGAAAATACAGAATGAGCTTTATTTGCTACCTGTCTCTATGAAATATGTTGACTTCTGCAGCTAGATTCCTGTGGTTGGAAAATCACAGAATCATGGAATGGTTTGGGTTGGAAGGGACCATTAAAGGTCACCTAGTTTTACCCCCCTGCAATGAGCAGGGACATCTTCAACTAGATCAAGTTGCTCATAGCCCCGTCCATCCTGACCTTGAAAGTTTAGAGGGGTGGGGCAGCTACAACCTCTCTGGGCAACCTGTTCCAGTGTTTCACCACCCTCATTGTAAATCATTTCTTCCTTATATCTAGTCTGAATCTACCCTCTTTTAGTTTAAAGACATTACCCCTTGTCCTATCACTACAAGATCTGTGAAAACTCAGAAATCCTTGAGGTTCTGATACAGAAACTATCAAATTATTTTATATGCAGCACCAGCATCCTTATTTGGCAAAGACTCAATGTTTAATAGACTATCTTTAATAGAATTGAATAGTTTAAATGATGTAATTAAATTAAGGCTCGTCATGGAAAATTGCTCAACACAGCAACTCAGCGGAAGTGGGCAATTGTTTTGAAAAATTCACTCACCAGCAAGAAAACCCTCTTCCACATTCTCCTCTTAGCCTTGGCTGATATCACATGAAACTGTGACCTTTACTGAGGTAGTTCCAGATCTGTGCTAGAAAAAAACTGAACTGGCAAGCAAGCTTGAAGGTCATGACTTGTAATGCCCACATTCCTTCTATTGCATATGATCCCTTCTGCAATGATGTCAAAAAATATAAGACCCCACTGTTTGTCTCTGCAACTACTGGTTTTGATATTTTTCTTTGGCGTCTAAATTCTCTGTGGGCTTTATTGTGGCTGTGCTCAGCTTCACAAAGTTGTAAGAGATTTTCAATTTCCTAAAGAAAAAAACAAAAACAAAACAAATGCAAGTTTCTTGCTAGGCGGATTTTTCCCCACTGAGTTCCCACAGCTCTAATTTCAAATACCCCAATATATCGCTGAAGAAATGTTGTGAATTATTCTATTAAACCAATTCAAAAGTGATGATGAATGTTGCCCTGTGCAGCCATCCTCACTACCCTACAGAGAATTTTGCACTGCCATCATCTATTTCCCTCCTGCAATGACTATTTGCCTGCAGCATGCTGTGACAGGGATCAAATCCCATGGCTTCTCTCCTTCATTCTGTGCTTGGGAATTCATGCAGACTTAGCAGCTTTTCCAACACACACAGTGGATGTGAATCCCTGCTTTTCACCATGTAGGCTGCCCTGGCTTTACAGCAGTCTATCCCAAACTTATGATCCTATGCATAAGCCTTTGTTATGGCAACAGCACTTTTTGAAACTGAAACTGGTGGCCTAAATGACTTGTCTTGAGCCTAATGAACATGCTAATCTCCTTCTAGACTCCAAAACTAAAGAATTTATTTGTCCAAGCACTACATAGGTCAAAAGGAAAAGTAACTAATCCTTGGAGAACTAACCCCTAAAAGACTTCTATTGCTTGTTCTTTAATCTTCTCCTCCCCCACTCCAGAAAAACCCACAAGTATCCTGTCTTCATTAGGACAGCCATATAAACTGCTCACTATCCAAGTAGGCACTGGGTGAATTCTCAAAAACTGAAGCAGATGAATATTTTTGTGCTATTACTGAAGCCTCACAGAGCAGTGGCTTCTTCAAGCAAAACAAAACAACAATTTCAATTGCAGTGAATGTAAGGCCAGGCCATGGGAAAGTTTAACTGCCTGGAAAGTAGACAAACTAAGCTCTTTGAAGCCAATGAAATTCCTGTTGAAAATAAAAAAATAAAAAATCTATAGTATAAAAACAACTCTTGCAATTCTGGGAAGTACAGTAAAGGCGTAGTCCCTCCTCCTCCATCCTGGGGCTCTCCTGCGATGCCCTGGGTTCCCAGCCAGAGTCCCCATGTCTCCAGATACTGGCAGCCTCCAAAAGGCTGTCTCATAGGTCTGCTTGAGTCTGTCTAATGCTACCTGGGTTTTGCAATGTTCAGCTGATCCTTTGGGCCTCTGTTAAAGCGTAAAGGTAGGTGTCAGATTTGAATACCCTCTCAAGGAGATTTTACCTGCTTCTGCTTTGGCATATGTTGCCCACAATCCCCAAAGAGATCCAAATGTCAATGTTCTCTAAACACAATACTGGATAGCAAAGCAAGAGTAGGCATCCTCCTTTTAAACCACAGATCCTGAAGAAAGCTCCTTCTTGCCCATCTCTCCCCAGCAAGAACACAGAGAGCACATCAGCTCTTCTGTGAGAAAGAGCTATGAGCATCATTTCGGTCACCGTTCTCTAAAGAACTGATCACAGTTTCTGTCTGGCTGCCTATTAAGGGCTGGGAACTCGTATTTACCTGCTAGAGAATCAAATGTTTCCTTTTTAGGTGAAAAACACCAGAAGGTATGACTCTAAACAACATCATCTCAAAAGAAGATTGCAGAGTACCTGAGGTATCTGGGTATACCTGTACTCTCAAGAGAGTGAAAAATGTTGGTATCCATGATGGCAGTTGCTTGTCATCTCAGCAATGAAGAACAGGATATTTCCTATATAGACTATTTACCTATGCATACTTGGGCTTTAAATTTATTCATTAATGTATTAATCATTCATTATCTGATCTTGGAAGATTATGATAATATGCTTTGACCCCAAATTTGGAAATAATATTAACTTCCTGAAGGACCTTCTGATACTATATACATACTGTATTTGTATGAACGTGCGTATAGTTAGAATATAGCCTCAAAGTCCCACCTTTCTATCACAAACCTGAAGTGGAGACAAATTGAGGCTTTGAAAATTAACTGGGAGACATTAGAGTTACTTGAGACCTGTTAGCAGAGCAAATCATAATGGAGTTTATGTAGCCAAAGGCAACCTGGAGTCTTAATACTAGCGAAAAAAGCTATAAAAGCTAGGACTGCTTTCCAAAGCTGGACACAAACCAGAGGCTTTGAGAAAAATTGTGGAGACATGTTCAGCCTACATTTTTTTCAGCCCCGCAGGACAGTGTATAACCACTCTATTTTTAACAGCTTAGACAAGACCTTTATATAGACACGGAACAGTCTGGCTACTTGAAGAAGCTTCAACTGTATCAGAAGGTAGCACCTCATACTCAGAAACCTTATGTTACCTCTACCATGTTTCCAAGACAGTTATGGGTAAGGATCATACGCAAAACTGATCACTCTCTTCAGTCCTTCAGACCCTTTTCACCATTCCAAAAAGAAACTCTAACCCACTTCTATTCCTTCAAAATCCTTATCTGGTCAGTAAGACAGTAGAGATCGTTTTTATGTTTATTTTGGCAACAGATTGCATTTTCCGACTCTATTATCTTAAACAAGCCACTAGCAAAGATGTGCACCTTTGTTTCAGATGATGCAGGCAAAGAGGGTTGAAACCTGGTACCTAATTTAAACAGGCTAATTTCTTTGTCACGACAGTAGGTTGCTATGGTCAGCAGAAACATTTACTCATCTTTATTAGCAACTGAGCAGGCAGTTTGACTGACTACCATACTGAAATATGTTACTAATCTCGCAAAAAGGTAAATGAATTTTGGAGTTGTGCTATCCATTTGTATAACTGTGATAAAACCAGCCTCCTAATCCTGAATATAATGCAGTTTCAGAATAATATGAGCACCTTGAAAATGTTCAGATGTGCTATACAACATAAAACAGGATTCTGCAGTTGGATGTCTATGTTTCTTGTTGAATTTTTTTCTTACATCATATGGACACTACATAAGGTCAAACATCTTTAGGACTTTGGTTGATGTGGCAGAGATAAGCGTACACTTTTGTCCATATTTTATGTCTGCTCTCTGGTTAAGCAAGCAGCAGACAGAAAGTAACACTAGACCACCATTTGAAAACCACTGCTGTGGAGTGATTGGTCTGATCCCACAGTTCTAACACTGGCAGTGGTTGCAAATGGGGTTTTGTATATAAGGCACACATAATATTTCAAAATAGTTCTTTGTTACTGCTGCTCTGTATGGTATTGGAAAGCAAGAATTCATTACAAAAAAAAGAGAGAAAGAAATAACTAATACTTTGGAGAAACCAGGTTTTAAACAGGTTAGGACTGTGACCCATTTCCCCCAAACCTAATGGAGGTTTTTTACCTCCCTCCATTCTGTAACTCCTTATCTGTCCCATTACTATTCTCATGTTTCAGCACTCCTCACCCTGCACATCTCATCAGTCTCACAGGTCTATCCTTCACTAGTTTGCCACATGGAGGAGCCTGCCTACTTCTGCACACAGGTTTACATTTTCAGACCTGCCCATTACACTGTTTTGGTTGCTGGCTGTAGCGCTGTACAGTAATCTAGGAGTTTTTTAGAATGTTGACAGTTCAAACGCCCACCGTATATGCACAGAGCATCCCTCTGATGAGTATGTTGTGAGGTTCAGTGAGGCCCATGGCAGTCACTCTGTGTGCAACACAGAAGATCTCACTTAGTCAGGTATCAGCAGTTCTAGAACAGCGAAGAGACTGTCTTGGAGAGCACCTATCAACAAAACTGACTACAAGAGCTGATAAAAAGAGATGGAAAATTCCACGAGTTTTTGTTGACATTTCATTTTCAGCTGATCTTTCAAAATGTAGTAAAAAAGTAATTGCACAGGCACAGTATGTATAAACTTTCCAGCCAATTCTAAACAGGTTCTCACAGGACTGGTATTTGTCTTATACCTGCAGGAAGTATTTCTGTTCTAAAATGTGTTTCTATCTACTTTGCCTATGGGGTAGAACTAAAAATAGTTATCAAAGACAGTTTGTTAAGGTAAAATTGATTACTTTAGCCTTACCCCTGAGTGTTCATATACAGCAGAATTAACAATTTTTTGCTCTTCTTTTCCCAATAGAAGTCATTCAGTTACCTCTCCACAGTTCATTCACTAGACAAATCTATATAAAATAAAATAATGTTGTGAAGAGACCTTATCTACCATATCTTGATCTTTGAGGTGAAGCTTTACAATGACATGAAGTAGGTGAAGAGACCCATTTGCACAAGAGCATGCATAACTTTCAACTAAAACCTTAAAGTATAGTTCCGTCTGAAAACTGTGTACATCTTAACCATTGACAGCAGCATTATCTGGAGTCACCAAAGCCGGTATTAAAAATGATGGTACAGATAGCAAAAGCAGCCTGATTTCAACAACAGGCTCATGTGGAGCAAGGTTATAAATGAGTCAGCACTGAGCTCAATATTCTTGCCATGAGCTTGCTTGGTTCACAAGTATCTGTCAAAGAACATTTTACATACAATAAAGTAAAATTAGCTGAGATTACCTTAATGTAAACAAATTTCATGCGACAATGATTTCCTCCCATGTCACTCGTTTTTTCCTCTACCTCGATATTCATCATTGACAGAGAATCAAACCAAGAATTTTTCTCACTGATGTAAATGTATAGTCAGTGGCACTTCAAAATACTGTAATTTTCTACCTTCAAGAATCCCTGTTTCAAGACCTTTATTTTGTAGTGGAAGATCTCCAAACACTTTCCCATTCAATAAAACATGCTTCAACAAAGAATGGAGCATAGCCCAAGCCAGCTTTCCATCAGTTTTGCTTGTAATTGTTTAAGAAATTATCATGTGGTAAACATTAAGCACCCGCTTTTGCTCTTAAAATCAAACCGAATCATCTTGAAGACATTTTCTTGGCACAAGAAAGTTTAGGCCACCAAGTGTGTTCTGGGTTAGAAGCACAGGCTATAAAATGGCCTTTAATTTGGCAGGGGTGGTAAAGGCCAATGCCATTAAACAGTACAGCCCATTAAGCATTTTTCTTATATTGATTCTCTAGTAAAAGAGCAACTGTATTACTCAGAAATGAACTAATCCTGTGTTTATTAGATTTGGCTTCAGATGCAGGTATACGTTAATAGTGAAACTTCATTGAAGAACTTAATTTTAGAGAGGCATTTATGTATATATTATCTGGAATAGATAAAAAAATACTGAGGAATCATACACTTGGAAAAAAATGTGATTTCAAAACTCCTGGAACTATTTGCAATACTGCAAAGTATTTTTCATGGGAAAATGGAAACATACTCCTCCACATTGTCCAAGCAGGCAGGGATCAGGTTAGGAAAGCTAAAGCCCTGATAGAATTACATCTGGCCAGGGACATCAAGGGAAACAAGAAAACCTTCTATGGGTATGTCAGTGATAAAAGGAAGACTACGGAAAATGTGGGCCCTCTCTGGAAGGGAACAAGAGTCCTGGTTACTCAGGATGTGGAGAAGGCTGAGGTATTCAATGACTTTTTTGCCTCAGTCTTCACCAGCAAGTGCTCAAGCCGCACCACCCAAGTCGCAGAAGGAAAAGGCAGGGACTAGGAGAATGAAGAACCGCCCACTGTAGGAGAAGATCAAGTTCATGACCGTCTAAGGAACCTGAAGGTGCACAAGTCCATGGGACCTGATGAGATGCATCAGCGGGTCCTGAAGGACCTGGCAGATGAAGTTGTTTAGCCACTATCCATCCACTCTGAGAAGTCGTGGCAGTCCAGTGAAGTTCCCACTGACTCGAAAAGGGGAAACACAACCCCTATTTTTAAAAAAGGAAGAAAGGAAGAGCTGGGGAACTACAGGCCAGTCAGTCTCACCTCTGTGCCCAGCAAGATCATGGAGCAGGTCCTCCCGGAAACTATGCTAAGGCACATGGAAAACAAGGAGGTGATTGGTGACAGCCAACATGGCAAATTGTGCCCTGACAAATTTGGTGGCCTTCTACAACGTGGTTACAGTGTCGACAGATAAGAGAAGAGCAACTGACATCATCTACGTGGACTTTTGCAAAGCATTTGATGCTGTCCTGCACGACATCCTTGTCTCTAAATTGGAGAGACATGGATTTGACAGATGGACCACTTGGTGGATAAGGAATTGGCTGGATGGTCACACTCAAAAGAGTTGCGGTCAACGGCTCGACGTCCAAGTGGAGGCCAATGTCAAGTGGCGTTCTTCAAGGGTTGGTATTGGGACCAGCACTGTTTAATGTCTTTGTCAGCAACATGGACAGTGGGATTGAGTGCAGCCTCGGCAAGTTTGCTGACAATACCAATCTGTGTGGTGTGGTAGACACACTGGAGGGAAGGGATGCCATCCAGAGGGACCCTGGCAGGCTTGAAAGGGGGGGCCATGTGAACCTCTTGAAGTTCAACAAGGCCAGGTGCAAGGTCCTGCATGTGGGTCAGGGCAATCCCAAGCACAGATACAAGCTGGGCAGAGAATGGATTGAGAGCAGCCCTGAGAAGAAAGACTTGGGAGTGTTGGTTGATGAGAAGCTCAACATGACCTGGCAAAGTGTGTGTGCAGCCCAGAAAGCCAACCATACACTGGGCTGCATCAAAAGAAGTGTGACCAACAGGTCGAGGGAGGTGATTCTCCTCCTCTATTTCTCTCTCATGAGACCCCACCTAGAGTACTGTGTTCAGCTCTGGGGCCCCCAAACTAAGGACATGGACCTGTTGGAGCGAGTCCAGAGGAGGGCCACGAAGATGATCAGAGGGCTGGAGCACCTCTCCTATGAAGACAGCCTGAGAGAGTTGGGGTTGTTCAGCCTGGAGAAGAGAAGGCTCCGGGGACACCTTCTAGCAGCCTTCCAGTACCTGAAGGGGGCCTACAAGAAAGCTGGAGAGGGATTTTTTACAAGGGCATGTAGTGACAAGACAAGGGGTAATGGCTTTAAGCTGAAAGAGGGCAAATTTAGATTAGATATAAGGAAGAAATTCTTCACCATGAGGGTGGTGAGGCACTGGAACAGGTTGCCCAGAGAAGCTGTGGATGCCCCCTCCCTGGAAGTGTTCAAGGCCAGGTTGGAAGAGGCTCTGACCAACCTGGTCTGGTGGGTGGTGTCCCTGCCCATGGCAGAGGGGTTGGAAATAGATGATCTTTAAGGTCCCTTCCAACTCAAACCATTCTATGATTCTATGACATTGCTCTCTTAGAAGGTGAGAGTTCATATACCTCAACTGAGGACAGAGCAGGGAAAGGAGTCCCAGCTTCAACTGGTAAAAATTAAATGAGCTCTTGAGTTCATTCACTTTCTTATTGGAAATGGATCCCTTCCATTCAAATCAAATCTTTTTTTCCTAATAAATGTTTAAAGGATATAAAGCGGTTTGCCTGCTTTACAATTTTTGTAGCTTTCTTGCTAATCTCTAGAATATTTGAAAGATCACTGTGATAGTGAAAAGGACATAAAAAAAAGGAGGGCTACTACAGTAAGCAAATATGTATCCAAGCCAAATGGCAGGGCAACATGATTAAGTACAGTATGACTGGCAATCACTTTTGTGGAAGAATAAGAACAGAAGTAATCTTTGTATGGTATTTTTAAAATATTAAAATATTTATCACAAGTTTCACATGTGGACAAGGATATCTTGCAAATTTGCCCCAGCCTCAACATGGACAACATTGCTAGAAGACATTTCCCTACATAATTTTATATGGAAAAAACCCGAGGAATATTATTTTTTCGAATCCTTTTTGATCTTTCTCAGTTCAGGAAGTATATTCTCACAGATAACCATTTGCAAAGTGTCTTATTAAGACATGGAAACTGAGATACCAAATAAAAATTTGCACTGTCCTACAAAGTAATTGCCACAGCCTGATTTTTAAGTTCCTATCCCATACAGCCAACTACAGTCTTGGTTCAATTCCCATCATAAGAAACATCTTATTGTGTCAGATCAATGACCCATTTACATCCAATGTTCTCCCTCTGACAGTGACAATAGAGGATGCTATTAAAGAAGAACATATAAGCCTAATTGCTGCCAGTGGTCCATTCCCCTCATACTTCCCCAGTAGGATGATTAGGGATGTTAGAGGGAACATTCCTTTTGGACCTATTGTCCAGGATTTTCTCTTATCTCTTTATAGACTTTTGAAAAAAAATCTGTCCTAAGTCAGGCTCTATAATGCATGTATCATTACAGAGCTGTTTTTAGACAACGTTACGTGCATATGTATATATGCATATTTTTATATATATACATATGTTTGCATGTACAGTACATCCTGAAGAGACCTCCACAGTATCCACATATCTAGGAATGATATGTTAGAAAAAAAAGTCATTTGTTCTTTGGTCATTTTCCATTGTAAGTACCATACTATTTAAAGCAGAGACAGCAGAAATTGCTTAAAAGTTGAATAACATTTCACAGGTACTGTTGCCTCTAGCATGATATCAATCACTTTTTGGATAATAAAAGGGCATATGTCACAACTGGCAGTTTTTCATTTGAATGTCTTTGGAATGAGATCTGAAACTATGCTGCTGCTTTAGTGGTTGCAATTCCCAACTTGACACAGCAGCTGAAAATAAACCCTCAAAGAACAGTGATTAGTATGTGCTCTCTTTTTATCAATGTATTTTCAAGGTCACTCAAATGTTGACAAGTGCACTCTTCTTATTTCTTCAAGTGAAAAGTCCATCTCCAGAGCCACCCCCATACTTAGAGGATTCTCTCTGAGGAAAAATAGAGAGGAAAGAAAATGTTAAGTGGTGAACCAAAAGAGATATACAGTTTGTATATCTGACACAGTTTTTGCCTGGGAGCATGTAAAATCTATTGCTGATTTTCTTTTACTTTGCATGAATAGTCTTGTTTCAAAATGAAAAGATGTCTTGGCACTGCAAGATGTTTCCTTAGACTTCCTATTCCGTACCTACAAATCTTGTTTTAGCGAAACTATCTTTTAATGGGAACAAATGCTAATAGCCCTCCAGAAAGTTTCTCTCGCAATAGTTTTATTAACTATACAACTACCGTGAAAGCTGTATATAGAAAGGGCACCAGAAAAGAAAACCATCAAAACCACAGAGAAACTGCTCAGGAGCTCTACAAGCAGGTTCACTGAGAGACATACATGAACAGACAGAAACAGTGTCAGAAATCTCATTTAAAAAAGAGAAAATTCAGAAGGAGCCAGAAAATCCCCAGAGCCCCAAATTACCAATGTCCTTATTACCAACAGGCAACAAGGGTTCTTAATCTTATTACTCTGTTCAAGTCAGATGACTTCTGCTTCTCAAGGTGAAGTTAGCTTTTACAACTGAATTTAATGGCTTTCTACCACCGAAAACAGAAGCCTCCTTTTCTTACCACTTTACCCCCTAGTTCAATCCAAATGTTCCTACTCCCTTTTTGGCACCCACTCTTGCCACTCCGTGGTGAGCCAATTCAGCTTGCTAAGGTGTCAGAAAGCTAATCCAATGCAAAGAGTGAAGTCTTTGCCTCTGTGTTAGCAAGCTAACAGTGTGGCCGACCATGTGCCAAAACCTGTGCAAAGACAAGGACAGAGCTGCACAGAAGGAGTGAGGGGAATGGGAAACAGGGAAGGGCTTTTGCCTCTTGGCTGCAGTGATTCGTGAGCTTGGCCCAGCTGTAAGACCTAATCACCTCCCCAGGTGAGTTGCATATTTCAGGAAGGCCAGACCAAAGCATATAAAAGTCATATATAAGGCATATAAGAGTCATATATAAGGCATATAAAAGTCATATATCACTTCCTCTACCATGACCTAAAATCACAATCTAGGCTAAAATATAAAGAGACTTTAAAATCATGCATTATTTTATTGGCCTTCTGAGAACATGCTTTTCATTCTACCAGGTTTTTTTTTCTACCAACATCAGGAATGAGCTAATAAAAAGACAAAACAAAACAAAGGCAAGATTTTCACAAGTCTTGAGAAACCAGAAATTTTGTTGGCTTTTTTTTTTAGGATCAAGCTAAATACCATGAGACCTATGATAAAACACATAGTTTACAAGAACGCTTTTTCTGCTCTGCAGATGAAGCAAGATGAAGCAAGCCAAATGTGTTTTGGTGCTGCCCTTACCCAATTACATCAGACTGAAGAAAGTTTTACCTCCTATTGTCATTTGACCAGAACAGATGCTTCTGTAGAAAGCAGTTCAAAAAAGCAGGGATAAGGGCTTGGGTTTTTCTCTCTTTCTTATTTCTGATTTTATCTCTTTTCTGCACAGCCAGCCTCGTACAAGTCACATTATTGTATGAGCATATATTAATATACAATTCTTATGAGTATACGATAGAATTACTCCTGATTTATAGCAAACAAATTAAAATCAGGTCTACATACTTCAGGGGAAATCAAATACCAGTATGTTTTTCTTTTTAGATTATCTTTTTTTATAGCCTAGCCTCCAGATGGTGAACCATTGTTTGCTAGGCTAAACTGATGTTAGACAACAGCACTAGTTTTTAATTACATCTTTGAACACACAGTGTATTGAAGTGGAGGAAATGAGTTAAAACTAAAAATTATTTATTGGATGAAGCATTTAGTATGAGACTGCAGACAATTACAAGAATGTCTGCTTCTGGACTGAAACAGAATTGCTCCATTAGCTCAGTGACAAAGAGATGGTCTGAGAAGAGAGACGGCAGCAGTTGTCTCTCACTGCATGCTTTCCTCTTGTATTAGTGAGATATCAAGCACAACTGAAGTATGTCATTTCAGTGACTTTACCCTAAGCAAACCCTTGGTACAGGCCGTTAAGAAACTTTACCACTGAACACAATGCATTTTGCATTGTAATTTACTGAACAGAAAATGTATTTTAGAGCCAAGGGTTTAATGCCCTTCGAGTTTCTAAATTAACTTTTGTGTAGACACTCAGTGAACTGAAGCTTCATGGTATTTTTATCGTTTTCTGCATGTGAACTCTAGTTTTTAAAGTGTTTTTTCAAATTCATAGTTCTCAAAATTCTAGTTCTCAAAATCTGAGGCTGATTCAACAGTTATGTTAAGGAGTGGAATCACAGAATCACAGAATCACTAAGGTTGGAAAAGACCTGTAAGATCATCAAGTCCAACCATCAACCGAAAAAACACCACCATGCCCATTAAGCCATGTCCCACAATGCCAAATCCACACATTCCTTGAATACCTCCAGTGATGGTGACTCCACCACTTCCCTGGGCAGTTTATTCCAGTGTGTCACCACTCTCTCAGTAAAGACATTTTTCCTAATATCCAGCCTAAACCTCCCCTGGTGCAACTTGAGACCATTTCCTCTTGTCCTGTTGCTACTCACTTGCGAGAAGAGACCAACACCCACCTCTCTGCAACCCCCTTTCAGGTAATTGTAGAGAGCGATAAGGTCTCCCCTCAGCCTCCTCTTCTCCACACTGGACAACCCCAGTTCCCTCAGCCGCTCCTCATAAGACTTGTGCTCCAGACCCCTCACCAGCTTCGTCGCCCTTCTCTGGACACGGTCCAGCACCTCAATATCTTTCTTGTAGCGAGGGGCCCAAAACTTAACACAGGATTCGAGGGATCTGTTTAGCTGCAGATAGTAATACCCTGCTATCTCGTTCATACAGTTGTTAAAGGTCCGTTTCAAAATTAGTAAATAAATTATCCCCACTCCTTCCGTAGAAGGCTATTTTAAATGCGATGTCTAAAATCACTGTTATTTCCTGGCCACATTTATTCACAGCCAGTTCATAAGTCGCATAATTTAAGATTGAATTTGGTTTCCTAATTAGATTTTGTAAGTAGTGAAGACGCACAAGCATGTACACAGAGCAAATTTCAATGGCACTAGCTTTAAGCAAAAGCTTAAAGAACCAGGAACAGCCCTTAACGAACAAAATATACACTTAAAGAATCAATATACACAGAAAATAAAGGGTATGAAGAAATGCAGTCAACAATTCAAGAATGAATTTCATTTTTCTTCCAACTATTCGTAGTAATTTTAGGAAAGACTGAGTGAAACTAATCTTATTTATTAGATGAGGCTCTTTAACATAAAGGTGAACAAATTAAATTTCTTATAGAAAGATACAGTTTTGAAAACTTTTCCTGATATAGTTTAGATGCATGTCCCGTAGATACATATGTGTAGAGGGAGCTCCTAAACAGAGCAGATGTCATTCAAATCCCTCCTCAGAGGGAGCAGAATTGGTCTGGGTTGTAAGTGTCCTCCCCCTTGGGTAGCTCACACAACATATCTGGTCCCCTGCATGACACAGGCAAGGTGCTTTATCCAACCCAGGGAAAAGGCATTTGTATTGATGGGACTAAGGCCAAGCTTCTCCCAGTTGTCTTCTGTTTCAGAATAGGTCAGGAAAGAGAAGATTAAGAATTTGTTTATCATAATGAACTGGAAGCAGTATATCACTCCCTCCTTGAGGAGTGATTAATGGACTCTGTTGACCTTGCCATACACACACAGGCACGACTGATCTTATCGGCCCCATGGCACACACTCCCAGGGCATTGCGCAGGCAAGCATGACAGGGTCATTTCTCTCCTTCTTCCCCAGGGACTGAGTTGTTGATCACCCCCCTTTTTTTTTTTTTTTAACATCAGACTTCTTTCTCTGGTGCCCAGTGGCTCTGGGAAGGAGAAATCTCCTCTTTCAACAGTTCCTGACATCCTAAGCAACCTGGGCTCAAAGTTGGGGTGGGCAAGGTTTCATCACTTTGTTTTTCCTCTAGCAGTAAGACATTGAGAGGAGCACCAGTTCCCAGCACCCCTTCTTCAGGGAGGCCCAGGGGTTACAGCTCTCTCTGCTTTCTGCTCATTGTATGTTTGAGAGGAGAATACTAGCTGATAAGCACGGATGAAGACATTTACATGGTGCTATGAAAGAAAAAAGCAAGCAAAAAATCACACTAATTAAAAAAATTCTGAAGGTTTTTTTCTCCATTTCTTATACGCTGGCTCAGTTTGCCCAGCTCTGCTGATGTTCTTGCCTTCTAGAGACTATTTGTAGAGTTAAGGAAATGAAGAGGAGGTAGAGATGGAATTTTCCTTTTTTAAAAGATCATAAATTGGCTAATTATAGAAGCTGCCATTTGGGCAAAGGAACTCCACCTTTCAGAGTGATTTTATAATACATTATCTATTTCAAACATCAACTTTATGCTGCCATTAAAAAAACAACAAAAAACCAGGAAAAAACCCAACAAAACAAAACAGCTCCATTACCTTTTAATTTATACGCTTTTTCTGATTAGATATGTCCACTTTCTAATACCTGCAAGTCGGTGGGAAAAAAACCACGCAGCAGCAGCAACAGCTTTGCTTAGCCGGGAAGTATGTTACAGCAATATAGAGCAAAGGAAGCAGTTAACCATTACCCAATACCAGGGACTAACCAGGGTACTTTTTCATGTACTGCTGCTTATAGCCCTACTCCTGCTAACTCCAGAGCAGGAAATTTGGCACAAATCATTCCCTTATTCTCTGGAAGCCAGGGAGACCCCTTAAGCAGTAGCCAGCTCTTCTACATGTCAATGTAACAAACATGATTGGAGCTGTCACTAGAACACTTAATAATTTTATTTCCATATAATATATCCCTAACAGATTTGAGGATTACTTTCTCACAGCTGTCACTGTACCAGTATGTCTGTGCCAAACACTGAAAAAATTGTATTTCATATTCCAAAGAATCATAAGGTCATTGCTATATATTAAAAATGGTACAATTTGGAAACTTTTTATTTGCCATCTGTTCGTACCATGTAAATGTGATTCCAAGTTCTATTTGAGAATCATAAAGGCTAACAAGTTCCATCATTAAAAGTAAATGCTGAGTTCCTCACATAAAAAACCCGTGACTCTGGAAACAGATGGAGCTTTAAGAAAATCCACACTGAGCATCAGTAGAATAGTGGATGTGGGACACACTGCTGAAGTGACCCACAGAAGAAATTTTGCTGAGGTCAGTTTCATCTCTCATCCTGGCTTCATCCTGGCAAGCTCCAATGCACTTCTTCTCTGCCTCAGTTTCTCTGACTGCAATATGGAGAAGGTAGTCTGAGACGCTGATGCAAACAGATGTGGACAATGCAGAATGTCAGCAGTGCATTTGGGACATCCTGGAGAAATGAAAGAACATGAAAATTTCTGTAGTGAACTTGTAGCCTGACTGAGGTGCAAGTCAAAACAGTCTATCGACATACAGAGAACACAGTAAACTTGAATACACCAGATACAATGCAGGAACCGTAGAGTGGCACGTTTTTTTGTAATGATCCATGAAAACATTAGTTAAGGAAGCTTCATGGTGCATGATCCAGGATTATTAAGAACAAATTAAAATACAGCAAACATTGCTTCTTCCTATTCCAGGCCTCTCTGCATGTCTCATTCTCCAACTTCAGCCAGGAAGCTGTGTAATAGGTTGGAGTGTCTGCAACCAGCCCTATCGACATGCCTGTAGATATCATAATTGTAATGAGGTGAAATGGGGATAGAATGCAGTTTTTTCCATTCTACTCAGTTTTTACATAGATCTAAAATGTAGAATGTTTTTTGTCCATACAGACTAAACTAGAATATCTCTGAGATAATTTCAATCCCTGGTGTCATATTAAAAAAATAAAATATCCTTTTGCATGCACTTCTAAGAAGACATTGACCTTAATTCAGTGTGTTTCTTATTGGTATCTGGGTGAACTTCCCTGCGACAGATATAAATGTGGTTAATGAGATTTTAAAACATGTTTCTGAGTAGTGCATTTAATCACAGTACACTGGCTTAAAGTGACCTTTAAAGGCCACTCCCTACTGACTCCTTCCTTTACAATTACTTGAGAGCTACCTACCATTTTAAAAAGACAAAATCTTATACTGAATAATAATGAGGAAATAAAGGTCTTTGTCCCCTATTTTAATGAACATCACAGTGGGATCTCAGACTCTAGGGTCCCTTAATGAAGGGGTAACACTGAGAGGTAAGGAGAGAGAGAATTTTCTCCAGGTCCCCATTAAGAAAGAACAAAAAGTTTCATCTCATCAATGTCTGCACCCAGGCTTGGTGGACTTTTCTCTCATTAACATTTAGAAACAGCTTTACTCTCAGCCTTAGAGTCCAAAATTTTGAAAATTACTGATCTGGCAGGCTCAACTGCTTGCTTACTTAACTTTATTTAATTTTGCTATTTAATCAGTGTTCAAGACTGAGAGCAAAGTTAAAGGCTCTTTTTCACTGAAGCACTCTGCAGCTCCAGGCATGATGGGGGACAGTTCTGTTACACTTTCCCATCCTTTTCAGGAAAACTGGTATCCAAACTCATGGAGATTACAATGGGTCCCCTGTCACCTTGAGATATCACAGGATGTAGGAGAGAAAAAATGAGAAAAAATAACACCAGTAAGATATTTTTGTGGTCTTTCCTTTTGCATGGTGACAAAGGTTTATGGGGGTTGCTCTAAACACCAGGCTAGGTACATACTACTAAACAAGAGAGGACCAAGGAACAAGCTGGAGTACGGTATTCATGATGGTCCATCCTGCTCGTTATCATAGTTGTTAGCAGAATTTTGGCCCATGCCAACTAGCACGCACCAAGAAAATTCCCAGGAAAGGTTTGAAGGACAGGGGATCACTTCCAAGAGATGGTATGGACAAGAATGAAACAGGTTTTTCTTCCTTTACAAAAGTCCCCCAACAGTATCTGAGACCCAGGCAGTATTGCAGTGAATCAAGGGATGGCAAGTTTCCTCATTGATCTGCCTTGTGTTGGACTACAGTAAAGGTATACGGCAGTCTGGGCACCTTAGGCTCTGATGCAGACAAACTGTTAATCGAATAGTGCATAAACTTTAAAAGGAATCTACTTCAGGTGATGAAGTAATTAATGGGGAGATATTTTTCTCTCCAAAGCATCTGTCATCCTAAATACAGTTAGTGGCAATGTTTCATAACTTCTTTCCTACCACTTTTCTCCTCACCTTTCACCAGCTGAACTTGAGACTGGTAGACTAATGGACAGCACATATGTAGGAGAACAGTGAATCTGTCTGAGCAATTGAGCTACTGACTGGGTTATTTGCTTTTCTTCTCTTGAAAGCAGATGGGCAGATTCCACCTTTTTATGACAGCAACTCCCGTTATCCTTAGTGATATTTGGATACATTTGCATCAGGACTGAATTTAATATGCAAACATATATCATCTGTGTTTGATTATCTGTTGATGATCTGTTGACTCCAGCTGAACACCCTTGCTGGGTTTATTCTTTCCATGTGTGTTCTCTGGATGTCCTTCCCTTGGCAATTGCAATAAACATGCATTACTGAACAATTTGTATAGATCATAATTATCCAAATTTACTGCAAGTGGGACACTGTAAATGGCTAATAGAATCAAGTCTTTCATAGATGTTTCATTCAGTCTCATAGACTTCGCTTCATTAAAAATAGCAGGGATGAGCAAACACAGAAGTTTATGTCCTCTCAAAAATGCATGACAACATAAAGAAATGGAGACTATCAGACTGAGCAAACCGATCAGAAGAGGATCCCTCATTAAGGCTGTACTAAAAAATAAACATGACAATATTTCCCTTGCCAGAGAAAAAATATTACCCCTCAGCCCAGTCAATGAAATAGATGGTGGAATTACTCATCTACCATAGGGAAAAGTTGGATTTAAATAGTTTCCCTTAGTCTAGACTACTTCTGCTCTTCTGGCCGTATGTTTTGTATCAGAGGTCTTGCATGTCTCCTCATCTCAACGTGTTCTAATTCTTTGCTCTTATTGTTTGCAATTAGTACCCATCACTTGCTGTTCCACATGGCACCTGCAGAAAGTTACTGGTTGCTCCCCTACCTTTGGTAAAAAGGAACTTCTTGGAGGTGTATGTTAGGATGCTTCTTTTAAATATTGACTCTTTAGTAGTAAGTAATTTCTATACTGAATTACTGACAAGGCCTCTCATTCTTAAAATGTTTTTTGTTTGTAGCCTATAATATGGTCTGACATAAAATGCCAAAACCAAGGGTCACATAATTTATACTACTTCAGCAAAGGATCAAAGCTTTTTTTATGGCTTATAATTAATTAACCAATTCTAATCTAATGTCAAAAAAGAGATACTGTAAATACAGAAAGAGCTTTGCAGCAAGCCAGTGTTTTAAGGAAATGGCCACCTATTATGCAATAAATGATACTATTTATAGAAAACAAGGTTTTTCATTTGTGTAGTGCAAAAGCCTGCTTTACTTGGAGGTGGATGTAAATTAATTTTCTTGTCCTGGAAAACATTTTGAATTTCCATCATATATCTCCTGTGCCATCTTTTCTTCTCCATGATGAAGTGACGACCTTTGGAAGATTTTCATGAACATGACAGAAGGAGTGCATCCAGCCAGAGGAAGCAACAGTTCTTTTGGGCAATAAGCTAACCATGAGTGCCCTCAGCTGGTACACAAAGAATGAAGCCAAAGCATGGGTTTGCCTCATCCCATGTGCCAAATTTCTGAAGAAAATCCCAAAGTAGGACACAGCAGGCTGGCTATGCCTACCAGAGCTGTTCAGTAACTATTCACTAAGAGAAAGAATCATTCAGTATGACAAAGATCAATTTTCCTGCAACACTGGGTAACCAGATCTCTGTTTTAAGACATGCCTGATGATTTGAATGCAGAAAAAAACAAAAGAAAGGCTCTTATAATCCCATAGCTTAGTGCAGTAACCTCCAGCCTAGAAAGATAAAGGCTGTAGTTTCTATGCCAGGTAAAAGAGCAGCTTGAACTTCTATCACTCACGTCCTAAATTAATGTTGTAAGTACTGGTCTGCCTAGCCAGGGTAACAGGCACAGCAGTTTTGACCAGGGATGCCTCCAGAGTGCTGAGAATTTTCAGAGAAAGTTAACTGCCATTTTAATGCTTTGTCATCTTCTGAAAAACAATGCATTTTATCACAAAATTACCAACTATCTCAGAAGGCTTAGCTAGAATGTCTGCTTCCAGCTGGTGCTCCACTTGGAGAACTAGGAAGGCAGCAACCCACCACACTTGATTATGCTGCAGAAGTGGGACAGCCACACAGGTCATCATCTGAAAGTATCACTCACCCAGGCTGTGCAAAGGGTGGGTCTGGTGGAGCAGACTCACGTGCAGCCAGATACACGCTCTGCAGCCAGTGCCCAGTGGCTGGTACACTGCCAGCTACACCTGGCAGGCTGTCCTCTGGTAGTCCTTGGGCTGTTCACAAATGATAGGCAGAGCTCCCTCTGCTCCTGGATCCTTTGAAGACTGGCAGTGGACAGAAACACAGACATAGCCCCCATCTTTACTGATGCTTAAAACAAAAACTTCTCCACCTCAAGAAAACAATTTCAACATGACCAGTTCTTTCAATGTGAAGACAATTCTGTATGATGGTCTGCATGGTCTCCCCAGTACAACAAGTCTCAGCTCTGATGTGCCTCCACACTAGCAGGTGCAATTTGACTCAGTTACGTTTAATTAAGTGTTGCATATGAAGTGTGCCAAGTTTAGAACATCTTTTGCTATCATGCTCATCGCTGCAGGACGTGCTTCTGTGACACAAATACCGGAACGTATCCTTCCTGCTACATTAGACATCTTTGTGAAGATGTTCAAGCTGATTGTTAATTGAACAAGACTTCATTTACTTTCATATCAGTTCCCTTCCATCAGGAAATACACTCAGTATTTATTTTTCTTTTCTCCTCCCTCTCCCTCACTTCTCTGCATTGTAAACAATATGCTTTCACTCAGTTTATCTATTTCAATAGTACATCTATTTCTTTGACAGTTTGAGGGCTCTGTGTGTCTTATCTCTCTCACTGTTGGCAGGTCATCTGTACATTGGTTTCACGAGAACTCTTTTTAACATTGCAATAACCCAGGATAAGAGAAGAACATAAAATACAGTAACAGCAGATTTATTTTAAGCCTGGGAAAAAAAATTATCTTCCTAATAGTACCAAAGATCCTGCTTTGGTCTATCACAAGTATCGCTACAAAGCATTTGCCCAAGTCAGTATAGCAAAGCATCATCTTCATCTTTGTTCAGCCGCAAACAAAATGGAAACTAGGATTTTACAGTCTAAACTCTGTCGAAATACAAAGGTAGTGTTGGGAGTATAATTCCAAATGCATCATATTTCTTTGGAAACATGGAAATTTGGTGTATCGTTAGAACAGTATTCTCCTTAAGAAGCTGGTGACTTGTGGCTTAGATAGGTGCACTCTTCGCTGGGTAAAAAACTGGTTGGACAGCCGAGCCCAGAGAGTTGTGGTGAATGGAGTGAAATCCAGTTGGCAGCCGGTCACAAGCGGAGTCCCCCAGGGCTCAGTTTTGGGGCCGGTCTTGTTTAATATATTTATCGATGATCTGGATGAGGGGATTGAGTGCTCCCTCAGTAAGTTTGCAGACGACACCAAGTTGGGAGGGAGTGTTGATCTGCTGGAGGGTAGGAAGGGTCTGCAGAGGGATCTGGACAGGCTGGATCGATGGGCCCAGGCCAATTGTATGAGGTTCAACAAGGCCAAGTGCCGGGTCCTGCACTTGTCACAATAACCCCATGCAACGCTACAGGCTTGGGGAAGGGTGGCTGGAAAGCTCCCCCGCAGAAAAGGACCTGGGGGTGTGGGTTGACAGCTGGCTGAATATGAGCCAGCAGTGTGCCCAGGTGGCCAAGAAGGCCAACGGCATCCTGGCCTGTATCAGCAGAAATAGTGTGGTCAGTAGGAGTAGGGAGGTAATTGTGCCCCTGTACTCGGCGCTGGTGAGGCCGCACCTCGAATCCTGTGTTCAGTTTTGGGCCCCTCACTACAAGAAGGACATTGAGGTGCTGGAGCGTGTCCAGAGAAGGGCAACGAAGCTGGTGAGGGGTCTGGAGCACAAGTCTTATGAGGAGCGGCTGAGGGAACTGGGGTTGTTCAGTGTGGAGAAGAGGAGGCTGAGGGGAGACCTCATCGCTCTCTACAACTACCTGAAAGGGGGTTGCAGAGAGGTGGGTGTTGGTCTCTTCTCCCAAGTGATGAGTGACAGGACAAGAGGAAATGGCCTCAAGTTGCGCCAGGGGAGATTCAGACTGGATATTAGGAAAAATTTCTTTACTGAGAGACTGGTGAAACACTGGAACATGCTGCCCTGGGAAGTGGTGGAGTCACCCTCACTAGAGGTGTTCAAGGAATGTGTGGATGTGTCATTGTGGGACATGGTTTAATGGGCATGGTGGTGTTTGTTGATGGTTGGACTTGATGATCTTACAGGTCTTTTCCAACCTTAGTGATTCTGTGATTCTGTAACTGCTGGTGCAAGCAGGCTGCCAGGTCTACAGGTCACCTGTGTCAGCCTGCCTGCTTATCTGCCTGTCTGCCACTCAACTGGATAGCCAAGGGGCAGCTCTGCCAGCCCCCGGTCTCCCAGACACCCAGAACACCCAAATCTGCTCATTCCGCAAATGCTGGTGCTCTGCAGCCTCCCCTTCCAAAAGAGGCAAACTGAAATTTCGTAGGCATCTATAGGGCAAACTGAATTTTGTTTTCTTTTCAAGAACTGCATTAAAGACCATTCTCACTGAGAGAATCAAGCTTCTCTTTTAAACTAGATTTAGTCTGATGCCATAGTATTGGCAACCAAGAGGTTATTCTGGGTTTAGGACTGATATAATGGGAATGTCTGGCATAGGCACACTGGTAGGTGAGCTGCAAATAGATTTAAATTAAGATATGAGAAATGTTACAGAGTACATGCACACAATCTGTCCCCCTTCCTTTACCTATCCATGCACATGCTTACTGCTTTCATCTGCTCAAAGGAGCTGATCTGCAGAAGAGACAGGGCTTGGATGGGTTCTCAACACGAATTCTCAAAGAAGGAAAGGGACACCCTTCAAAACCTTAGAATAAGCATTCCCTGAATACTGCCCATAATGCAATTTACTCTGTCAAAAAAACATCTGACCTTCTGCCAAAAATCATTTACAAGGCTATCAGTCAGGTCCTAACATCTCCCCCAGATCTCTCCCTAACAGGCTTTTATGCCAGGACGTGGGACTAAGGCAAAACTTACTGATGTGTTTCAGAGTGTCTGACCTGGGCAGGTCATAACATGTGATATGATCATAAAAGCCACTGCTGGAGGAAAAATGTCTTGGAAGTTTTATTACAATCTTGTATAAAGAAATGTGATTCCCCAGCTCCCCACACACTATTAAGCTTCCTCAGTGTCACATTATAAATTAAATTAGTATTAATGTTGACACTGGTATATTTCTTACTTTTACTTTTAGACTCAATACAGAGTGTGGAAAGTGCAAAAAATTTGCTTCAAATAAAGCATCACCACTATAAAAAGACCCAGAGAGGCCTATCTCTTGTGTCTAGATAGAGATGAAACTATATATAGCCTGCCTGACTTCTCCTAAGATCTGATAATATTGATGATTTTTAAAATACTTTTGTTCTGTTTCAAATTAAAAAAAAAAAAAAAAAAGAAGTAAATGGAAATATCCTGAAATAGTTTAGGCCATGTCCTTCAAATTGAAATGAACTGATATCCTGCCAAAAACGTAAGTCAGATTATGTTTGCTTTATATGAAGCCAACACAAGAAGTGACTAGATACAGCAAAACTGGAGGTCTGCAAGTTGTGGAGATTCAAGAGCACCTTGAAAAATTCCACTGAAAGGCAGGAAGGGGAAACATGGTTTCTCCTTCCTCAGTCTCCATACTGGGGCTTTTTCTTCTGGGTAGACATAATCTGTCATCATACCAGTATAAGGGTCTGCTTTTAAAATATGAAGTTCTACACCTTCAACAAAAACTTTTACAAAATCATAAGGATGATCACTATGTCACTGAGAGCTGCAGATGGCACCAGGCAGGTTTAAGCAGAATGATGGTACACAGTGACACTGTAAGCAAGCCCTGAGGCTGTGACAAGGCTACAGAGTGGCCTCGCAGGATCAGTACAACACCTGTGTCAGGATGGCCTTGTGGCTGAGCCACTCGTCTCCACCTCTCAGCTGGGCAAATTAGCTCCACAGTGGTGCCATACCACCTCTCCAAAATGCTTCCCGTTCTCAGTTTGGGCTATTTCCACTATCTCATACATCTCTGCTGAGTTTTGGAAGGGCCCTCAGTGCTGCTTCAGTGGGGAAAGCAAGCTGAGAAGACGGAAATATCCCATACGCAAGCAAGGGTTAAATTCTTCCTGAATTGTTTATGGTCAGCTAACATCAAGGATACATCTGTCACTCTTTCCATTCAAACTGGTTTTTATAATGTTGCTGACAAGCACATCTAGCTGTTACATAATGAATGGTCTTTTCCATCATTAAAAAGCAAATTTAAAAAACACAGCAAAGTTCCTTTCTAGATATATTGTTACACAAGCACACAATTTGTTTTTCAAAAGCTGAAAGATAAACCAGATTACTTCCTACATTTTTTTTTTAAGTCATAGGCTTATCCACCTAAGACTAATCAAAAGAAAGAAAAGAAGTTTGTAATATTTTGAAAAGTGCACAGCATACCAGTGAGGTGGGTAGTTTCTTATGCAAAAGTTTGCTAAAGCACAGGCTGCAGTTACCAGAGAAGACAAAACAAACTCCAAACAGAAAAGCACATCTAGTTAGTAAAATGCATTATTAATAAGAACAGCACTGGAATAACAGGCAAAACTCCATGTATAATGGAGGCTGTCGCTTGGAAAGTCACAGCAGTTCCCAGCAGAGTGCTCTTCTGTTTAAAAGTATTACACCAGGACAGCAGTCAAATGCAGTTTTTTAAGGAATAAGGATGAGCTAATATTAGAATATTAGTTGTTTGCATTGCAGGGTATGTGTAACTAGGCAAATGTAGACAGACGCAAGTTCATTTTCCCGTGTTCTAAACCGGATAGCTGTGGTCCAGGTCTGGCCTGTCCAGCCAGGTCTGGTCCAAACGATATATAGCCATGTTAGCAACAACCCTTCTCCAAATTAATATAGCCTGCTCCTTTGCACACTGCTTAAAAGCTCCTTGCTTAACGCAAGGAGGTAGTTCTTTTGAGGTAGATCTTCACTCATCTGGACTGGGAGCATTTTCTTGCAAGTATTTCCCTTGCTTGGGATACATGCTTTGGATAGTTTTTGTGCCTTTGACTTAGAGAAATTGCAGCCGCCTTTTACATTGACATCTTAGAAGTCCTCAGTATAGTTGGTGCAAACTAGATCCTTCTGAAATCAAGAACTTCTGTTGCAGTTTTTTTTTGTTTCTTTCAATGAATCTACTTATGATCCAAGATAATACTCCCCAGCTTGCTGTTCTAGCCTATCACTATTCATCTGAAGCAATTTAAATGCATTTCTTCCTTGCTGTGGAACAGATGTCATAATTTGTAGTGGCACTTTTTTTCTCTCCAAAACTACCCAATCATATTAATCTATCTTTCTGTCTTTTCTGGTAAGTACTAGTCAGGGCTGATTTTCCAGCTATAATAACAGTTTCAGCAGGCTATCATGTCTTTGGTGCTTTTTCAGAGTTAATGTATTATTTTTCAGTTAATTCAAATTCCTTCCTCTTTCCTTTCATCTCCTTGCACTAGTGAATGTCTCGGTTCTTACTGACTACACCCAATTTTCTATTCCAAATTGGTATGCGTATTTCTTTTTTAACTGCAGCATTTTCCAAGACAAGTGATATTAGCACTTCTTTTTCTTTACTGTGTATTCTGCTGTCCCTCAGTAATCCTCTATATCATGCCAAATCCTCCTTTACTCAGTCTTCCCCTTCCTGTATTTAATGCCATCAGTGAAGATTTTAGAACCAATCTGCTTGCTTCCACCATTTCTTTCACAACTCTCCTTTTCTGTTCCAGAGTCAGTCCAGGATGACTGGTTTCTGGGCAGAGTTCTTCACCAACTCCTTGATTTTTACTGTATGCCAGGAGTTTTGCCTGACAGCAGGAATTCCGGGAGGAATTCTGGTTAACTGGGATAAAACAACTGTGGATATACACAACTGAATGGTAAACTACTTTTTGTGGAAGGAAAAAGATTACAACATTGTGAAATAACCCAGTTTAAGATTAGGTATGAATCTCGATACATTATTTTCTTAGGGTACATATATAATTTGGTGGTTTGTTATGTGCCTTTTCCTTCCATAAGACTGTACAAAGATTCCTGATTTGTACTCCACAAAAAAAAAAAGTTAAAAAATAAAATCCTACAGTGACAGGCAAAGGTGAGAAAAGTTTTTGTCCAAAATCTAAATTCTGCCAAAATAATACCATGCCACTGGAGAATGCAGATCTACAAGGTGTGACCATTCTTCCTCTTTCTTTGATTAGAAATGAAATAATTGCATTTCAACCACCATGATTAGACTTTAATGTCGACATCACTACATAAGCACAGTGGGAACTATTTGCTTTTTTTCTTTCTGTTATTTTGGACTATTTACAGAGGTGAGTATGTTTGATTTTTAGGTCATGTTCTGAATATCTTCACAATACAGATGAAAGATGATTTCCTAACCATTCCACATTCCTAGCGAAATACTCCATATAACGGATGTCACGGACCCTCTCTGCGGACCAACTAAATCACGCTCTGTCTGTATGATCGTGATTCACTTTTTCTTCTGTTTTCTCAGTGCACAAGTATTCTGGTCCCCACACTGAGTGCGGAGATCAGACAGAGCTCACTCCGGCTCTTGCGTAAAAGGAACTGCCTGCGAGGTGGTAGCTCATGAGTGATTGCAGAGGGGAGCTGCCGCTGGGAACGTGGTCAGCGAAGAAGGGGACTCATCACGGTGTGGCCAGGGAAATGACAAGCCTTTCCGCCAAGACTGTTATTCCTGATTACTGGAACAAATCTTTGGGGCTTTGTCACTGAGGCTAAGTTTGAGTAATATTTGAGCAAATCTATTTTGAATTGGGAACTGGACCCATTCCCAGCCCGTCTTTGTAAACCAGAGGTTAAAAAATATGCCAAAGGTACATTTAGCCACCCCAGGAATGCCAGATACAGATTAGGTAGAGCATAGGATGTTTTAACCTCATGGTTATATAGCAGGCTTTCATATGCATGCCTGTTTAAATATTTGCCAATAATCTAATTCCTGTACTCAGAGACAATGAATATGCAGCTTAGATCATTAATAGCAAAATCTATCATGCAGCCGAAAGGCAATTAGGTATTTCAGGATCATTCCAGCCTTTAATTTTGCCAAGATAAACACATCACAATGGAGAAATCCATATGTTGTTTACACTGTATAGAACACACCTCTTTGGCTGACCAGGACCACTGGAAAGATAGGATTGTCAACATAGACCTATTTAAAATTAAAAGACTGGTATGATATTTTCATTCTTTTCATGTTTTTGTATCTATCATATCAAGTATCCACCATCTATGCTTTCAGAGCAAGGCAGCGTGGCAGTATTAAAAAAAAGAAGAGACGTTTTCACTTTCATACCTATGATTTTATGTACTAAGAGAAATTCAAATAAGACCGTTATTGAAAATATTTTCTCTTTTTAAGCATATTTTGCTTAATTGAACTCATTGACATTAAGTCCTCTTTTGTAAAGGAATGGTATTCATATAGGTATAATACCATCACCGTAAAAAGTAAATTTAGTCACACATCTGTGTTGTTTCTTTTTTCTGTTGACGTCACCCTAAATCAAATAGACAGAAAACATGGAAGACTTTTTCCTTCCCCCTCAAAATTAATTGACTTAATACAGCAAAGTATCAATACAGACAGACCATAAAAAAAATTTAGATTGAGCAAATCCTTGTGAAGTTAAAAGGTGCACGTCTCTGACACTGGGGCAGAATTACTCTGTGCGTTGGTGCAGGCTGGGACGTGATGAGCTGAGTAGAATCACAGAATCACAAAATCACAGAATCACAGAATCACAGAACCACAGAATCACTAAAGTTGGAAAAGACCTGTAAGATCATCAAGTCCAACCATCAACATCCAACCACCATGCCCATTAAACCATGTCCCATAATGACACATCCACACATTCCTTGAACACCTCTAGTGAGGGTGACTCCACCACTTCCCAGGGCAGCATGTTCCAGTGTTTCACCAGTCTCTCAGTAAAGAAATTTTTCCTAATATCCAGTCTGAATCTCCCCTGGCGCAACTTGAGGCCATTTCCTCTTGTCCTGTCACTCATCACTTGGGAGAAGAGACCAACACCCACCTCTCTGCAACCCCCTTTCAGGTAGTTGTAGAGAGCGATGAGATCCTCCCTCAGCCTCCTCTTCTCCACACTGAACAACCCCAGCTCCCTCAGCCGCTCCTCATCAGACTTGTGCTCCAGACCCCTCACCAGCTTCGTCGCCCTTCTCTGGACACGCTCCAGCACCTCAATGTCTTTCTTGTAGTGAGGGGCCCAAAACTGAACACAGTATTTGAGGTGCGGCCTCACCAGCGCTGAGTACAGGGGCACGATCACCTCCCTACTCCCGCTGGCCACACTATTTCTGATACAGGCCAGGATGCCGTTGGCCTTCTTGGCCACCTGGGCACACTGCTGGCTCATATTCAGCCGGCTGTCAATCAACACCCCCAGGTCCTTTTCTGCGGGGGAGCTTTCCAGCCACTCGTCCCTAAGCCTGTAGAGTTGCATGGGATTGTTGTGACCCAAGTGCAGGACCTGGCACTTGGCTTCATACTTTGTTGAACTTCATCCAGTTGGCCTGGGCCCATCGATCCAGCCTGTCCAGATCCCTCTGCAGACCCTTCCTACCCTCAAGCAGATCAACACTCCCGCCCAACTTGGTGTCGTCTGCAAACTTACTGAGGGAGCACTGAATCCCTTCATCCAGATCATCAATAAATATATTAAACAAGACCGGCTCCGAAACTGAGCCCTGGGGCAACTCCGCTTGTGACCAGAGAAGCTCCACTCAAAACGAAATGGGGACTGAGCAAAGCCCTAAACAGCCTGTGACTTTTCTATAGAGAAGGAAATAAAATATTTGCTGGCTGCATCACCTCAGTGAGGTTTCTGTACTTTTTGTGCAGATGCCAGAAAGTACAATAAGTGTTTACACAAAGTTTTTTTCACAGTCTCACTTCTAAAAGTAGTTATATGGAGTTTCTGTATTTTTTAGGTTCCTTTTGCTTAGGGTTAATGAGGTTTTAACATCAATCTTTATGACAGAAAGATTGAACTGAGTATTTTTCTTTCATTTATTGGAACTAATGAAAGTGACTATGGCAGAGTCTGTCAGCTTTGCCAGGGCTCTCAAACTTTCTTCAATGAAATGTATTAGTAATTCTACTTATTTGTCTGATTCATCCTTATCTTCTACATATATTTCAATATTCTAATTTCAATAATCTAATTAAAAGATGACAAAGCTTAGCAAACATTTCTTTTTTGGTAAGTACTTCTGACTCAATGAAAATCTCTCTCTTAGTCAAATATCTAGCTTGACTGGAATGATAATATATCTGTACTTGACATGTTTTTGCTATTAGTTTGAAGTATTTCTACCATGACAGAAAATAAAGTAAAATTCCATTACTGCAAAATAAATCCTCAGATCCTTTCTTAATTGTTATCTGACAATGAGTGTGAATTGATAAAAAGCCTCAAGTTATATTTCTTTAAATAACAGAGTGTAAGTTACTGCATAAGTTATTGTTAATGTACAGCACTGTATTTTATCTGTGCTTGCATTTTATCTGTGGATGATATGCATGTAACAATGTGGCAAAATCTCAGGTTCATGTGATTATACTATTTACTTATTACTGTTGTTACTCAGTGATAAAGATGGTGCAAAGGATCCATTTTTACTGCTTTGCAAATCCATACATAATAAAATGTAAATAATCAAATGGAATTTAGTTCTCATTGCTTCTATCTTATGGTGTGCATGCATTTTCTTCCTTTTTTTTATTGTCCCATTTCAGTGGATAATGCGTTACTTGGTTCAAAGAGGAGAATAGGCTAAAAATAGTACATTCTTAATCTTTCTTTAAACAAAAGGGGGTATGGAGACTGAATTATAAGTAATCCCTGCTATGAATTTGAGACAGTGACTGTTGAGAGAGAGTTTATGATCTCCAGAGTGTAACAGAGTACTAAATGGTGTCTTTTCTTTCCGTTTCTTCTTTGTATCCAACGTGAACAAGAACAAGTATTGCTGTACATACAAATTATGTCCAGTAAACAATAACAAATACAGTTAGATCTACAAATCCAGGAACAATACTGCAAAAATGTATCAGCACTTTACATGCACACACAGATTGCCCTTTGATCTCCAGAGCACTTTGGTAACATTGGCTGTCCTACACTGAAATACCCATTTATTACGTCAGTCCCAGGGTACAGTGCAAGAGTTGCGCTAGGATACGCTGTAAATGGTGGATCAGGTATGCAGAGTTAGAAGGTACCTTGTTTCCCTGTGAAATATCTTGAAACTTATTCTACTTCTCACATCTAAATTTGGCCATTGCTCTTACACTCACTGACAATACCGAAGGGATTGAGGCCTGGTTGTATGAATTTGAGGCACATTACCCATACAGCTTTTTCAGGTTTGATGGAAATTTGTTGGCATGTCCCTACTTAGGGTATATCTTGAAATAAACCCCCATATGGTGTTTTATTACAACCCAAGTCCACATGATGTGGTTTCTTAGGGGATCCCCTCTACTACAGTACCTCCCACTACTGGTCCAAATACTGAAGTCAAAGCTTCTTTAGCAATACGGCCACTGGCTTACAAAAGAGCTTCTGTTCAGTGGTGACACATTTGACATATCCACGTAGGCTATGGTATCTACCCAGTTTCCAGCATCACAGCACAAACGGTGGATGTAGCATCCCCAGTGGACTGATCTGAACGCAGACAGCAGCCTTAAAAGAAGATATTCACGGGAAAAAAGGAATCAGTGGTTTGCACAGTTGGTTTCCAACTGTGGACCAGGCCAGGTACCTGCTAACTTCAGCTTAATAACCCTTCTCACACTGTAGAAACACTTCCACAGTGCACAGGGCTCAGGAGCACGCAGAGGAGCACAGGGTAGCTCAGTCACAAAGCTGAGGATATACCCTCTGGTGGGAAGGCAGCAGCCAGCGGTGGAGCTGTTTGGACATGCTGCTTCATACCAGTTACCAGAGAGCACTGACATTCAAGATTCCCACTTTGATGTCAGTCCCGAGGACTTTGGAGGCAAGCCCAAAGGAAAAAGTAGCTGAAAACAACACACTATCCAGGCTTAACTGAATATTGCAGCCAATGGGTGAATACTACTCTCTGCTAACATTGGTGAAATCCTCTTCTCCTCCACAAACAGTCCTCTTTGCTGAGTTAATTTGGGTTTTATAATTGCCATGCAAATGTAAAGTTTAAACTTTTACGTATTTTTTTCTGAAATTACATTTATAGCTGGAAGCAGCTGCATAAACTTTGTTTGCTTGTCACTCCTACAATAACGCATACGTTCTGCAACTGCTGCTCTTCCCTTAATGCTCTTTTTTCCACCTGAAAGTGGGAAGACTATCCAGAGACCTGCCCCACAAGTTTACTCAGTCCAAGCACAGGCAATGAGGGGGAAAATACTACTCACTATAGTACATGAGCTTCTGAGTGCTACAAGGCAAGGATGGAAGCAACAGCATCCCAAGAGAGGCATCTGGGAGAAACAACAGCTCCTGAATCCCAAATACAATGGGATTTTCAAGCTGCCATTTTGCAAAAGGAAAAGTACCATGGAGAGTATGATCACCTGGATTCTTTGCCATGCTACCGTTCCCAGCTCCATCTAACTTCTAATCACATGTTTCACTTCCAAGTTATGAAAGAACAACATAATCTAGCAGTCGCGTGAGAAGATTGCTTGCATTGGCCTGGTGGCCCATGCGTTGCCATCATTATGCAGTACACCAACATCTTTCAGAACCATGAACCTCATAAAACTTCCAGATACATAAACTAAGAATTTTCTTGGTGTTTATACTTGCTTCTTTAGGAAAAGTGGTTAAGATGATGGGGCTTTTCGTTTTGTTTTTGTTTTTTTTTTTTAGTTAGTGCATTAAACCATAATTTGTGGCAGAGACTTTAAGAGAAGCTTTTTTAAAAGTCAGATATATGTACCTGGATTTCAGGTGCCTGCAATGACTCATTTTTGTAACCTTCTAAAAAAAACCAGAAACTCCCTGAAAGCCCCACTGTCTTGTTTTTTTGAGCAACAGCAACAGCCTAGGAAAACCACAGATTCATCATGCCCATATTTAAAAACAAAAATCATTAGCCCCAAGCAAGTTTAATTAAACTTACAGAAGAGTTTACAATGCAGAAGAAATAGGTCAGGAAGGAATAATATAAAACAAAATTACTTCTTGAAAATAGTCCAGGAAAAGCAAGGCAAGTCTGAACCCAGTCATTAATGATACCAGGGAGGAGATGGGATTGTGAAGGGTAACAAAGTCATGGGAAACACAAGGACATTTATTATCCAAACATAGCTGCAGAGCATTCCTGTTGGTTATTTTGTGAGGAACGTTATTTTTCCACATGCGGTTTGTGGTACAAAGAAGAGCTTAGGCTCCAGTCGTGGCCTTTTTGCACATACTACTATTCAGATAGTAACTCTCTGAATAATACAAATTATCCATGCACTCTTTAAGAAGCTTGGCTTTCTGGCATTTGAAGCAGAAGTTCCAACATAGCTGCTTTGCACTGTTGAACGCTTGTTCTGTATGACACAGAGATCTGAGTCGCACTGACTTACCAGGGTTACTGTCTAGAATTTTATATTTGTTATTAGTTTGTATAACATCTGTAGGATCATTCTATAACGAAGATCCATAAAATCATGTGGGTTCATCTTCTCCAGTTCCTCCCTGTCTTTTGATGATATTTCAAGAATTTTAGTTACATCAGAGCAAACTTTGAGTAAGGAGCAACTTTTTCTTGTCTCAGCCCCCAAATGCAGGCTTTATCATGTCTTCCCATCTCGTATAGCAAAACATGATTCTTACAATCAAACTACTTTTCCAAAGATGTTGATTCTTGAATGCAATAATCTACAAAAAATAACTGACTTCCTGGGCAATAAAATCATCCCCAAACTCTACAAAGGGTACTTGTTAAAAAAAAAAATCAAATGAGTTCAGAAAAAATCTGCTCGACCTTTGAGAAGGGTCATTCAGTCACGCAGGACGTATTGCTAAGGGCTTTTGTCAATTCTTTAAACTCATGTGTCAATTATTTCACTTTCTCTTGGGTTCTGTGGTACTGAATGTTTTCCACTCCAGTAATGCAGTAAACCTTTTCCCTCTGCAGCTAAAGTTCCCTGTTTTAGGGGTGTTGAAAACTAATCTCTGTTCTTCAGTATGTACATGAGTTCTGCTTTTGGCTTCCTGATGTTTCCATCCCTGCTGAGTACTGTGAAACCTTTTCTGCTACTTCTAGCTCCTTCCCTGTCAATTTGGATATGGCTTTCTGCTGTTATTATTAAACCACTAATGACAGAGCTGTCAAATTACAAATAGATATCTTGATTTCTTTTTGCTCTTTAAACCTGTCCCATACTGTCCCATATGCCTTCCTGAGTTGTTTAAGCATGATATGGTCGTTATTTACAAAACAGGCCCACTAATATTTGCATGCACTAATCCACAGTTCTACTGCACATCTGGCTCTGTGTCAGCCTGATTCCAAGTCAGAGCAGATGCTGGAAACAAGCCCTTGTGGCCATGACAGACCTGCCAAAGACAGGCACAGCTTTCCTGTGGCACTTCAGCAACATGGGCAGACAGCTGCAGGAATTCAAACATTTGAAGCAAAACCATCTAAGCAGCATAAAGGCAACTCCTCGTCCTCCACAGAGATAAATAAGAAATTGCCAGAAGAAATGTGCAATCCCAAGGTAGGACAGCATTTAAGGAGGATGAATTGTGGGCAGATGGCTGTAATGCAGATCGAGTAAGGGCAATCAGTAAAGGCCAAATAATCCAACTTAATCCCAGAAGAATGAAGACCAAAAAAGAGCTATAGATAGCAGCCTGGGGAAGCCACGAGGCAGCCAGACGGGACTGAAACATGTCTGTCAGCTCTTGGGACAGTGGTGAGTTTTCTTACACTGGAACGGCTGACCTAAAGGGTCCAGTCTCTTCCCACCACCTTAGGTAGAACAGAAATAACACTGCCAATATTTTTATTTCCTGTGTGTTTCATAATTATAGTTGTCACAAAATGAATTCTTTTGTAGCAGCAGGATCGGTAGTTTTATGAAATCCAAGCAACAATTCAGGCTCATAACTTAAGTCAGACTGTGCTAGCCCAATACACCCAAGAAAGCAGGTCTGTCTGGCCATCTCAGACAGGAGACATTCGTGGCTGAAACCAGTGCCACCTCATACATCAGCATCTCTTCTGATAGCTGGTGTCTCTCCAGGAAAATGCCAGTTATTTCAGTTCTTACACAGGAGGGTATGCCTATCATGACCTGTCATGCTGCAGCTCTGACAGACATATTAGGGAGAAGTCCTGTCCTACTATGGGTTTGAATCTCCTCTTCAGGGTTCAGGAACAAGCATGAAACAGCAGGAAACCCTTCATTGCCACTGCCCTGTATCTTGGCTTCCATGGAGACTTTGGGGCCTCCAAACACACTTAAAAAAAATAGGGCCTGTTCCTCCTTTCATTCACTGCCATTTCTGTTATTGCTGCCAGGGAGAATAATTATCTGTTGCCTTTACAGAGAATCACAGAATGGTTGAGGTTGGAAGCGGCCCCTGGAGGTCATCTTGTCCAACTCCCCTGCTCAAGCAGGGCCACCCAGAGCAGGTTGCCCAGGACCATGTCCGGATGGCTTTTGAATATTGTCTTTTGTCCTGTCACTGGGCACCACTGGAAAGAGTCTGGCTCTGTTGCCTTTACATCCTCCCTTCAGGTATTTATGCACGTTGATAAGACCTCCCCTGAGTGCAAGGGCTGCATGCAAATAGTTGCCTCCTCTACCAAAACCTCACCAGGTATTGAGAACTGTCTGCCCTAATGGCAGACAGCTTTTTTCCCCTCATTTATTTTTCTCTCATCTTCACTCACAGGAATTTTGAGGGAGTACGTACCAGCTTTGTTTTCTTATCCCTCTATCCTCCGTTAATAACTTATTAATAAGAAGACCATTCTATCAGCCTTGCTTTCTTCAGTGAATAAACTGGCCATGGCATCATCTTGTAGGCACTAAATGGAGAACATAAATTTCTTAGTGTTTTTTCTCCTTAAGCTGCTGCCTGAAACACCTCTGGCCTGTAGCAACCTCTCCCCAGGGTTATGAGGGGCTGCCCAGTCAGGGTATAACTCTACAGATCCTTGTTCTCCAAAGCCACTTTCTCTTCCAGAGCCCCCAAGGACTGCTCCCCCTCTCAGCCCCAGTCAGTGAAGAACAACGGCAAGGAAAACCATGCACGAAATTCCTGGAGTAGCAAAGAAATTAGTTGAAGTACTCTGTGATGGCAACAAGTAACAAGCCTTATCATGGGCCAGAGACATGATTTTGGGGGTGGCCATCTAAGTAGCTGCAATTCTGCCGGAACTAAACCCAGAGGTGTATCGATGGCCACATATCACATAGACATTTGCACCAGGTATCAAATACTTAAGCTGTGAGAACTGCATATGTGACACATGCATTGGAGTACCAGTACAGACAGCTTTCAAAGTATCTCAATACAGCAGCTTTGCTTCGGAGTGAAACCTCTAATTGCAATCTTAAAAGGGCAGGATAATTTAAATGAATCTCTACAAAATAATAGGAAATCTTAAGTGCCACCAGAGATTTTTACCTTCAGCTAACTGAATCACATATCCAGAACCTGTTTCCACTCTTTCAAGACATGCCACAGCCTGCATATCGAGGGTGATGGTGGCAGGATTTGCTGACATCAAGGCAATGCAAGTCTTGAAATTAATGGAGGAGAGGATATGGACTTTAATGATAGAGGTTCTGGGATGCAATACCAGCACAATGCAATTCCCCTTCCGAGTTACCATGTTGAGTGTAATCACTCCTGTTAATTCTGCTTATCTGGGGAATAAATCCATTTTCTAACTTCTCTGCAACTGGTGAGTGCTCACTTAGTTCTGTATCAGGTTTGAGTAGTCTGATTTATTTATTTATTTATTTTTCTTATGCTCTTCCCAGAATGCACACTGCTTCTGGGAGTGTTGAAAGACTGATGAAAGAAGAGTTAAGGTGTTACTGCCGTTCACAGTAAGCGCCTAGATGACTAAAACCTAAGGCTTCTGGCAAAATGAATTTTGGCAGCATTTTGACGATCCTTCTCACTTCCCAACAAGTATTTATATCTGATGCTGCACAGAACAGAATTAAAACAAATAACATATTTCTTGTTCAGTATTGCTCGCTTTCACCACTTTCACGTATGTTTTTTTTTACAGTTACTGAAAAAAACCTGTAGTAACTGAAATAATTCCTAGCATTTGCATAGGAAAGAATATGTTACTACTGCATCCTGTCTTTCAAACAGTTACATTTAAAGTTTGCTAGCTGACTGAGGAAATCCTGTGTACAGGAAACAGCTAGCAACAGAAAAGCAACTTTGTTACATGTTCTTAAACTATGCCCTAAAAATCCTTTCATTTAGAATGGGTTCTTTATAGTAAATGAGCTCTTTCACTTCTTCCTTTGGACCCTACTTCTCCAGGTTACATCATAATGGTTCACATACGTAAACACACCTACTGAACTCAGGATGTCTTCCCTTGAGTTTAAGGGTTCACCAGTTCTAGGTATATAGGAAATGGTGTTTTGAGTGGAATGACCTCTTGGAAAGACAAGTCTACATGAACACAATTTTATAGTTACATATATAATCTACAACAGAAAGGTAACGTGAGCCTGATTCAGTGTTGTACATAGTACAAGTAATTATATAGTTTATTCTTGTATGATATACAACAATCATAGAAAAATGAGACCAGAAAAGAACACTGTCTAAATCTGATCTCTTGCGCGGTAAGCATTTCAAATTTAATCCCATTTTTAGAGCTTTTTGTTTTTCCCCCAGAAAAAAGACATGTAATCTTAATTGCCAAAGATCTGCCACACCATTAGCAAGTTCTTCCAAAGATTACTTAACATTTCAGTCAAAAAATGTATTTTTTGTTCCTCTGTAAATATCAAGATACAATTTACAGCTCTTGGATTTTGTATCTAATAGATTGAAGAGCCCTATTACCAAATTTATGTTCCAGAATCAAATACTTACTAATATACACTAATCAATTATTCATTATTCAAACTTTTTTGAAAGATAAAAGGCAGACCTTCCTGAGCATTTCAGTAGGAGGTGTGTTTTCCAATTCCATCATTATTATGATGGCTTTTTTCTGTTGATTGGTAGCCTTCTTAGACTGATGTTAAAACTGGACACAACATTCACAAACTCTGTGTTGTGACTGCCAAATGCAGAAGGAATATATATGACATTCGAGATTCCTCTTCACACATTTCAGGGTCAAATTCTTCCATCTGATCACAGCTTTTCATTGGGAGCTCAGATTCAGCTGAATAGTCACTATAACTCTCAAGTTCTTTTCATGTGTCACAGCTTTCCAAAATCAGACTCTTCATCTTTTATGTATGGTCTACATCCCTTCTACTTAATTCCACAATTTGAAATCTAAGATATGTAGAGCTAGAAAACTAGCCCTATTCAAACTAGATTACAGTATCCCTGTGCAGATAACTCTTTACTGATATTTATTTCATGTGTTTTTCTAGTTCAGTACTCCAGATCATAAAAATGGTAATAATTATTCCATGGATAGGTGTACTGTGGTGGGTCCTTCCACCTACACATCAATGCACTGATTTCCAGTAACTCAAACACCATTAGGAGACTATATTGAACATTGAGTTCGTTCTGAACACCAGAACAGTTAGAAGTAGGTTATAGCAAAACATGAATAAAAGCAAGTTAATTTAAAGAGATGGAAAACTTTTTAATGCTACTCCAGAACTAAAAGTTCAGAATTATATATTATTATATATAATATAATTATATATTCAGAATTATATGCTATAAAAGTGCAGAATTTTATCAAGCTAGCATTAATTATCAAAGCGTAGCATTAATTATCAAAGCATCTGTACAAAAATTACCATAGAAATAAGAAATGAATAAATTTTCTGCTGTTTTCATTTGGTAAATTGTCATACTTTGTACTTGAACAAGTGATTTTTATGAATACATTTGGATTCTTACAGAAAAAGTGATTTATTAAATAGAATTATTCTTGTGCATACTGTGTAAATAGTTTTTTATTTACATTAGTAAATAGTACATTCGATTTAGTAAATTTATTAAAAGCTAACAGCGCAAGTCAGATGAAGCATTTTACAGGACAAGGAAGAAAACAACAGCTAGGTCAAACTTGGTTTGTTCTCATATGAAGATCTTTCTGCCATACATCTCTTGCTTCCTACATGCTCCTTGAGATTTACGCTTCTGCCTCCCATCTAACTGTTCTAGGACCAGGGCCTATAAAGTCATCTTAGCTAGAACCCAGCAAAAAACTAAAGATGCTGATTCAATAACTGAGTCTTATTTGTAAGCAGAATACGTAGGCAGATGTACTGAAAGTGCAAGTTCAAAACAGAAATCATGAGAATATTCATGTTGAGACACAAAGATGTCTCAATCGTGATCAGATATCAAAGAACTGCTGTATGTTAATTAAAAAATGAGTAACATTGTAATGGCATAGCTATTATGTGATTTCTATAATCTCCTTTCTAGCTTCCCCCCCACCTCTTTTTCTCTTATCTGCCCTATCTTTTCCCTTTACCTAGTTCTACCCATGCCTCAATACCCAGTCTTGGCTATCTAGCACAGAAATGAAATGTTTACTGCTGGTGTTTACAATGCTCCTAGCTGTCTAGGATAACAACAATGTTAATTATAAGTGATGAATCAGAGATCAGATGTTAGTCAGCAAATTCTCCTGCTATTTGCAGAGCAATATTGGTCTAAAGTCTAACTTGCTCATTTCCTGCCTGGTGGTAATGAAGCATCTGAACCTTGGATGAACCTTAAGCTCAACTCCAAAGGGCCATTTGTAGAAGAACCATCTTCCCCTGTACATTAGAAATGCACAGGCTGGAAAATATTAAAAATAAATCTTTTGGAACCAAGTATTCTCAAATCATATTGAAAACATGTAATTTTCTCTGAAGTATTTCAGTGTCAGGCACAATAAATGCAACTTAAATACCATTTCTAAAATATATCTGTTCCATAAAAACAGTTTTTTTGTTTACTTCTTGGTAATTGACAGAAATCATGCTTCTAAACTACAGCTTGATGTCAATGCCATCTTTCTTTTTCTTACAGAATATAAGGCTCACAAAAACCAGTTCAGTTTGTTGGGGTTGGGTAAGGCAAACATACATGCTATGAATACAGCAACCAAAAATCCAAGAAATATCAAAACCTTTGCACTTCTACTACAAAAGTCATAACTACATTATGGCAACATGGCTTAATAAAGTACAAGAGCAAATAATAGTCTATGACTTTCATGCAACATTACATAACTTCTCTTCTGTGATATTATTTCAAAACACATTACCTCATAAGAAACAGAAGCTGCTGTGAATTTGTTCAACAAGATATGCTTAAAATATTGCTGGTAAGGCTTTTTACTAGGATTGTATTGAAGGAAATATTATTTCACATTTGATTGAGATTTAGACATGATAAACTTTACTCCATTTCAGCAAATACTTTAATTTCAGCTGAAATGTATGATGACATACTATATAGCTAACAAAACTTCTCTGATCCACTGTAATTTCATCTTTCCTTATGGGTTATCTGTTCCCAACATGTCGGAGGAATTTTCTGTTTTCTTCTGCAGCTTCTCCTTCATTTCTATATACCTAACTGCAGATGACACATAGTTGTCCTTAGCTAAAAATATTTATACTTGGGATTTGAAGAAACAACTGTGTCTTCATTTACAGTTATTTAGCATTGCTGATTGCCACAGAAGACTACCTTCCTTACAGCTGTCTACAATAGGACAGGACAGTTGGAGTGGTGACTGTAATGCTACACTTCAAAGATTAATTTCAACCCAGGTGTTACCTAAATTATTCAATATTTTGATGAGAGGATATAGAGAAACAAGTGATAAGGCAGCAAAGGCTATGATGTCTTAAAGTTCAAAGGAGGAGATGAAAATAACTAAGCTTTCTGGATAACTGAGCATAAGCAGAGCAAATCAAAATGGTGTGCTAGGTGGGAAGATGGTCTGAGCAGAAAGACAATGTTGTTGAACTGACAGGGAAGTCTTAGGTGAGAATGCAGCAGAGCTGAGTTGCTCTGGCACATAAGGGTAAGAAGCCATGTACTCTGACAGATCACACAGCAGCTTAGAAATCATGTACTGTCTGGTCTCACCTCTGCTATTTTAGGTAAATTTTGGGTTTGTTTGCATTTCTTTCTCAAGCTGTTGTCCTCAAAAGTATCTGCTTAAAGAGAAATTAGCCAGCTAAGGAGGTTTGGAGATATGAGGTTGACACATTAAGTTTCACACACTAGTAATGGCAATCATCAATCAAAAATATCAAACTGGTAATAAAATAGTCTTAGTGTAGGCAAATCACCAAGGTAGGGTGGCTGTTTTGGATAGAAATAGAGAAAAAGCTTGTAAAATAATTGATGGTTGTGTTACCCATCTGTTTATCAAATTTATGCCTCGTGTTTCGTTATAGAAAAACATGGCAACGAAATTCAGCCACTATAACTGTATTTAGCAGTTACAAAAAGCTTAATAAAGACTCTCTTTGTATGTAAAATGAATAAACACATCTTCCAGGTAACAGCCAAATACTTTATCCCTGGCTGTCCTGTTGTGCAGCACTATTGCTCCAGATGTCTTTGCTAGTTTGACATGACAACAAACTATTTCCTCTTCTAGAGAAACAAAGGAACAAACATATACGTTTGTCACATTTATGTCCCTTGTGTGAGAGGAAAGGGTAGTGACCACAGCACTTACTTGCTTAGTCTGTTCTCTGGGTGCTTTAAAAAGCTATTTTAAAATTGCATTTATACTTTATTCTTCTATAGAAAAACAAACAAACAAACAAACAAAAACCCCCATCCTTATCTCCACCCAATTTAAATACAGCACAGGAAGGAGGCAACCTAGTAGTCTTCAAATATGTACATATGAAAATCCAAGGCATATTTACCACAAACTATGAGAAGAGATCAATTAAAGAATTACTAGGAGGATAATGCCACAGCTCCAGACAACTGCATGAAACAAAGTATGGACCAGCCTAAAAGTAGCTATGATCCAAGTTTTCATGTTTTTAACCATATTTTGTAACACTGAGAGGAGTGGCTGCTACACCAGAGGGTCATGCTACCATCCAGTGGGACCTCAGCAGGTTGGAGAAATGGGCTGATGGAAGCCTCATGAAGTTCAACAAGAGGAGGCGCAAAGTCCTGCACCAGTACTCCAGGTCCAGCTAGAAAACAGGAGCTGATGTTCTGGAAAACAACTTTGCAGAACAAGACCTGGGAGCCCAGGTGGACACCAAGGTAACATGACCCAGCACTGTGCCCTCAAGGCTAATGGTATCCTGGGCTGTATTAGGAGGGGTGTTGCTGAGAGGAAGGTAGTACTTTCCCTCTCCTCAGCACTGGTGAGGCCACATCTGAAGTTCTGCGTCCAGTTCTGGGCCCTCCAGCACAACAGAGAAATGGAGACACTGGAGAGAGCCCAGAGAACAGAGGTTCATCCTGAACATGAGGAAACACTTTTTTAGTGCGAGGGTGACATAGCTGTGGCACAGGTTGCTCAGAGAGGTGGTGGAGACTCCATCCCTGGAGATCTTCAAAAGCTGTCTGCACGTGGTCCTGGGCAACCGGCTCTTGTTGACCTGCTTCAGCAGGGGCGGTGGCCAAGGCAACCTGCAGGGGTCCCTTCCAACCTCCACCATTCTGTGACCAACAGGTAACAAGGTACAAGTCCTTCTCCTCTGACAGCCCTTGGAGAGGCAGAGTCAGTTGGCACTGAAGAGGTCACCAGGATTCCCCCACCTGCACTTCTCTGCTGCCCATTGCTGGGCCTGTGTTCTCAGGGGCACCAGCCTCTCATCACAGAACCTGACAAGCCTGAGGCCTTCCCCCCAACAAGGCCACACAAAGATGCCTAATGTCCTGTGAAGCATGGGCTCTCTCCTTTTGGGCCATTTGCCAACCTAGCTGGGTGACAGTCATCAGGACAGACCCAGAGACCCTTGTGCACCATGGAGCAGCTGTGACTGCCCTGACCTCACTGCTTTTTAGCAGCCACAGGCTCTGTCCCGGAGGGTTTTGCCCAGGGCTCCTGCAGGCACACACACATGGCGTGAAGGCTTGAGCAGGACTGTGGGCTTGGGTTTGAGACTTGGCTTTGGGGAATGCTGCCTGCTGAGCTAAGGCTGCTGCTTCTGTTGCTCTTCTCATCACTGCCTGGCTGCGGGGTCCTGCACAGCATTTATCCTGGAGCCCCAGGTGTCACTGAAGACTCCTGGCGAGTTCCTCTGTCTTCCCTGACCACCTCCTGCTTCAGGTACCCTCTGCTTGCCCAAGCTGTGCTGGCTGTCTGGGAGCTAATGCTGGGGTCTGGGACTGGTGTGTGGTGTGCCTTAGGGGGAGCTGAGGGGGCAGGTGTTGGAGGGCAGCCCATGGGGCTGGCTGCCCCACAGGGCTACTGCTGCTGCTCTTCAGCCCTCAAAGAGACCCTTTGGGAGACCCTCTCCCACCACTTGCTTGGGGTTTTTTTGCTTTCCTCTAGCACGAGAAAACTCAGGCATGTTGCATGTCTTTCTCTGCAACTTCTTGGCTGCTGAAGAAGCTCTGGAGGAGAGCGGCTCTGCCAGGATGCCCAACGGCAGACACCTGCAGCAAGCAGGGCAGCTGGAGGCACCAGAAGACAACCCATGCCCCATCTGCCTAGGAGAAGTCAACAACGCAGCCTGTGTGACTTTCTGCTTCCACCGCTTCTGCTTTGGCTGCATCCAGCGGTGGGCCACAACAAGAGCTGTGTGCCCACTCTGCAGGCGGTCTTTTGATCGTGTCCTGCAGGTTCTGCCATCAGATGACGAGGAGGAACAGGATGGATTTGGCTTTCTTGCCTGCCACCAGAGGAACATGGCCAGAGAGAGGTCCCAGAGCAGATCCCCACAGCAGCACTATGTCCTGTCCAGATCTGCCATGAACAACAGGATCCCAGCTGGGAGGAGGAGGCCTGTGGGGATCGACCGAGTGTCGAGGGGTGACAGAGCTCCAGTGGCCCCAAACACCACCTCCCACCAGGCTCCTGTACCCAATGCTGCCTGGGCATGAACCCACTGAGCACATGGGAGTGTATGGTCAGCCCTGGGGATGGAGCCTACGTCCACATCGACATGCTGGCACTGCCACCCCTGCATGTGCAGCTCTCCTTTCAGAAAGCCCAATAAACAACCAGTTGCTTTTCACAGGGTATTTTTTCAAAACCAAAGAACAACCCATTGCAGGGATTACTTTCCAACATTGTCTCAACAATGCAGGAAATCCAGAGGGGGGAATTTCCTGGAGCGCACTGTGATTCTATTTAACATAAATGTGGCAACACAGCACACCTCACTTACACTCTTCCAGCCTCCCCCTTCCAAGCACCAGGGTAGGGGTGTCCAAGCCCTGGTTGAGACTTCTTCTCCTGGGGATGAACAAGCGCATGCACATGTTGGGGATGTCACAGAATGTGATAAACCTGAGATTAAATCCCTACTGCAAGGCTACACAAAGATGGCAAATGAAAAAACAAGCATTAAAACTGAGAAGTCCCAACTAGGGCCCTAACCAACTGTCTCAGTCACCTGAGCTTTGCAAGTAAGAGTGAGCTTTTGCACACACATCCTAATTCTTAAGTTCACCTGCCTACTATACATCCTCATCACCTCATCCAGGCCCTGGTGTCACCTACTGGGGTGTCTCCAAAGATACCATAGACAGTATGTAGCAGATCAGGAACATGGATGGTAAAAACCCGTACATGGGTTTAAAAAAAAAAAAAAAAAAAAGGCCATAATTTGTTACCATACTTCTTACCCAGCTGTAACGTGCCTAGAAGCATACTATTCAATGCTCTAAAGGAGGCTGAAGTCATCCCTTTCACTCACATATTAGAACCTCTCCTGAAATATCTATTTCATGAAACTGGACTTCACTCAGATTAGGAGAGAGGTATCACACCAGTGATCTTACCAGTTTAAGGATTATTCTGCACATGGAATTCTACAACAGGCTGCATAGAGTATATTCCCTTCACGGCTGTCTTTTAATTATTTCTGGATGAACATGGTCACTGAATGAGACAAGTGCACCCATCTGTCTTTAACACTATGGTTCCTTTATTGTTTTTTCTTCTTTAAACATGAGATTCTATGTTCAGAAAGTGAATGAGCTGAGAAATGCCTTAACTTTTATTGTTGGATCAAAACAATTCAGGTTATGTCCTTGGGCTTTCATATGTATATACATACATACACATATATAGATATATGTACACACATACAATTTCTTACATAAAATGTTAAGATAATGAAACTGATTATAAGAACATCACCCACAGCATAGGATGCTTACATTTAAAAATATCTATCATGACACATGGAAGAAACAATGCAATGTACTACTTTTAAGATGTCATCCACATAGAAGTATTCCTGACTAGTGTGTTAGTCTGCCTCCTCCCTCTGCTATGAAAGGATGTGATTGAGGTCATGAGATTTTTGCTGAACTATTCACTTAAAAGTAAAAAAGCCTTATCCAAATTCCAAAGTGACTCTGGAGAGGAGTTCCTACTGATGTCAGTGAACAATAAATATGGCTGTAAACTTGGCAATTGCTTTCACATGATACCCTGCAAATGCTTCAGAGCTTCCTTTTCCCCTTATCTTTCTTGAGAGAAATCAAATTGAAATAAAGTGAACTTTCAGAGAGAAATGTTGGGCTAGGTTCATATGTCCTGCAATTCCAGAGTTTATGACTGTATTACATTCAGGATGAGCTTGACTCAGGAGATTTTATGAAATGCTGATTGTTAATGGACCAATAAGAAAATTCATATTCTTTACATTAGCCTGAAGATTTTTATTTTTATGCAACATAAGTGCAATCGTGCTATCACAGCCTTGATCTCTGCTTGAGAATTTCCAGTATTTTACAACTCAGAACATATAAATCAGCTTCACTCTAGATTAGCTGTTCTGCCTAATACCAACAGAATGTTTATTTACCCACAGCTTTTTAACCTTGACATGACAGATATAGTTTAAAATAAGAACACACAAGAAACCTCACTGTTCACTGGAGAACTTAGAGAAAATAGCAGTCAGTAGAAAGATGACCTGAGGTAATGACATTTGGTTGCAAATGTCTTTCTGGATACAGATAAAGTAAGAATTTGAGCCATTTATCAGAGTTGTGATTGCATTGACAGCCCAAAACGCAGGAATCTCCCACAGGAGTTCCTTGGGTTACTTCTACCTCCTCTCCCACACTCTGCCCAGGCCTCGCACAAAGAAGCAAGTCTTTAGGAAGCACCAAGCTCTTCATAATATCATCACATTCTGCATAGACGATGACTATTTCCCAAAACTTCTGCTTTAAGATTAAGTAACTTTCTAAGGATAACTGCACCCCAGAGAAGACTTTACAGTTTTTACACTCAAACAGTTTCAATAGGAAAACCAGTGGCCACTCAATAACTTCCTTCAGAGAGCCACTGCACTTTTCAGGGTTATCCACCTAAGGAGGCAATGTGTTTACAGAGACCTCCAGGATTCCCAAAACAGCCAGCATACATGTACTAGCAGCTAAACATGTTTTCATAGATTCACAGGTCATGCTTTGAGATCACTTATCAGCATTCTTCATATTAAAAGGAGCCCACAAAAGATACAGATTCCCAGTTATATTCCACCTGTAGTTTCATGGCCTCCCTGTTGACTCCTAACTCTGGGCAATAAGGCCATGTTCCCTCCATGGGCCTTTGGGTGAATGCTCCAACCAAGAGATGGGAATGGGAAAAGAAGAAACTTCTGGCAATGGAGTATTGCTGGAGGTGCCACCCAGCTATCATGTCAAGGTCAGTTATTGGATTGTGAGGCATCCAACAGGGAAGTAAAGGGCAGAATACCTTCCTTAAAAAATACAGGGAGACTAGATATAAGTTAGGTGCTTGACTGTACAGCACTGTCAAGATTTGAACTGTTCCGGCCTGCCCAGAAGCAGACCACTAAGCCCTTAGAAAACTTTTAACAGGAAAAATACAAGCACCTCAGGACTCCAGATGCCTCCTGGGCTAGATTCAAGCTGTGAGTAGTTCAGAAGATCTGGAATTTCAGCTTTGGTGCCCCCAGGTCTCATGTATTAAGTGTCCAAGGCTTTTAGTCATATTAAATGGTTTTAGTATTGTGTCTGGCTATCTGGTCTCACTGATGAACGCAAGCTGACCTTGAAAGAGATACTTACTGGAATTTTTTCTTTTTTTGCATGACTGAAAACTTGGAATGCAGCTCTTTACAGTACAGTACACTTGCAGCAAGTTTAGACAGTCTAAATCTCCTACAGCTGAACTCATGATTTCCCAAAAACAACAAAAAGAGCAAGAGCAACATTAAGGAAGGTATTAGCCTTATTTTGACAAAACTGTTGTAAAAGTCAACCTGCTGGCTATTTACATTTAGCTGAGGAGCCTTGGTTTGAGTTTACATTATGTATCATGTGATATCTATATTTCTTCATCCTCTGAGCTCTTGTTCCACTAAGGAACACTACGGAAACCACTTCCCACTTCCTCTGGGAAGTGGTTTATTATCATTAGTTATATACTTGAATTTTAAGAATGAAGTGAAAAAAATGATATCCAAAATTACATTAACTTAGTACACAAAAGTCCTGTCATTCTATTAACAAAGCAAAGGACAAAGAAGTCAAGAATATTAGAAAACGACACAAACATTTGGGTTACCTTGGACATACATACAAAAAAAATTTCACACCCTTCAACTTAATTGCAGCTGACCTGGAATGGTGTACTCAAAGCTTTCTAAATCCATCTGTTGTGCTCACACCTAAATAATCTGTTGGTTTCATTGTTATTTTGTTTTGTCAGGCATGCTAACGTTGCGTTGCAGTTATGATATCCTGCTTAACTTAAGAAATTTAACAATTACATAACTTCCAAAAGCCATACACTATCTAAAAGTAAAAACTTGCATTGTTGGTTTGTATAACATTTGTTCATTTAACCTTGCTACAGAAACCTGCCATGTGGTCTTCCCAGGGCCCATAAAAAACCCCCCCACCTTTGTACTCAGAACTTGCTTCACAAAATTGAATGGTAGAAACTTTCTCAATTTCTGCAAGTGCAAAGCTAGACCCAATATGAGGCATGAAAGTGATGTGCAAAAAAACCAACCAGCACCCTCTCCCACTGTCTTTGAATTACATTTTCTCAATTTACAGATAATTCTGTAACCTCTGCTTTCTTATCAGTCAGTGAAGCAGAGTTATCCTGGCTTTGGAATCATCGTTCCTATTTTGACACAGATAAAATACACTCATATAGAACTGAGTTTACTTTGATTACCTTTAAAAATAAGGGAAAAAAATGTTTGATATTGCCTATATTCACTGTGATAGAAAACACAGCAGTGAGATACACTACAAAACACCAAAACCATGATAGTCTGAGAAACTTTCTAATGGTGAGGAGAATGAAGCTTTGGAATAGATTGTGTGAGAGCTTATGGACTCTGCCTTTGGATATCTTTAAGGACATCTCTCAGTAATAATTTTGGTACAGTTGATCCTGCCTTGTGGCAGAGGGATAATTAAATGAAGTCCTGAGTTCCCCTTTAGCCTTGTTTCCTGTGATTAGCAGTTTTCCCTTACAAATTCCTATTTTAAGGACTACATCATACAATTGTGTGACACTGTCCAGTGAATAATTTTTGTAGCATGTCCCTTTCATATGGATTTTGCAAAAGGGCCCTCATAAATAATGCAGTTTATAATAGCTGGGCAACAGAAGCTAAATTCACCCTCACATAGATATTTTTCTCTTTCACACAGGGAAATATAAGAATTCTGAAGGGTATTAGCAAGGAGTTGAGAGCAGAAAAAAGACGCTGGGTTTTTTGACGTAATTTGATCTCAACTCTCCCAGAAACCTAAATTTGCTTCTACAAGGGCTCTTAATAGTTTGGGTTTGAATTGCAATAAAACTATTTTTAATAAAACTAAAGACTATCCTTGAGGCCTAACAAGATTTTTTCTTTAGGTATTGTAATTTAGTCTGTTACTTATCAGACCCACAGACTTACTAAACCTCATTTTGAGGAAAACTGTCATTTCAGATCACATGTAGCAGGCCAGCTTTCTTCTTTTCCCCTTTAACCACAACCTTGTTTTGGTTCCTTGAAAGCATTAAAGCACACGGACAGTAGAAATTTGTTCATGTCAATATCATGACAGTAATTTCATAATGCAAGTAGAATGGGACCAACAGCAATCAAAATCAGACTCTAAGCACTTTCTGAGCTCTCCCAGACAGTATGCTAAGAAACAATGCAAATTTATCAAACACCATAAAAGCTACTTGTTTTCACTTTAAGCTAATAAATCAACAGTTTTCAAAAGTTAATCACTAGAAAAATGTGAAACCTGATCACCTTTAGGAAAAGAGCAAAGGAAAATAATTTAATATGAATTACTATTTGCCTAATACTAACTTTTCTCCCTGGATTCTCAAGTGAGTGTGCAGATAAGTTATCACATACAATCCCCCTGAAATCTGTATACAAGAAACTATTTACTTTTAACTTAGCAATTTGGAGGACGTTGTTAAAGTTTTCTGACAATTCTGGAGAGTGGGAAACCTGGCAAAACTATCCTGGGAACCAACTGCAAGTAATCTGTTCTCTAGGGATAAAGGTTCTTGGTTTGACCCCAGTTTTTGAGCAACTAGCAGTTGTATCTGCCGCCAAGAAATGAAAAATAGCCATGCACTTACTGAAGTTTCTTTATTTCATCTCAGCTTGTATTTTTCCTCAGAATGAACATAAGTCTGACCTTGGGATACACTTCAAATAGCATGCAGTTCCCATCCACATTTATAAAGATTTAGTTGCAAGCCTATTACTATTGCTTAACAACAAACCTATTTTCCCAATATTAAAAATAGGAAAGGACTCATTGCCTGTAAAAATGAATTATAGTTTAGCAAATAAAAATATTTTAAAATACTTGATTTCACTTTCAGATGTGCTGCCCTGGCATAGAATCTCGGTGCAACTTGACTAAGAATAAACTTTAGTGCCATGAGCAAATGTTTTTGAAAAAATCTACAAAGTTAATATTTATGGTAAGCAACTTGCTCTGCAGATGTTTGTTGGCCATCACGGAAGACCTCAATAAAATTTCAAGCCTGGACATGCCATTTGATTCTACAATAGACAGGGGACATTTAAAACTGAAAAGATGACCCTTCTAAAATTGAGTCTCTAAAGAACCCCTTGCAAATCTATTAAGAGGAGGATGTGTTTGTGAAACGTTGATGTGCGCACATACACATGTAAATTCAAATAAACTTTGAGAGCTTTCATTTTCTTAATTTTAAAGGATCTTCATTTTAAAGGATGGGAAACTTCCCAATCAAGGCAACATTTTTCATTGTTTAAAGGCTGAGACAACTCTGTACAGTCCTTAAATTTTTGTTATCTGGATCTCTAGTTGGTTTTGGATCCTTCTGTCTCCACCCTATAATTGAATTACCAGAAGTTATCTGGCTTTGGCTGTCCAGTTTTCTGCAAACCCAGTCCTCTCTAATGGATGTTCAGGCTATTGTAAGTTATCAACCTTGCCCTGCTTTCTATATTCCCATTCAGAGAACTTCAAGCCTGAACAGACAAACTCCCTAGCAATATGTGGGTTTTGGGATAGAGATCCAAGAAAGTCAGTTTTCTTAAAGCACTCTGCCTTTCACTGATACTGCATCATTCTCTTTTTTCCCAGGGGAAGGTAAACAGGGGAAAGGTAAAGAGTTGTTTCCATGTTTAGTAGAAAAATAGAGAGTTATTGATCTCCAAATCTTATCAAAGGGAAATTGCTGCAAACTGAGCTTTCACCTCAGTAATCTCTTGTTATTACCTTCCATTTCATTTAACCAGAAAGAGTAAAAGGGCACCAACCATGACTAACTTCATGTGGCCACTTCATACATTTTCCACCTTAATGCCTGGCCTTCTTCCTATGGCTGATTCCACAGTACTTTTTTAATGACTGTTTCCTGCTGAGGGACAACAGCAAGTTCTCCCCTTCCTCACTAGTTGGATCCTGAGTATTCAGTATTTGGAATTCAGTTTAACTGAATTAAGAAGAAGAAAAGAATATCTTGCAAATTTATTCTTCTTCCTCCCCTTCCATATTCAAGACTCCATACCACCCCATTGAGTTCAGCAGTAGTTAGGCATCTAAATAGCTTTGACATTCTGGCCTTGCACATGTCAAAAATCTAGAAGACGTAAAGCAGAAGCTCACAGACATACACACAAAATCATAGAAACATTGGCTAGAGGGACCCCTGGAAGCCATCCAGGACAAGCTGCTTGAAGTCAGCCTGTGAAAAACACCAGATTGGAGGTTTTTGAGACTTGGCTACACAAAGTCACGACAGACCCAAGAATGGAATTTCCACGGCCCTGTGCGCAACTCTTTCCAGAGCTGCACCACCTTCCCTTTTCCTAACGGCCAGCCTCCCAAACAGCAATGTGTGATCACTGTCTCTTTTTATTCTGCCTGACCCTTCTCGGAAATGTCCAACTCCATTGTCTTTATAACACTTCCTCAAGTTGCTGTTGGCTGCCCTAAGATTGGCCCTTAGCCTCCTACTTGCCAAATTAAAACCAAGCTCAGCTCTCTCAAACAGTCCTCATAGGTGATGTTCTCCAGGCCACCCAAGAAATACTTCAAAATTTGTTTCAAAGTTTCTCATCCAAATTAGAATCTCTATAGAAAGAGCCATTTCTGCAATCAAGAACTTCAGGATTCCATTTATTATTTGCATTTTCAGACGTTTTGTGTAAGCACAATGAACAGTTGCATCTGAATATTCATTACCGGTGTTCAGATGATATTTACCTGGTGATTGCTTAGGTGGGTATGGGTTGATATAGGAAAAAGTCAAGCTATACCTATAGTTTGACAATAAAAGATAACTGAAAAAGAAGGAGAAACTAAAATTTGTACCAAATCCAGATGCTCACAACTGACCAGGGTTATCACTGACAGCAAGGAGGAAGGATGGAGGGAATTCCAAAGCCTGTTTTGGGCCCAAGACAGCTTTCAGAAGTCTGACTCCTTACACCCTGTAGAAACACTTCAGAACCACCACAACAATGAGACATTGTTATATCTGTGCAAAACAGTCACTTTCCTGAGGATCACCCGACAACACAAATGGAGAATTTAAGAATGCAATAGGAAGTTTTGGGCAACAGCCCCCAAAACATATTAATATAAGTCTGCTACACAAGCAGAGCTGTAGTGTAAAGTCTTTTCTCCCTTCCTGGCACTCTGTCTTCCACATAAACAAACATTAATGCTTCTTCCTTTTTACTTAATTGTGTACAGAATCTCCCATTTTTAAGTGTTTTGTAAATTAATTTTGTATAGCGAGCAAAACCCATTAAGGTTGTAGTGCTCAGCACTCACAATTTAAAGTGACATAAGTAACTGCCCTTGTAAATGATCAAAACATTTGTTCTACTGAGCGAGTAAGAAGTGCTTTAAACTCAAAATGACAGGGAGGGAACTACCAGCAGTCCTGGGAGGCAGTGATGAACAGGGTTTACAAGCAAAGAGCCTAGGATGATGTAAGTGACAGGGAACACATAATCAAAACAGGGCTTAAGTGGAGTGACATCAAACATTGGCATGTAAGCAAGGACGTGCCTGCAAGGAACCATTATGGGGAAATCCCCAGACCCTTTTCAGGACATCAGCATGCTGGGGTGTCTCTCTGAAGTACCTGTACACTAATGCATGCAGCCTGGAGAATAAACACAAGGAATTAGAGATCTGTGTGCTACTGCAGACATGGTGGGATGACTCGCATGACCAGAGTGCTGCAATGGTGAGATACAGGCTCTAGGATGGACAAGCTGGGAAGGTGAGGCAGGGGAGTTGCCCTTTATGTGATAGAGCAGCGTGAGTGCATGGAGCTCTGGGTGGGGATGGGTAACCCAACTGAGAGCTTATGGGTAAGGATTAAAGAGCAGACAAATATGTGTGATATTGCACTGGGTGTCTGCTGTAGGCTACCTGATCAGGAAGAACAAGTGGATGAGGCCTTCTACAGACAGCTGTAAGTAGCCTCACATTCACAGGCCCTGGTCCTCATGGGGGCCTTCAACCACACCAGTATCTGCTGGAGGGACAACACTGTAAGATATAAACAGTCTGGGAGGTTCTTGGAGATCATCTATGACAACTTCCTGACCAAAGTGGTAGAGAAGCCAATGAGGAGATGGACTTTGCGGGACCTCATAGAAGGAAAGGCTCATTAGGGCATGTGAAGACTTAAGTGACCATGAGATGGTGGAGGGGAGGGAGCAGGTCAAAAAAGCGGGACCACAGCCCTGGACTTCAGGACAGGAGACTTTGGCTGCTTCAAAGGTCTGCTTGAAAGGGTCACATGGCGTAAGACCCTAGAGGCATGAGGGGCCCAGGAAAGCTGGGTAGTATTCAAGGATCACTTTCTTCGAGTTCAAGAACAGTCCATCCTAATGAGCAGGAAGTCAAGCAAAAAAGCCAGGAGGCCTGCATGGATGAACAAGGAGCTCCTGGCAAAACTCAAACACAAAAAGTAAGTATAGAGAAAGTGGAAGCAGGGACAGGTAGCCTGGAAGGAATACAGAGACACTGTCCGAGCATGCAGAGATACAGTTAAGAAAGCCAAAGCCCACCTGGAGTTGAATCTGGCAAGTGATGTCAAGGACAAGAAGGGTTTCTATAAGTGCTTAAGTGGCAAAAGGAAGACTAGGAAAACTGTGAGCCTGCTGCTGAATGGAGCAGTGTCCCTTGATAACATAGGACATGGAAAAGGCTAAGCTACTGAGTGCCTTCTTCACCTCAGTCTTTACTAATAACACCACCTTTCAGAAATCTAAAGCCCTGGAGACCAAGGAAAGTCTAAAGCAAGGAAGACTTCCCCTTGGTGGAAGAGGATCAGGTTAGGCAATACTTAAGCAAACTGGACATACATAAGTTCATGGGCCTTGACAGGATGTACCCATGAGTGCTGAGGGAGCTGACTGAAGTCACTGTGAGAACACTCATTATCTTTGAATGATTACTGCATTTGGGAGAGGTATCTGAAGACTAGAGGAAAGCAAGTGTCACTCGTATCTTCAAAAAGGGCAGAAAGGAGGAGCCAGGAAACTACTGGCCAGTCAGCCTCACCTCAATCCCTGGGAAAGTGGTGGAACTAATTCTGGGAACCACCTCCAGGCACATGGAGGACAAGAAAGTGATTGGGAGTAGTCAGCATGGATTCAGGACCACTAAGATGATGAAGGGACTGGAACATCTGTCATACGAGAAAAGGCTGAGAGAGCTGGGATTGTTTAGCCTGAAGAAAAGAGGGTTCAAGGGGGATCAAGGTGTACAAATATCTGCACGGAGGCTATAAAAAAGACAGAACCAGGCTCTTCCCAGTGGTGCCCAGTGACAAGACAAAGTACAATAGGGACAAACTGAAACACAGGAGGTTCCTGCTGAATGTAAGGAAATGTGTTTTTTTATTTTGAGGGTGACAGAGCATGGGAATAGGTTGCCTAGAGGGATGGTGGAATCTCCATCCTTGGAGGTCTTCAAAAGACATCTGGATATGGTCCTGGGCAACCTGCTCTAGGTGACCTGCTTGAGCTGGGGGACTTCGCTGAGATGACCTCCAGAGTTCCCTTCCAAAATCAACCATTCTGTGATTACATCATATATTGAACCCATCTTGAGTAGTGAACAGCAAATAAAACAGCTCTGTAACTTTCAGTGAAAATAAGTGGTCCTGAATTAATCAGAGTCCTTTCAGAAATAGTACACAGATTCAGAAACTAATGTTAATGTGAAAACCGGCCTTGAAGGTGGCAAAAGCAAGAGTGCAAGATGTTTCAAATTAATCCCTTTTGCACTCAGGCTTGCAGTTTATGAGGAAAACATTTTGTTGGAGAATCTTTGAAGTATTCTTCCTTTGCATTCTATCCTAGGCTTCAGCGCACAGGTTTTGTTTACATGTGCTGACTCACCCCTAAAGATCATTATCTTTAATCTGTTTGCATCTTGGTTTTGTCCATCTTGTTTCAACAATTTCTCTCCAGTCTTTGTGTCCTCTTCCTCTCTGAAATAGTTACCTTCCCTTTGCTCACTTTGTACCAGCCATCACATACAAGAAACAGTAGAGGTGAAATTTTGCTGTGTGAGCATATATTTTCTAGGTATACAGAGCATTTTTGTGAAACATTGCATGCCAGAGCATGTATGCAGTCAAAGATATGATAGACTATCATTGAAGTTTATTTTAGCTGCCCTGTTCCAAGAGCCAAACTTCTGCACATGTAGATTCAGAGTTTCCAAAACATTATGTCAAAATTTTTCATGGGGACAGGAAGGAGCGCTTTCCTGACAGAAAGGCCACAGCACTCTGACCAAATTTCAAATCCTTGCTCCAAAGCATGGACAGTACACAGTTAGCCAAAGAAAAGGTTGCCAGAGTTGTTTTAACATTGCAACACAATGTTTTTTCTCCAGCATTTTCTTGGAAATGGCTAAACTGTTTTGGCTGAAACGTTCTGGGAAAAAAAAATTAAGTGAGCCAAATATCATCTACTGGTAAATTTTAGCCTAAAAGGTTAATATTTGGTCAAGTTGCAAGTAAGCCAAGATGAAGGTATTAAGGTGGTTTGATAAATCTCAGTAATAGTCAGTGCTGTCAATGCCAGCAAAATGCAGTCCCATATGAAGGCCAGAGAACTAATGATCACCAATAACACTGAGGAACTCCAGCCAAGATGCCAAGTTGAGCAGTAATGGAAACAGACACAAACCCTTAAATGTGAAACAGGCCAGAGAGCTGGTCAGTTTTAAGCATCTTTCCTGTCCTTGCACTGCTCTGTATAATGTTTTATCTGCACTGCTATATATACATATAGATGCACACATTAAGTTCTCAGCTGACATGTATTTCCAAAACATGCAGGTATTTCAGTCCTGATGCACCAATCACTAAATTGAGCTCAATTAAGAAAAAATCCGGATGCAGCAATCATGAGACGTGAGTTAACAGAGCAGAAATGTTGCTGGTGTTTGCATTTGTAATTATAGAGGATTATTCAATACAAATACATTACAAACTTTGCCCAAAGTCATATGGCATTAGGCCAACAAATAATGCTTAACTTACTTTATTAACTATTTGAAAAGGAACAAATTAAAAAAAGCACCATGCAAGTGTAAGGTTTGGTGCATCAGATCATTAACTCTGCATAGTTAAGAGTGAAATTACAATGAAGAAAAACGTGTTTTATTTTAAAAATAAAACCACAAAATAGCTTTTTGGGAATACTAAACTGTGAAAACCTGGACTAAAGAATTTTATGGGTTACTGTGGTATAGGCTTCTCAGGAAATCATACTTCATCTAAATTCCTCAACTCACGATGAATAAGACTATTAATATGAACTTAATTAGAACCAATGTAATATCATAAATCAAGAATTAATCATTAGTTCTTAGTAATTTGTTTTATGGAAGCCATAGGTAAGTTAATGTATAATTTAGGGTCTGAGCCATCAACATCTGAGTATATGATTCCCCCCTGTCCTCCAAAGTCTACACTTAAACTTCACAGCTTAAGGTCTGAGAGAATGACTGGATGGAAGTATATACGTCTGTTATGCAAGAGGCCAGATTACTATACCTAATGGTCGTTTCTAGCCGCTGGTTCTATTCCATTAGAGATTTAACAGGGAAAGAGCACAATTTATGTCTATATTGCAGGTGTGGAGTTCAAAGAGTGACCTGCAGATGGCACAGAAGGTAAATGCCAGGAATACTGTGCCTGCTGCATACAAGCAATGCAACTAATCCCTGTTCAGGCACTACTCCAGATTTATGTAAATGCAAAGCTTTTAGTCTCCAGCTGGCTCACTTTGGACTATCGGCAGAGAAGTCCATCTTCAGGCATCACTGTGCCGTGAGCAGTGTTCTTGCATATGTGCAGCACTCTTGGACAGCCAACTATTTAGTGCATAGCATGACTATGCTACAGCACCCACCACCCATGTGCAACAAGACAGGCTCTGCGTGGTATATGCAGTAAGAGTGGAGATGCTGTGCAGATTCTCCTGTGTTTAAGCAGTAAATCCAGTTTGTTGGAGCTGTGCATAGCTGGGTGCTGTTGCCAGGACCTTGCAGCCTCTTAATCAAAAGCAGACCTGATGATACTGGAAGGCATAAAGAATAGTCCACAACTGGCCTTCATTTATAAATGCTAAATAGTCAAAAAACCTAGTCTGGGAAGGCTAGATTTATAGCTGAATTTTGGTGCCCAAATACCTATTTGACTGCTTATGACCAACATTTATTTAGGAATGGCAGGCTCAAAACCCACCTAACTTCATAGACACAAATTTTCTTGGTAAAAATCTTGGAATAATTCATGAAAACGGGAGGCTTGGGGTCATCTTGTCCAACCTCCTTCTCAAACAAGGCCCACCTTCAAAGGTAGATGAGGTTGCTCTAGGTCCTATTGCATTTTAAAAATCTCCGAAAGTGAACATCCCACAGCCTCTGCGGGAACCTGTCTAGGGATTACCCACCCTCAAGGGAAGAATTTTTCCTATATCCATATGGGAAGCCCTTGCTTCAATTTGTGACTGTTACTTCTTGTCCTACAGCTGTGCAATTCTGAGCAGATTTCAGTTCCACCTTCATTATAAACTTCATCAGGCAGTTGAACAGAGCAGTTTGCTCCAGTTCCCCTGACCAAGTCCTCTCTCTTCCAGGCTAAGCAAATCTTGTTCCTGGAGGTTCTCCTTGTACATCATGCTCCAAATCCTGGTGACCATCTGCTAGACTTTCTCCAGATTGTCAATAACTTTCTCATACTGGTGGCCCAAAACTGGGCACAGTGCTCCAAACATGGCCTTAGGACTGCCGAATAAAGGGGAGTAATCACCTCTCAACCTGCTGGCTACACTCTTGTTAACACACTCAAATATGCAATTAGCCTTTATAGCTGAAAAAACACTTTGGCAAGTCACATTCTCCCACTTTCTGCTGCCGTCTGGTGCACACACTATGAGGTATGAACAAGTCCTGAGCGGATAGGTATCCAGCTTAGACCCAAATTTTGACACAATTAGAGAAAATAATAATTCATCGGCTGATCTTGCTCTGGGAGAGTTAATCTGTCAGGCTTGTTTGGTGCAACACAACATAAAAAAGCTGGATAAGGAGGAATTCCCCTCCTTGTGTGTACAATAACCTAGTGGTTAGGTGACTCACACATACGTGTTTTGGAGACTCAGGTTCATCTTTCTCATGTATATCAGGGGTTTTGAACTTCTGCACGTTGAAACGAAAGCACTTCACCTCTTGCCTGTCCCAGGCTAGGACCTTAACAGACAGACAAGCATTAAATAATTTGCCTTAAATGAGATCTTTGATTAAATAGGAAATTAAATGAAGGGCTGATGCTAGGTAATCTCTGATCCCTAGTCTCTATAGTTGCTCCCATTTTCTCACTCAAATGAAAATATAATTGAGCAGCAAGAAATCTCCACCAGAGCTTGCTGGGAGGTAAGAGAGGTTCAAGCTCTGGCTTGAACGTTTAGAACATAAGTCTCCCATGTTTAAATTGATTACACTTGTCATCAATTTAAGGATGCCATACCCAACCCTGACTTGGGGCAGGGGTGGGGGGAGGTGGCAAGTAAATAAAAACGTAAAAACTCTAACATTGCTTTAATTCATAGGGAAAAAGGGTCTGTGCGGAAGGCAGAGCTTCTGGGTATGATTCCATGAGACTTTAGAGGAGACAGGTAATTCAATCTGACTTTGAAGAAATATTAAACAGCTACTTTGAATAGAAAGTTATTATTTGAGAAAAGCAAAAAAACAAAGTAAATTTTCGTTCTTTAAAAATTTTCACTCATCAAATGTGTAAGAAAAGCTGATCAATTAAGTGGGAAAACAGTTGCAAAATATTCTTGCATCTCCTAATTTCTTTTACTTTTCTTTTTAAATTCTGATCAGAGTCCCAAGACTAACTTTGACTACAATGTGATCAATTCAAGTGGGATTTGAGTGAAAAGTTCTGTTCAAAGAAATAGAGAAAAAGTCTTTCATATATTCTGCTAATCCTTCAGTTCATCTCAGTGGAAAAAGAAAAGTTTAATGTATGCAAACAAAGAGAAACTAAGGGAAAGAATTGAAGTATGGATTAGAATACAGGAAGGGAAGGGCAGCAAAGAATAGTAAAAGGAAGCTCTTATCTCAAGTGTTTAACTTTGTGTAGATTACTCAGAAAATGTCCTGGAAGTTCATCTGTGCTCCAGTTCCTCTATGGAATCTAATCCAAACTAATAAGGATAACAGGTATTTATCTTGGTGGCACATGCCCCTTGACATTAGGTCGGACTCCAGTGATAATTACTTGATAGTGGCAGAGGAGGGCTCCCACACCCGCTGAGCACTTGCAACCTCAGCTGAAGGCAGCAGATGCTTGCAAAGGTGTTCATAATCTAACCCAGTCCTCTCAGCTACCTGTAGGCAGAGGAGGGGACTCCCTCCAAACTATTTGCACCTCCCTTCTTTACTTAGCCTGCAAAATGTATGATAGACAAGACAACAGCAACACTTATATTTTAGTATCACTTTCCAGTCATGTGCTATGCATATTAATGTAAAGGCTTCTAAAAACTATATCTATAAAGCTGGTCTCTACGATGTATGCTGAATAACTAGTACTATTAGTACTAGTACTAACAAGAGCTATGCAATTGATGTGAAAGAGATTCTTATTTACGAATGTTAACCCTAACTGAGTAGGTATGAAGAGCTTCCAGAAGCCACCAGTAAGATTTTCCAGGCATTTCTGGAACTCTCTATGTCTCATTCTGGGATTTTCAGCTTAGTGATGGATAGGTGCTTTTCTGGACTCACATTGCATAAAAATTGGCTTCTTATTTTCCCCACTCTCCCAATGGTTTGCTACCAGTGCCATGTTTATAGAATTTACCGAGATTTCAGGAGATTTAAATCTAAATAACTTCTCCAGCCCTGTCTCATAATTCTCAGGAGACTGTCTAAATAGTAGGCCCTCTAAATATTGCCCTCTCACAGCAACACACTAAACATTAGGTTGTAGCCTAAATAGCCTCAGTCATCTGGGCTAATGACAATTATTCTATGCAAAAAGGATAGTGCTTCAGCAAGAAGATCTAAGAAAATGCCAGAATATCCAATAGTCCAATGCTCAGAGCTCCTCAGTAGGAAGCTCAGACAAAAGGGCAGCTGCCACTTCCACTCTCCAGCCAAGGAGACATTCCAGCTCCTTGGCTATTGGACAAAGGAGGTTGCTGGCTGCGAGGGGGTTAACATGTTTCCTGTACACCAAAGTAAAGGCACAAGTTCCCCTGAAGCTAAGCACCAAGCTAGTTCATCATTTTGCACCTACCTCATTCAGGCAGTTCCCTACTCAACAAATGGATCCTAATGAGTTAAGCCCTTTCTATGTGTTGAAGATGAATAGAACAAAGTTCACCCTGTGGGCTCCTTAGGTAGCAGGAAATGTGAGAGCTGAACCAAGTCCTTTTTTTGTGTGTTCTCTCTAGCTCTCTACTTGGGACAAGAAGCTGCCTATGGCAACTCTGCTCATCATGAACAATAAAACTGTCAAGGACAATAGTGGTCTCATGAGAGAGGATCATCTGTGCATTTGGCTTGGTCAACAGAAAATCTCCCACTAAGAGGCAATTAACAGTGAATTTGGCAGCCACTGTGACATGATGAAAGACATGGAAAAAGAGCTATCTATGCTAACAGAAGGGGGGGGGGGGGGGGGGGGGAGGGGGGAAGAAAAATGAAAAGTCACCATGCTCCAAAGGACCAAGAAACAATTGGTAAATTGCACTAGCCTTATGCATTTATTACATGGTCAGTTTCTACAGTAATTAGCATAACATGAATATATTGGATATATTAATCTTCAAATAAGGGGCAGATGGTACAGCTCTGATCTAAATGTGCAAGGGATAGTACTCCGCAAGTTCATAGCTGTAAGTGCCGATGCATCCCACTGTGCATTGCAACAGCTATTGCTATGGAAAGGCAGGCAGCTAAAGCTCTGGATGAATCCATAGCTGTCTGTATCTGGGAATGCAAAATAAGCTGCCAAGATGATCTTGTAGACTCTTGGGTCTGGGCTTTAATACATCATGATTTATGGTTTGACTTGAAGGCAGATGCATTTCCATTTCTGGACTATGTCTGACATGCTGCATGTGCTCATCTAGAAACAGTATTTTTAGGAAGAAATTGTTTCAGACATTTGGAAGAAGGCCTTTCTGACTGAGTTTTCAATAGCTCAGTAGTGGGTGTCCAAGCTTTTGCAATGGAACAGACAGTCACATCAGTAAAGCATGTTTCAGAATTTGCCCTGCTTCAGGATTTTTTATTTGCTAAAATCCATTTTTACCCTGGGCAACCAACATTTTCTAGAGTACTAGATGCTATTGACTAAATTAATTTGAGGCAAATAAATTGACCCTGCAGATGCATTTGGCTGTGGTAGTCAGGCCCAGCTGATGGACTTGCAGGTTTTGGAGGAATTTTTTAGGTTTTCTGTGTGTGCAGGCAGTGTGGGAACAATCTGCATCTGAGACTTCATGCTTAACTTTACCCACTAGCAGGATTTCTAGCTTTACAGTTTGAAATTTCCTTCAGTCATCTCTATGTGCTAGCTTTCAGCAGACATGTTTGCAGTTCTTTAGTTGGGATAGCATTTTGAAGTTGAACAGGAACCTTTTGCTATTCAAGGTCCTACAGCATTGTTCTTCCTGGATCAGTTATCAGGGGTATGTATGGTTTTGAACAGAAAGAGGGAGGTGGGGAGGGAGGAAGTCTATAACAATTAGTGCATTTGAGGTTTTTTTGACTCATTACTACCACTATACCTGGAAACAAACTAGAATTTTGAAATTATTCTGACTTTCATAACAAAATGCAAGTTTTTGTGACTACAGAAAAAAACAGCAATAATATAATAGGTTAATTTCAAATTTACAAGAAGAAACGAGCCTATCTTAAGACTTCCCAAGTTGTGGCTCCTGCATGGGAAGTCACTGAGTTTCTTACCTCACTGAACTATTTGCCAAAAGACTTTTCACAAACAAACAATTCAAGTTTTCTAAAATTAGCTTTTAAAAAGCTATTTTTGTTTCCACAGCTATGTCTCCATAAAAACTCAGTCTTGTACTATAAGCAAAGGAATGTATTTCATGCAAATAAGCCATGTTAGAAATGAAGTTTGTAAAGCAAAAAATAAGACAAGATTTCTAAAATAATTCCTGGGAAGACTGACAGTCTCAAGTTTCTGTATATCATACCAGCCTTCAATGCTACCTTGCTCTTGTAACTTGCCCAGTTTGTTGGGCAAGAGCAGATACCTTTTTCTCCCCTCAGAAAACTGCATAGAGCACAAGTTAAACAAGAAAGTAATTGCATTATTTGGAATTTTTAAACAAAAAAAAAAAAAGACATCTTTCTGGTTTTGCTATCAGGTAGAGACTACTACTAAATGTTAGTGACTACTAGTAATTGATTTAAGTCTCTCAAATATGATGAGAGAGTTTAGCCACCAGCACACCTACATCAAATGTGGGATCTATGCCAGGGATTGCAGTGATTCACTTTGTGACACCAGGTCTTTGTCCAGATCTCCCTGTTCAGCCTGCTGGATTCAACCCTTCATCTGCATGTGAATATCTGCCTTGTCCCTTGAGGCCAGCAGAACCTACCACCCCTGCACCCAGCTGGGGGAAGGGAGGGGAAAGCTTGTTTTGTTGTTGTTGTTGTTCTGTGAAAGAAAATTATCTGTGAGAACAGTGTGGTATGAAGTTATCAGTGCAGATCGGCTTTACAGAAATCTAACATGGCTACAGGTTTCCCACTCCCTCATAAACCATTTACATAAGAGCTGTTTATGATTTCTCAGCATTGCACATAACCACTTCAAGCCACAGCTCAGCCATTAGACTTTACCTCAGCTCAGCAGGTCTGGCTGAAACAGCACTTGGCAATGGATCTCTGGGGAGAATGGGGCCTCTGTAAGACACGGTGGTAATTTGGTGGCTTCCTTGCTCGGGGTTAGCACTGGATGCCTTCCATAGGACAGCACAAAAGGGTGCTGTGCTAATTCAGGTGCTCAGATGATAGGAAATAAAAACCACACCTTCATCACCAGCGAACAAGAAAAACCCTGCAAGTCTCCCCACTCCTCACAGCCTTCAGACACAGCAGTGCACTTCCATCCAGCACAGCAAAGGGGCTGCTCCAAAAATCAAGCAGCATGTCCTTTCTAAAACTGTTTCCTAGAACGTATACGTGTGTGCATGCACGTGTCTCTCCATCAGGGCAGCCTATGTCCCAAAGCACAGTGGCAAACCACTAATCTTCAATAAACTTTGTCAAACTCAGAGCAGAGAGCCTGGTGCCTGGAGACTGGAAATACCACCAACAACTCCATGATGAGCAGCTCTGCAATTTTAACCAGACAGGGATGATATTATTGTCTCTGCTCATGCAGCCCAGGAGAGGAAGCAGAACGCAAAAGCCAGGAAGGAAGGGTCAGATAGAGCAGGGTGATCACATTCTCTGTGCTGAGCATGAGATTCAGAATAAGCTTTCTGCAAGCTTTCTCTGTGGCATGCTGAAGCCACCTGTATCCCTCACACTCTGCAGCACTGTGTCACAGCCTCCCTACTTTTCTCTGTGCTAGATGTTCACAGTCAGGAGGCTGCTATCAGCTGCCAGCCCATAGCTCCTGAGACCACAGAGCAAGCAAGGCCCTGCTGGTAAGTGCTGTAGGCAGACGGTGCATTACTACAGCCTGTTAACAAGGAGGCATGTTTTCGATTCTCCCATATAGAGCTTCACACAGCAAGTCCCCATGGATACGGCCATCATGGTGCTGTAGGAGAACTAACTTACAAGGTCTTGCAGAGAGCTTGTCACCAGTAAGGAGAAGGAGAGAGATGCCCAAGGGGGTCTCCCCACACCTGGCTGAGAAGACGTGCAGCAGTTGCTCCAATATCTCCATCTAGGATGGCACTCTATGGCAGACCATGCCAAGTCCAGCCAGGATTTAGCATCCAACATCAGCCTCTTTGGAAACCTTTGCAGAAGGCCACTCTAAAACACCATGTTGTGCAGTTATTAACCTAGGCCCCTTCAGGATTCATCAGTAACCCCACACCTTTCCTCCAGAAACTTTTCCAGAAGATCTGCCTAACCTGGTCCCTAAGTTTTCTGGGGTCTTCCTCTGCAGTTGGAGGATAGAGTAGTCAAATATGTTCACAGCAGGGCTCCCAAAGTGCAAGTGCAAGTCTTGCTTTGGACTTGACCAAAGTGTATACTGGGTCAGGACTGGCATGACTCTTCAGTAGGGTGTTGACCTCAGAGACCAGCAAGACTTACCCTCATTGGCTTTAATGTATGAGTTTGTCCTAATAAACTAAACCTGGCCAGGGTTTAAGGCTCAAGCCCTGACATGCAACTACAGTGTAATTGTTAACACAGCTCTTGACATGGTTTTGGCCTACGCCGGCCAGTATTGCCCCAGCACTTCAGGGAATGGGAGCAGTCCTCTTGTGCTGACAGGCAGTACAGACAAGGCCACTGAGGTTTTCAGGTGCAATGTGGGTGGACAGGGTCTGCATGTACTCATACTCTTCCACCCCAGATGGAGTCCTAGCTCATTTTAATTCACTGGTGATGATGTAACTGATGGGAAGAGACAGAGTGACTTGCCCTGTTTGCTCCTCTCCTCAGCTCCCATAACTCCAACTTTTTTTCTTCCTATTCCTAAAATTTTCTTCCATTTTCAGATTTTCCTCCCTACTAGGATCAAATACAACATAATCCACTCCAACAGTTTCCTCCACATTCATAAAAAACAAAACAAAAAAGTCAATTTCCTTCTGGGTTTTGACCTTAACACTGCTTTCCAGGCATTCAGTCACCCAGTGTCAGCTGATCTTTTCCATTCTACCTTTAGTTAATAACATCATTAGGCTCACCACCCTATTATGCTCGTTTGGTAGGGGTAAATTCAACTGCAACTAAGTTGTCATTATTCTCTTTCCTGTGAGCCAGTTGACATTCCGTTCTTACTTCTTCCTGGGCTTCAGAACAAATACAACCTTTCCTAGGATGTAATGCAAGGCCTTCTTTCCTCCCCTGCCAATCCTGTTCTGCTACAGTTTTACATCAGACTGCAACAACTGTATGCAGTCAACACTTGGATAGTAGTAAAAGAGCTTTCCTGAGGAAACAGCACAAATTTCCTGGCTGATGAGGTAGACTCTTCTAAGCCATATCTTAAACTACCTCCTCATCTCTACCAGTGGAATGTCCTACCTGCAGCTTCTCTTCAGCTTTGTTTTATTTCAGCATAGATGCATTTTTCGTACTAGCAGATACATACTGTATCTGACATGCAGTGGAGCAACAGTGACATCCATTGGCTAAAGTAAACCCAAGCTAGAACTGTTCATTACACAAGAATTATTTTTAATGGAAAAAGTGTGTTTGACATAAGTTATTCTACTACATTTTTATGGGATCTATAACTACCAAAGTTTTAGGAGTGTCATAGAAGTTAAGCTAAGTTTCATATTTTTCCCTTAGGTCTTTCCGAAGAAGTGATCAGTAAGCTTGCCTTGCCTGGGAGAGAAATACACACTGACTGCCAGATATCTACAACTTGAGAGAAATCTCATTTTCTGGATATTGCAACACCAAAACCTCAAAAGCTCAAGCAAAAACTAAAGACATCTGAAAATATTTGTGAGGTGCAGATAAAATTATTTATGGTCTTTCTAGCTTGGTAAGTACCGTCCAAAGGCTAGACCCTAACTACATTTTGAACTGAGGAAACCAAGCCTCTGCCTCTTCTTTTTTTTTCCCCTCCTCTTTATTTCTTTTTTTCCTCCTTTCTTCATCAGTAGACATTTTCTTCAGTAGCTTCAGTAGCTTTTCTAGGAAATGGCTCTAAGCTGCCCACAGTTTGAGAGGCTGTTGGCATCAAAACCAGTCACAGTATTCCAAACACACTTGTGGCAAGTTCTAAGGACACAGGTGGTATAAATTTCCCCAATTCTGCTGGCACACTCAAAGACAGCATGAGTCATTTGGGATGCAGAGTTGTGCTGAGAACTCATGACTAGGAGGTTGCCCACCATGATACTCAACCCTTTTTTTCACAGTGCCATTCCACAAGAGGGAATCCTCATTTTTAAAGACACGACTTTTCTCTTCAGAGATATGGTTCTTTTTTCTCAGAGGAAAGATTTTAAAGTTGGTCATATTAAAACACATGATATTTCTTTGCAATCAGTTATAAATCAGTCCACAGCACCCTCTACCATCCGTCTTCTTATTCCCCATGCCCCAACCTTCATGTCATCAACTACTTTTATCACTAGCAATATTACTTTTTTCTTCCTAGTAGGATAGTAATATACCACAGGGTTAAAATAAAAAATGCAGTTATGACTCTTGACTGAGTTATAGCCATGTCTTAAGGTCAATTGTAATCCAATTATTAATCCACCTATACTAAGAAACTAGAAAACTGCAAACATAAATAAATGTTGCAGGCTACTACATCAGATACTTTTCAGAAGCTCAGTGTTACATCTTTGTTATCGACCAGAGCTTTCATTAAAGCAGAAGAAATTACATTTGCTTTGCAATATCTATTCTCCGCAAACCTGTGTTGATTGGTGGAATTACATTGTTGTTCTTTGCCGTTTGAGGTTTCGTTAATTTACTTGTTATAGTGTAGGCTCTAATTATCCTGGGTAGCCTGTTAACTTTTCCTAGAGTTTGGTTCGACACTAACTTTCTACATTTCTCTTCTTTGGAAATTCCATGCTGTTCTAAGATTTACTAAAAATCAGCAGTAACATCCCAGAGTGTTTTTGGGCAGATTTTATAAATTCCTACTACACAATAAGATTTCCCACACAATAAGATTTCCCACACAAATACTACCTTTTTTTCCTTTTTTTTTTTTTTTTTGAGAGAGAGAGAGGGAGAAATCCTTGCAGTAGCTGTACATCAGCATTCCACATAATTCTTGTTTTAAATAAAAAGTATACCCTAAATCACAATGGAAATGAATATTCTTTCTCTTTCTTCCTCGAAACACAGAATAGCCTTCTGGTTAGACCCTTCTCTGTCTTGCTTGTGATAATTCTAATTTCTGAACACATTGAATCTACCATAAGGCAGCATATTATCTCTGCTGTTTGCTCTCTGGTTATTCATCATGGTTCTTGAGCACAGTTTAATGTACAGTTTTGAGCAGGCAGTTCATGGCTAGAGTATTGCTATAATGCATATTGGAGAAGGAGAAGCTGTGTTGTCTAAGTCCTTTATCAGATGACACTGTACTTGATTTATTTTTGGAGTATCTTATATGGAAATCTACAATGACTACTGAATGATGGGAGATTATAAATCACCTGAAAATATTACTCCTAGAATTTTTAGGGGCAATATATTGTATTTGATGACAAAGTGAACTCTCTTTGTGAGTTTCCCTTTTTTTAATTTTTTCAAGCCTCTTACGGGTTTAAAATAATTTCACTATTTATTCTTGGTGATCCTTCGACTGACAAGCTTCCCTACTAATACCTTGTAGCAGTGGAGGTAAAGAAGTGACAAATGTGACTCCCACAGCTATTCCAACTTCTGTTCCAGTGTTAGTCTTATTCCCCACAGTGGAACACAGGAATGGAGTAGCTGACTTCTTAAAAAAAAAAAAAAAATTATCATTCTTATTTTTTACTAAGCCTTTGCTACTTTTTCCTGCTTTAGTCTTTATTTTTGTAAGAACTTCTACTGCTTCTTTCCTGGTGGTGTGTCTGAGAAGCTGATGTCTGCTTTGGCTTGCAACCATTTCTTGTTCTCCCTCAATACACAAAGTTACATGCTACCTCATTTGCCCAAGTGTAATATTGTTTTGCCTTGAAACTGGCAACAGAAACTGAGGTTTGTATAGGACACTGTTACCCAATAAAGAGTACAACAGATCTATCTGCAATATGACAGTCAACGTAAGACTTGCTGACAAATACAAACGTGGTAAAAAAATTTGGCTGTGATTTATACAAGCATCCAGTACACTCTTATTCTTAACACAGGATTTTAAAAGTTTTGATCTTGAGTTGTATTCTAAAAATATGCTAGCAGTTTCAAGCAAGCAATTAATCAAAGACTTCCTACTAAAATCCTGTCAGCTGCTCACATGGGTTCAGCAAGTGCAGAAAAGTGAAAATCATGCTGTGTGAAATGCTCCATTATGTCAAACCGACCTTCCAGAGGAGACGAAATAAATGTCCTATTTACTCAATTCAGGCAGATGTGACAGAAGGGTCTACAGTATGCAACAGGAGGCTTAATGTAAACGGTAAAGTAAGAGAAATGCAGAAATAAAGAAAAATTTAAAGATGAACTGCTCCATAACCATACCCTTTCATTTTGGAAATTTTTTTGCTGGAGATTTATAGTAAGTGTCTCATTTAAAAGAATCAGCAAATTAAACCAAAATACTTAGATGTCTGTAGAGACAGGCTAAAGCTTGTTGAAAGCTGGGTTAGGAGTACAAAAGCCAGAGGAGCAGTTTTGTGAATCGCACCTTTTCCTTTCACAAAAACCTGACAGTTATCCAAACCAAAATGTTATAGCCTGTTCTACCCAAACCTGTTTGTTTAGATCCACAGGTATCCCGGCTAGTATCAGTTAGGAGTGTAATAGAAACACAGACATCTTTCCAGTTTATATTTTAGCTCACCAGCCACGTCAAAGAAATCAATGATTTGCACAGCACTGTTTGTATGACTGGTCTGTTACGTGGGAGGAAAAGTCTGTTTATTACTAACTGGGCTGCTGTGAATGTTGATTTAAGTCTGTCAGTGAGAGCATTACTCAGAGAGGGACAGATGATGAGCAGTGTCCTCCAGCCGACCACATTCAAGCTATGCTGATGACACTTGAACCTGGTGTGGGTCTGGCCGAGGATCTTTACAAAGTACAAATGTATTGGAAGGGAAACCACTGTCATAGAACCTCCTCTCTGGAATTTATTTATTTGGCACCAAAAATCAACAGGCTGCTTGAATAAGGAAACAATACTCCTAACAAAGATTATCCTTCAGATAAATCTTCAAGCTAGATCATTCCAGTTTTGCATCTTCACTTGAGAATGCAATTTAGTAACATACTCAGGGGCATGCTGTGGTGAGAGATAAGTAGTGCAGGCAATAAGCATTCTCTGGGTCTACTAGGACTAAGATTCTTTCCCACATTCATCGAAACATGTGGAGAATCAGCATGCAGTGTAGTCTCCTGTAGCCCTGTACAGCACCCTCCACTGCAAGTGTGGGCTGGAATCCCCAGACTTCAGGACCATCATGCTCAAGAGGAGATAAGTGTGTGCTTAAGCACTTGAGCAGGAACACTTTTCCGAATCAGAGCCAGAGAGAGTAACCAATATCTCCAAGGAGTCTGAGGAAACTCTCCTAGTTAAGAGAAATGTGCTTTTAAATGATTTTTAATTTCCCTGATGCTCTCTTGCACTCATCTATTTTCTACTTAGGAAGATATCAAGAGGAGAACAAAATTTTTATTTCGTGAGTTCATCTGATCCCTCTCTGATCTCTCAGCCTACATTAGTAATCCCTGGTATGAGGAAAAACAATAACTTTTCCAGCAACTGGGTGTGCTTTTAAAGATAAGCTCATGCAACAGAGCAAGGAAAAAACACAGATGTTCTCTAAACTACATTAAAGTGTCTAAAAGGTGGGAAAAGACTACCTGATTGATATACAAAAATAACATTTTATGATTCTACCTTTAATTGAAGCAAACATAACAAGTGTTTAGCACTCTGTAGCTACACATTCAAAAAGGTTTGCTTCTCTACTTGTTGATTTACTTGTTGTACCCTTTTTACATAGGAGGATGCTAAAAGCAGGATGTTTATTTTTGCTGCACACCCTCATATCTTTGAAATGCTCTCTAGCAACATGAGAGAGTGTCATTAGCAGATCAAAGAAAGCCAATGTCCTTAATCTAGTTAACAGTTACGTACACCACTGAGGAGAAAATTATGGGTGAGAATTGTGAAGCAACTAAAGGTGCAAAACTCTGATACACTCTAAACTTCCAAGATTAGAAACCAAGTGATGTTAGCTCATTGCTATTGTATACCAGTATTTCTATAAACACAGAAAACCTGACCTGGAGCCCACATAGCTCAGCAAAAGGTTTTTTTTGCAGGGTTAAGCAGATACCAAAACAGGCTTTTGGACACTGCTAAGGCTGAACAGAATAGAACATCTATAACCATCTTTGGTCCAAACCAAAGCATCTAGTAACCTAATTCCTAGCAGGTCCCTGTGGGAATGAGAAGTCAAAAGAGGCAATATCCTAAAAACTTTTTCTGATCCAAGGCCCAGATCATTTAATCTCTCAGGGCAGAGCTGAGGAAAGCTAAAGGCACCAAGAAAAGCACTGCAGGACAGACTCTCTAGCGGTCAAAGCTTTTGGCTGCAGAAGGCACAAACAAAAAATCTCCCTTAGCTCGAGGGCACAGGGACTCCTTTTCATTTTCCAGTGTTTACCACTTTCCCAGTCCATCACCAGTTACTCATGTTTAGAACACTAGGTGTTAAGGAACTTCCACATTAGAAGACTATGCAAATGGGCAGAGCTGTTTCATTTCATCTGACAAAAGAGAGGCTAGGAGCAAGTGCTTAAAGAAAAAAGGAAAAGAACAAGTTCTCCTCTCCTCTGTGCACCCTCCAGGTTTCCAGCAATTTATGGCCAAGGGAATTTTGTATCCATGCGTTCATGGAAGGAAGGTACATTAATGTGACTAATCGCTTTTAAAGCCTGACTTTTTTGCCTTCACAACCATCTGTCTTGTGAGGTCCTGCAGGTTACTCACATGTGGTGTGAAGTGAACTGCATTTCTTTGTTCTGAACTTGCTACCATGTCTGAAGACTATCATTGAACTGTGAGAAGTAGCAAGAAGTTGCAAGACGCATGAAAAAGGTGAACTGGCTTCACTGTCTTCTTCATTAGCTAAATAAGAAGTTCACGCTCCCTATTTAGTCACTGCAGCCTCCATAGCATGGACTCTTCTCAAGAGTTTTATTAATCAGAGCCTTGGACATTTATTTCTAGAGGCCTGCTCGGAGGTCCACTCCTGCAAAGCCTGAAGCAGCAAAACCCTGCTGTTTGCTGCACTGCCCTTTGCTCCTGCAGCAAAGACTGGCTGTATACCGTCAACCAGCAGCCAAAGTGTAACTGCAACTACAGCACACTCAGTCCCAACCACCCGTTAATAAGTGGACACGGATTTGAACAAATCTTTCACCTAACTCAGCTTTCAGAAAAACCCAAGCCATACATTTGACATGCATCAGGCACATCTCTTGTCAAATGCCACTTCCTTGACATCTCTGTCCCCACTGACAGGTTCTGCTCATAAGCATACCAGGACAACCACCATCCACTGTAAACAAGGACCAGCATTACTTACACTGACGGAACAGAGATCAAAGTGCATCCTTCCCACACACCACCAAAGCAAAGATATGGTATGGTTTATTTTTATGTGGTGTCAAGTCTTTGGAGTGAATTAGAGTCACTACTATTTACAGATGTCAGAAGAAGAAAGGCTGAATGAGGATGTTTGACAAGGTCACGGGAAAGAGGATGATTTGCATGCTGATATGTCTAGGGAGAAGTATGTCTTTATTCCATAACGAAAGCCCTGTCAGCAGTGTCATGGCTGATATAATGAATAGAAGTTGCAGAGGTTGCTGATGACTACAGAAAGGATGTGACCACAAAGATGGAAAGAAGGAGGTCAATTAGATGAACCCAAGAGAGTTCAAAAAGGATGAGCAATTGAAAGCGGCTCGTGCATGTTCACTCACACAGGACATTTTTAAGAAAAAGTCATTCTACAGCAGATAAACTTCAAAACCTGGCAGTGGAAGGCTGTTTTTTTTCCAAGCCTGTTTCTACTCCTACTGCAGTTCAGTCAGGCAGCCTGAGCTACAATCTAAGTTGTAAGACATTGGCACCAGGATTTCATACAGTAAGTGAAAAAAATTTCTTCCACTGACATCAGAGGTTAAAGATTTAATCCACAGGGTGCTGGTACTGACCAGGCTCTTTGCCCTTCCAGTTGCACAAACAGACCTACCTGCAGGCTGTCCCTGCTACGAGCTCCCATCCTCTGCTCATGTGTATGCCTACATACTGAGCAGAGAGACTGATTAACGCATCCATTGAACAGTAACAATTTTTGTGGCAATTTCTCAGTTTATTGATTTGACTGAAAGCAACTCAGTCCTCAGTAGCACAAGGGTTAGAGCTTATGCAAGGGTAACGGTAACATTTCCTGCAGAGAAAGCACCTTGCTTTACCTTCAACCTACCAAACTCCTTGGTAGCACAATACGTGGGAAGAAGAGGGAAAAGTTATCAGGGCACTCCAACTTTAATAGCAACCGAGAGCAAATATCCTCTGTAGAACAGTAGTGAAGTATGATGAATGACACAGGAACTGGGAAATATTACTGAGGCTTCACTGAATGTTGCTGACAGGGCCAGTTGCTTGTGTTCAAGGGAGGTGACTTCAAATCTAACCAATATATTAGAAAGCTCTTTAGCTCCTCTCATACATCCTTCCTGGAGAAAGGAAATAAAATTCTTTGTCTTAAAGCTACAAGATAGGGCAGAAAACTCATGATGATCATGAATAAGCTTGGGTCAGAATTTTGATGGGGTATTTAGCCATCAAATCATTGAGCTTCAACACAGAACTTGATAACTTTGTTGTGCACTCCAATGTTTCAGGGAGCTATGGACTTGTGTCAGGGAAATTCAAAAGGGTGTCTCTTTCAGACTGTCTACATCCTCCCACTAACACACTTCAAGGTAAATGAAAAATCATACAGTTGGTGCTAGCATCATACAAACTTAAAGATAACATGCATGTCATTAAGGATCCCCCTCAAAAGTCTTAAATTTCTTCACTTATTTATGTCTATAACTAGTCCTCAAGATTCAGAGCATATCTCCAATGCTATTCGTACTGAATTACATTTACAAGGCTTCCTTAAGTATGGAAAGTGCCTGAACTCTTATAAAAATAGATACAGGTTGTGAACACATACAATGGCCTAATTCAGACCAGAAGTACCACCTAGCTTATTATACTATGGCTAGTAAGCCATGCTTAGGGAAGGGCTAAGAAACACTGTAATGGTCCTTCCCCCCTGCCCTCCAAAGGTCGGTTAGGGGTTTTGGGTTGGTTTTTTTTTTCCTTCCTCTCAGCATCCAGCACTTTGTGGATCTGGAGCAGCCTGAGCTGGAAGTACTATCTTTGTGCTTAAAAAGTAAGAGCTTTTTCTGTGGTTAGGAATATACTTTCATACGCACTTTTTTCAAAGCTGCTTATCAGAGGAATGTTTGCAAACATCCATTGCTGCCCCCTATTAACAACGAGAGAGCAGGCTTGTTGTGTAAAAACTCTGATCCGGGAAAGTGACTGCTCTGTTGCCAAGCACTGTCCTTCTCTGCTTTTTAGAAATGACTCTTCCCTCACATTTCCTCTGTATAGTCTGTCTTCATAGCTCTACCAAAGTATCAAGAAAGGGTTTTAAAAGAAATTACAGTTTCTGCAACAAAAATTCCTCTTGAGGAAACACATAGCAAACAAGCAATACCACCTTTTTGTAGTGATTTTGCTAGTGTATTTGTTAACTTTCTTTCAAAACTGAGGAATAGCTGTGAAAGGGTTTTGCAAGGCTAAATATGACAAATTGTTGGAGGGAGACTTGAAGCTCAATTGGGTTAGAAAGTGCATGAAGGCTTGGCAGTTAACATGGCTATTGATTTATGACTGGGGGTGTGTGTGTGGTATTTATAATTATCTCATAAACCTCCAAGAAGAACAGTAGGACCCCAAAATATTTAAGAGACAGAAGAAAGCTGCCCTTGACAAGACCAAGAACATTGGATATTTCACACAAGAGAGATTTGAAGGGGAAAGTATCATGGGCATGTGGCACATGAGGTCTGAAGTCAGCACAAGCCAGACAAGCATAGTGGCATTTAGACATTGAAACAACCAGTTTCCCCATAAGAAGTATTTTTGTTATTTCTTACTGGAATTTGCTCCCCACCCTATGAGCCCAGCAGATCCCGTTATTACTTGAGCATCAGGGCATATTGCCAGGTCAACTTTCCCAGGCTTTTCTAAGAGAGGTTAGCTCCTGCTCTCTTCGAGTCCTAACAAGCAGAATATAAAGTGTATCTATCTGCTTAAAAGAATTAACCACAGGGTGTTTTATTATTTTAAACCTTAAAGCTATCAAAACAAAGTCAAGAATGGATTGGTTTTTTAATTCAAGAAAGCTTTACTTAAACAGACACGGAGGAATGTCATTCTCTCTAGAGGTCACACAGGAGATCAGACTACATGACAGCAGTCCATTTTGACTTTGGCTTTCACAAACCAAAGAGAACTGAATCAAACACATACCTAACACCAATGGTGGCCAGAGTAGAGAGTTACCTGCCCAATTGCTTGATTACAACCACATCACTAACCATGGAAACAGGTGCTTTGGTGCTCCCCCCCTACCCCATTCCCAGTTAGATTGTACTCATCTGAATGTTAACTACATAAATTATTCCACTGTGAACTGCCACATTCGTTATCCACAACAGGGCTATGTCATCCAATAGGACAATTCTCTATCCATAGTTAACACTGCCAAATAAAGTACTGTGTTCATTAAGCTCCTGAGGAAAGAGCTGCATTTTAAAAAATAAATTAAAAAAACCCACAAAATGAAACAAAAATCCCAATCCTTTTTAAGTTTACCAGCACTTAGCGTAAGGATTGGATGAATGCCTATTACATTATTTTGTGCACCAACAAAGACTGGAGAATATGTTCTAGCACTTGTAGGAAAAAAAATATTGCTGTCAGTCCTCAAATTAAAATCCCACCCTAACGAGATGGTTTTATCTTCAGGGTCAGTCTTCAGAATAGCAGGGTCCATTATTTATTTGGCAGTTAGAAACCCACTTTCTTTGTAATTTAGCCGGTAAGTAGTAACTAAACACTGAATTAAAGAGAAAATGGGCCTGAAGGAGACAACAATTCTTGGGATCTCCTGTCTGCAATACGTTGGTGGTATTATGACTCAATTGGTTTATCTTCACTGGATTCAGTAAATGAACTAGAAGTATTAATATAGCATTTCAAGATGCACTGCTATCAGCTCAAACTGGTGTGAAACTTGCGATGCTGATTTAATCACCTTGCTGCCGTGTGATCTGCTGAAGACATTGCATCATCCTTCACTGCCCTTTGAAGGCATGCAATGTAGCAAGACCTTTCAGGACCTCTTCCAAACATATTATAGTGACTCAGACCTGCACTTTTAACAGAGCTGACCATTAAGTAACCACACAGGTTTCAGCTGCACACCAAGCAAACAGCAATAACTGCCTTTAGAATCACGTTTTTTCCACAAAATAGATTTCAGAAGCTGGAAGTGCTTGAATATTCGTTGTTTTCTGGTACTTGTGTTCTCTTTTAGTAGCATCTGAGTATAGAAGTTGATAAACTAATGTTAAAGAGCCTAAATAAAATAGTTTCTTGTAGTTAAGAGTGAGATTATTAATTGTCCTAAGGTGTTTTTTTTAACCTATCATCTAAAGGGTCATGTTAAAGAACTGGATTTAGCAGAAAGTTTTATATTTTAAAATCATGTGAATGCAATTACCATCTCAAGTATGACTTTGGGTGAAATGCCAGCACTACATTTTGTCAAATGGAAATTTCCTAGGTTTGTCTGGGACCAGCCGTTGTAGGTCACATGAAGTATTTCCTTTCCAGTCTAGGCTGCTGGAACCAGCCATGATTTTCCCTGTCATTTTCTAACAATGCAAGTAAGCAACATGGATTACACTCTGGTTGCCAACAGTAGTCCCTGTGCCCCATGCTGAAATTCTTTCTCTTGGCTATTTTGTATTACTGGACAGCAAACCACAGGAACTTCAAATTACAGGAATTCTTACAGTTTATTCACATTGAAGTCTTTTGCTCCAGTGACTTGAGGTCTGCTGTTTTACACTACAAATCATTCCCAGTTCTCAAGCCTGCTGACTCACTGATTCATACTGAATCATAACCAGTGGTTCCAAGTGTTTTTTGTCTTTATGTACTACTTCTTTGTCTTTGAGTCAATTTCTCAAGCATTCTGTACAAAGGAACCAAAGACTGCTGCACATGAACATGACCAGGATGCATGCTTACATTACCTGTCTGCATTCAGTTCCTTTCCCCCAGAAAAAGAGGTTGATTGGAATGCCTGAAAAACTCTGCATGTCAATTCTGTTATCAGAAAAATGTCCCATCCTGCCCCCTACCTTTAGTGTTTTTTAAACCTCATCCCATCAACTTTGACACTCTTTCTTTCTTTTGATCTGGTCAGAATAAAAGTAGCCATTAGCATAGCAATGTAATGCTCTGGACTATTATTCTTCAGTTCTCATAACATCAAACAGTGTTAAGGAAACACTGCATGATGTCACTTCATTTTGTGAAAAACTTGGAGGTTGAATGTTTATAGGAACAGTGACTGCAGCAACAGCTTCAGCCAAATGCAGTGCTGGCTGAAACCACACAGTGCTTTCTGCAGAGTGTCATTACCTAGGCATGCAACTCCCAGATCTCTCCACTTGTCCTTCCCGAGTAGGTCCTGCCAGATGTGCCAAACTGTGGAGTTAGAGGGAGAAATCTATGTTTTTTGGAAATTCAGAGTAGAGGTGACGATGGGGTAGAAAACACATTTCCCAAACTTTTGCAGCCTCAGACCTCATAGGATCACAGTTAGAAAGGCCCTCCATGTTCTGTGCTTTCTTCTCTTTCTCCAAATGAGAGAAGGATGAAAATTTTGTGACACACACAAACACACCCCACTGTTGACACAGGTTTTTTGACACAGGTTTTTAAGGACGTGTTCCACTAGGGGACTGTTCAGTGCTTTTGTGGGACTGCCTTTTATATCCTGCCAATAACTTCAGCTGGGAATGCTGAAGAACCTAATCTGAAACAGGTGACAAGAGCAAGTTTGTCCAGAGATCAGATCAGAATTTCCTTCCTTTCTCAGAACGGAGAAAAAGATGTTGCTGTTTCTGATAATATTTGTAAGCAGCCTACTTCAAAAAAGAAAGAATTTCCCTCAATGTACAGACTTGTTCTTCCAGGATATTGCCCAGTTCTCTTCTCACCAACATTAGTCCTATCACACCACATTCAACTTAGCATTTACAATACCTCTTGACTCTCTGATATAATGCTTTACATCACCATCACTCATTTCAATGCTCTTTAACAAAGTAATAGTAAAGGAGCATAATTACTATATCCATTACAATTAGGAGAAGAAGAAACTTGGAGTAAACCATGAAGACTGGACAAAATGCATATAGAGCTGAATGGAAAGATACCATTATGCACCAGACTGAGTCATCCCTTTTCCTATTTATTTACCACCACATGAAAATCCACAAGTTTCCAGCACAGTAGTTTTATCTGTCCAAATTTGTGGCATGCATGCCTGCACAGAGAAATGGAAAACAGAGAGGATTACAGAAATATCAGTTTGGCAGGACCTAGTTCAACTTCCTTCTAAAGACAGGACTATTAACAGCAACAGATCAAATGAGCCATAATCTGAAAACCTCCAAAAATGGACATCCAGAACCTCTTCGGGTTGGTGATATATACCAGAATTGCACTGCCCTCCTACTGAAAAAGTTTTACTGAATATCGAAGCAGAACCTGCCAATCTGTAATTTGCTGTCACTGCCCCTTGTTGCCTCATCTGTCACTACCATATTTAGTTTTGTCATCTTTACCTGAGAGAGGAGATATTAGATCACCTCTTAGTATCCTCCTCACCAGATTAAACAAATGCAGCTCCCTCAAACTCTTCACAGGAACGTGCTCTAGACCTCTGTCCAACTTACTACCCCTCTTACCAACCCCCAAACACTCTCATTTTTTTACCCCCATTCCTCTGGAAATGGAGACCCAAAGCCAGGCACTATTCTAGCTGGGTCTCCCCAGCACCATCAGTGAGAACAGAGACAGGGAATATGAGTTTTCACTCCCACAGTCCCACAATGGTAGAGGGCTGTGCTCACATTACAGATCCAGTGAAAGGGATGGGAAGCTTTGAACCCTCTCCCTAGCCGCAGAGGTGTATGAATAGAGCTTATTTCCATAGTCATTGATTTGGGCCAAAATATATCATTACAGGTAATTAGTTAACTATTTCAGACATCATTCATCCCTTTTTGTTCTTCTCTTTCCTTCACAGAGATACCACTTCACAAATTATTTTCCCCTTCTAGCATGAAAATCCATTCCCAGGGAATTAAGGGAAACAAATTACTGTCTATTATGATGTTGCAACTCCTAACCACAGGATTCAGCGTCAAGAAGTAAAGAACAATTATTGGAACATCAGGGCTTAACTAAACATTTCAGTATTTGGCAAGGCATCCTCTGAACCAACAAGGAAACAGACAGCCATGCACAGTGTGTTCATACTTGGTAGCTATAAAATATAGTTTGAACAGTGTTCTAGGACTTTGAATTTTAGTAATATTATACTAGCTTTTAGCATAGGTGCTGTGATACTAAAGAGAAGAACTTCAAAAAAATTTTTGTTTTTATAGTAATTTGCTATTGTTAAAGCACATGCTAGCACAGAGTTCATGCTTTGCATGGATCTTCACAATGGTTTGTAAAATTTTTTGACTGAAGAGATCTTTATCAGCTGCTCTGGCAACCATGTTCAGTGAGAAACAAAAGTGCTGACCCAGAGACCAGCTGAGCACAGGAGGAGAAAGCCTAAAGTATTGAACATACAAACCATTTGCAGGGTTCAGAGTTGCAAGGTTCAGAGTTCAGCCTGCACTCTCTGTTAGCCCAGAATAGGCCAAGCTTCAGAAGCCAATTCAAGTTTTCTCAAGAGAAGGGACTAGCTTTTGCTGGAATGAGAATTTTGGTGCCTCTTAAAAAGCTGGAAGGTGGTGTCCCTTTGGATAAAAAAAGTCAGGGCGCTCAGGAAAAGAAGTCAGGTTTGAAACCATAGACATTAAAACCACACAAAACTTGGATTTGTCAAAACAGGAGATGAAATTAATTGACATTTACAAGCTGTGAAATTACCAAATTGAAAGAATATGTAAATGCAGAAACCACATATGAAATACAACAGATAAAAATCTCATCCCCATTACTGTTCTTTCCATCTATCACCAAGTTTACCACCTTTTTAATACTTAACCATCCATAATGTTTGTACAGGCTAGAGATCATTAACCAGCAGCCACTGTGTTTCAGATCTGCAGAGCAGATGAGACTTCTCAGAAGGAGTCACTGACCCTGCAGCACTGCCACCCTCCCAGGAGACACAGTCCTCTTTTTGCAGCCTGACTTCATGGCGTGGAAGAGATTTCTAATACCCCCTGCCTTCTTATAATGAAAACACACAGCCCTTGAGGGCGGGCCAGCCCTTGCCTTCTCTGACACTGTGCCACAGACAGGCTGGCACCCAGTCACCACAGACCCGAGGCAGAGCAAACATTATAGTCACACTCCGTTAAAAGCTTTCCTATATTGTTTATTCAGCTACAGCAAGAGACAGGGTTGAAATCTTGCTCATGAGCAGGTCACAGACCAGGCTTTCTTGTGCTGGCCACAGCTCACCTTCCTCCTTGGAGGACCTGTCCCACAGCAGCAGAGCCCCAGGGCCCCACCTGCAGCCTTAGCTCCACACCCTGACCTGGCACACCAGCTGCTCTTCTCTTCGCACCCGGGCTCCTGCAGAGACAAACCAACATCTTAGACACCAGAAAGCCTTTCTGGCTTTGCTCTACCACTTCCCTTTGTCCAAAAGGAATAAAAAAAAATACTATAGTTTCCCTTTTCTGATCTGCAAGGCACCATCTCCCCTCTCGAGCCGAGTTACACACAGCAGCCCAGTTCCACCACGTACCAACATGAACCTCCCTGTCACTATTCAGGCCAAAACAGCTACTGCCTCCGTTTCTGCTTTTCTCTCTCTCAGGCTTTCCTTTCTCCAAGGAAGCTTTGAGATGTAACAGTTGCAGAGATGCAAAAGGAAAAGAGGCTTCCACCCCTCTGGTCTGTTCTCTACACCTCTCCTGAAGGGTAGGGATGCTCAAGGGCACTTTCTGTATCTTCCTTCTTCAGAGAAGTCAATGGAAGACAGTTACACTTCCCTTCCCTCCAGGTTATCCTGTGAGCCACTCCCAGCTGGATCTAATTGGGCTAAGTGGCTTTCAGCTGGTGCAGATCAGCTTGAGGGGCAGCTGCTGATCTATGGCAGACCGTGTGGGGCTGGCTCCTCCTGCAAAGCTAGCCAGCCTGCAAGGTCCCAGCAGCACCAGGTCTAGCACAGCTTCTGTGGCTGCTGAAGCCAACAACAAATATTTAGTTTAGCATGACAGGTACATATAAACATCAGTGCATTAAATCAACCAGCCTTAAGCAGCACAGGGCAGACACATCCCTCTCCACTGTATGACAAGATTTTTGATGTCTATAGCAGTAAGTGATTAGATGACTAATTAAACCTCTCAAAACAGAGTGTTTCTAATTAGAATAATAAAGAAAAAAAAAGTATTCAATAAATAACAGCAAGTCTTCTATAGGAGTCATCACTGAAATTGGTTTGCTGTCCTGACTTTGGTGGAAGACAGACTTTGGTATTTCTCCCACCCTGTTTCCAGCAGAGATGTGGTTTACCCTGGTAAAAGGGTTACTTAAACTAATTCCCAAGAGGAACAAATTACGCAGTAAGAATGATTGTTTCCATAGGCATAGCTCTCTGCATTATTTGCCATCAGAACAATATTCACAGAAGCAAATTTTTAAGCACAGACCACATTACGGTTTCCACCAATTTCATCACTATCTAGATGATGTTGGAAGAGAAACAGATTTACATGGTCTCATCTGGCTGCAAACTCCTGTTGAGTCCACCAGGATTTCCAAATCTGATCCATCCTGCTTCAGTGCTCCGAAAGACCAGAGTCAATCCATTACAGCTCTAGCATAATCTTTACCTAACCCGCCCAGCATGCCATCACTGGTAGTCATTGGTTGGCTCTAAGCAGTCAAAGAGCAGGTGCTAAAGGCACCCCTGAGAGCCTGAGGTTTCTGACTGTCATTTAGGGTGAGAAGACCGTGGAGCAGCTGGTGAGATCATTGCTTTCCTGCCCTTCACAAAGCAGCGGTTGAACCTACTTAATTTACCATGAGGTCTCTTACAGTAAAACCAATCACCAATTTTGGCTTGCCTCAAAATGCTGCACTGCAAATTGCAAATGAGAACTTGCAACTCAGCTGCCTATACATTAGGGCTGAACTGACACTCTGAGGTTGTAATCTCATCAATCTCTGCAAGGCATCTCCACACATGAATCAGAACACTGCTAAAGTATTTTAGAAATCAAATACACAGAGTTTGTTCAAACGAATAGATAAGCAAACCTTACAGCAGTCCCTGACATTTGTCACTGACCTATTTGACCCACCCACAACCTTGGATTTATGTTTCCTTAATTACTGTGTTTCCTTTAAATGGTAGTATTCTCTAAAGTGTTAATTTTTCTTTCTTTTAGTTTTTTATGTTAAACTTACTGTATTATTTCTCGCTTTCCACACTTCTATTCTAGGGTTCTTTAAACATAAAATTCAGGAATTAAGGAGACCTTCTGAAGATGATTCCAGTTCATTCAATCCACTGTACCTCTATACCATCATCAGACCCATCTGTGTATGTCCTTGGAAGTTTTCAAGACTGGACTGGACAAAGCCTTGAGCAACATGATCTGATCTCACAGCTGATCCTACCTTGAGCTGGATGTTCGGCTAAAGATCTCCTGAGATCCCCTGCAACCTCAATTATTCTGTGATTTTATGTCTTTTTTGTCATGGTCATTTCCATGACATCTGAGTGTCTTTACTCATGCACTAAGCAACATGACTAACATCTGTCACATATTGTTTGTTTTCTTCTCTCTCCCCAGGGAAGAAGTAGGGGAGGGTCTGGTATTAGTAGAGTGTTTTTCATTTGTTTGTTTGTTTGTTTGTTTAGCATGCATGTTGCTATGTGTTTGTAACAGAAAACACAAGGTCAGAGTAATGCTTCATGGAATCAGAGTGGGAGGTGTAATGAGTATAGTGGTCCTCAGGAATACCAGGAGTTCCTCAGACTCCCAGGTAAGACCTTGCCTCATACTTTGTGCTACAGGAGCACAGCTGAATATGGTTTTCCTCCTGAATTTCTTTGTCTCAGGCTTAGGAAGGCTTAGAGTGTGAACACCAAGATCTTAAACCTGATTCAGGATTCAGCAGGGAACTTGTATGGAGAGTAAGGCTATCTCTAACTTGCTCATGGCAACATGTCGCTGGGGAGAGTACCATTGTGTTCTGAAGATGCCTCAACACTGATGGTTTCACACACATGTCCAAGGTTATCTGGGATGAGACAAGGAAAATGTTCAAAAATTGAACATGGGACAGTATACGGAAATTTGAAATACTCTTTCACTCAGATGAAGACAGAAAGGACTGTCTATATATTGGCTGCAAGTACTTCATGATGGGTTCTTCTGCTTACCTTCCTCATCATTTACTGCCTCAAATAGTGCTTCAGAAAGCTGTTTTTTTGCTAATCTTTTATAGCATTATGACTCCCGTAAACTTCCTTTTCTAATGAAATATTGGGTTTAGCTCCTTACATACTTGTTAAACTTAATCCACAGGAGCTAAAATTTCCCATATCTATGATAAATATTTTGGCAAAGTTTCACTCATAAAACATTGAATGAGACAGGGGAAGATATGTTTTGCCCTTGTTAAAAATATGGACAGCTCTTCTGTGAAAAAAACTTGCAACCGTATTCTTAGACTGCTAAGGAAGTTGTCAGCCTCTATTCAAGACAGATTTGTTTGTTTGTTTATTTCTGTGAAAACACACCAATATTTGAGAAAACGGTAAGCCTCTGAAGAATCTCAATTCATATACACCCAGTAGTTACAATGAGGTTTCTACTTGTGCTTTGCAGTCTTGTCTCACCAAAACATGCATTCACCATCGCCGAAGGTCAGGAATATAAGGATCTTCCCAGCTTCTTTGGGCAAAGAAAAACCAGCACATTTGTTCTGTGAAAACTAAGTCCGCTCTTCTGGAAAAATGGATGAAGCAGATGACTGAAATGCCAAAGGAACATTTAGAGGTGCTAAAACGCCAACAAACTAGACTGCAGAATTCTTGGTTTTTGCACAGAGGCAGGGAGAGAGGGGATGGAAGACACGCAATTTGGGTGAAGCTCAGAAAAACATGATGTGTAATTCTTGATCCCAGGTGACTAATTTTGCATTTGGCTGTATGAGAAAAGGCTTTTTTAAATAGGTCTTCATTATCAAGTGATCGTTGTTATATACTATTTGCCTAAACTGATAAAATATCTGCAAATATTTTGAACAGTGGTTTTATGGTTACTTTCAGATTTTTGGTGAAAATGTCGAACGTGACTGAATTCACATCAAACTAGACAAAGCCCTCTCAGAAGTAATTTGATCAGGTGAGGTATCCACACTGATACCTACCCTGGAGATGGTCAGTTTGTTAATTGTTAATCCATTTATTGTGTGCTTGTTTAATACTCAGCAGGATTTTTTTTTTTTAATTGTACTATCACCATGTATTAAATAAATCAGTATCCACACCAGGAGAAAAATAGAAGTTCCATGGGAAACCTTGATTCTGGCTTTTCCTATTATTTCTTCATAATTTCCCAATAATTCTTCATTATTGTTATTAACATTTACCATGCCTTATTAAGCAACAATAGGGAAGTTATTATCTTTGTCTCATTTCCTTTCAATAGAGAGAGAATCCTTTAAAATCCTGTCTTTGCAATTTTCTTCTGTTGGTCTTTCAATAAGCACAGAGGAAAAAACCCAAACAGATCAGGTTTTTAGCATTCTTAAGATTATGACTGTCAAAAGTACATGTTATTGCCAGTCTTGACCTTGGTAGGAAGGCTATGAAATATTTGTTAAGTTTAATTTATTATTGACAAAAACAATGCCTGTTGTTTACTGACCAATTAACTGCTATAAATCCAAGCTGAAACATTTTATTGTTATGCCATGCATTTAACCAGCTGATTTGAAAGACTCTGGAAAGTGTTCTGGGAATAGCATGGGCCAAAATACCCTTTAAACACTCTCAATCAACCTTATGAAGCCACTGTATTAAGAAAAGCAAGGAAAATCAAGAGCTTCCCATTTTGTATTTAACCTGAGAAATTTTATCTTGTTTTTCTATAGAGCATCTTCAAATAGAAGAGTACTAACATTTTAAAAATTAAAGAGATGAAGAGCAAGGAAGTGTCATGTAAAAAGGAAATGTGTCTTGGGATTCAGGAAGTGCCAGGCAAGTTACAGAAAAACAGACAGCAGAAGTGAAAGAGCAGCTGGAACCCACAATGAATGAAGCCAGTGGAGAGGTAGAAAATAAGGAGCAGGCAGCCAGGTCAGAAGGAAATTCAAAAACAGCCTGTAGTAGTTCTGATGCTCAGTTTAGAGACTTCCAGGAATTCAGGACAGGGCTGAGGGGACCCCACTTGCTGGACCTTCTGTACTCTTTACACTTAACAAATATGGCATTGGTAGGAATGCTAGAAAATGACTGACACAGTGATTAAAGATGTGAATTCAGCAGAGGTAAAAAAAATTCAAAGCCAAGGACAGAGGATGTTGCTGCACAAGCAGATGTGGTTAGGAATGTCCTTGGTTAGGAATGTCCTTGCTAGCACCTGAAATGCTTTAATTGTTCTCTAAGAGACCAGCACAATTATGCTTAACTTTTTAGTTAAAGTTCTCATTTTCATCTCTGCAACATTGATACCCATCATGGCAGTAGTCATACTGCATGCACCCAGGCAATATTGCATGGTTTAGGCATATTGTGGTTCTTTCCATGGCTGGTTTCCACTGATTCACTGTTTACTAAAATTTGATTTCTATCGTTGTCCCAGAGTGATTTTCAGAACAGCCGTTGTAAGGATTAGTTGTAAAATAACCAGCTTCCATTTATTTGTGTAATGAACTCTTGCAGCAGCCAATATCCAGTGACATGAAATACTAGAAGAAAACGAAGTAACGGCTTTCCAGGGCTCACTTTCATGGCCCAGGCTATGGTATGAACTACTAGTACCCTTTGGTTGACAATCATTTGTATCTCCGTTCTAAAGCATATCATAGGCTATGAAATTACACTGACATTTGTATGAAAAGATACTTTTCCTGGAATTTCCTTGAGTTCTTCCACCCTTAAAAATTCCTAATCTCATTGAAGCCATATTTAAAATTTAAATTGTATTTAAAATATTATTAAAATTTTAGTTTAAAAAATTATTGACATTTTAAAATTTAAACTGTATTTAAATTTTAAATTATTTATGTTGACTCACATTTAAAATTATAGAATTAATTACTGAGGAAGTTTTCTGTGGAAATTTTGGAATATTCTTGTTTATTATGTCATTTTATAGAACTGCATAACACAGAGTAAAAGGGTATTAGTCTTAATTACAAATTTGTCCCACACAAAATGTAAAGGTGTTTGTATAAGACTTCAGAAAAGCAAATAAAATTTTCTTTTCTCGCCTCTAGAGATTTAGAAAAGGTGGAATTATTACTATTGCTGTTACAATCATGATGAGAAAACATTTTAATACAGTTTTCTGACTTCTTAACTTTTAAGCAAATGTTACTGAGTAAAAGACTTTTTACTTTGTAACAAAGATTGTAAGTTTTCCCAGGCTTTTGGGGCAAAACATGCAATGCATTATTATCTGATACAGCAGCTCTGAAAGCAATGAGAAGCAACTGACTTAATCATCAATAATATATGTAAATATCATTTGTACAACTGGAAAAAGGAAATATAGATGCAATTCTTCCTTGGACAAAGGTAAAAACAATAGGAAACTTTCCACTGTATCATTATTACTATGGCTACTGGCTGTGATGCTGTAAGTTGTGTTAGAGTGAGTAACAGACAAATGGATATAAAAGGTGAATGTCAGCTCCATATTTCAGTCTGTGTTGTACATTTCTACGCTAATTTCATACTCTGCAAAAGCCGTTTTAAACAAGACTTTTCTAATACTGTGAAAAGAAGCCAAAAATTGGTGAAACATGAATAAAACTGAAATCAGTGGTGTCATTAAGGTTACTTGCATCAGAAAAAACAGGGTAAATATTGAAACAGTAACCATAATAGAAGAGCTTTTGTTAAACTTAATCCTATGGGAAATGTTGTCAAGTGACCAGTCCTATATTCCATCTTGTTTTAACTGGAGGCCACACTTCTGAAAAGACACAAATAGTCAACAAACCAAAGTATTCTTCTTACTGGCACACTTAATAGTCACGTTTTATTTTTAGTTCAGTAGCTACTTAACGGAGACTATAGAGAATTAGGGCATCTGGACCAAATATTCTTTTAAAATATTTATGATTTGCTCATTCAGAACTCAGAGTGATATTTTAGTTGCACTCAAAGACAAGGGATGATTTTAGTATTATTACAATGACAGCAGTATGTTAGCATAGTCATATTTGTATTGCTTCTAACTCCAAAGCAACATTAAGATAGCCTTTGTTTCACCATCTGCTTAGAAAGCACAGGCTAAAAATATATCGGACGGTTTGTCTCTCCTCTGATCACCTTATAAATTGCTTCTATACAAACACGCACACCTACAGCCATGCTTCTTATCTGTGCAGTTATCACACCTTGATCAAATGTCATGGTAGTGTAAAACACATCTCGTGGTGAACATCAGAAATATTGTTGGTTTCTTTGGCTTATACTCACACCATCTGCCCTTGAATCTGCTTATTTCTGAATGGGAGTAGTCCCATTTATTCCAAAGTTGGACCTCAGTGTGTAAACCCTTGAAGACCCATGGTAATTAAAAATGGTAAGAAATACTGATCATAAAATTGTAAATAAGCATGTATATTCTGCATTGCTCCTATCGCCATCATCTCAAACTAATTACACTGCAGTCAGAATGCCTATCTTTTTGACTAAGAAGCTAAAAATTTTGTTCACACAAAGGAATAAAACCTTAGCCTTCCCCTTCTTATACTGAATAGAACCAAAAGATACCAAAATATATTAAAATAGTAACCCTTACTTTCCAGATAGATACTCAGTTATATATCTGACTGGAAAAACAGTTCTATCTGAAACAGAGCAGAAATTTCATTTTAACTCTAGCAATACTGCAAGATTGTGGTAAATGCAATAGAACAAAAAACATACATGCAAAAAACCACAACAATCCTTCCTCCCTCAACAAGTGTGGGACATCACACAGAATTAAATGACAGGCATTGGTTTGACTAAATTACAATTTCATTATATTCTAGTGATTATCACAACCTTTTTCAAACTCATTCAGCATTACTGTTAACCTGTGGAAATAATTTTGAGGTTTTAAAAGTCAGCATGCTCGTGAGTTCCAGCTGAATGAGACTAAGAAAGAGAGTTACTGTGACAATATGGCATTTTGTGGAAAAGAAAAAGAAAGTGATTATACAAGTTATCATGGCAAATCTTGACCTTAAAGAGAAGATCCCAGACTTTTTCTAAAACTAAAAATACTTAATTTGGTCTGCTCATAACTTTATTAAAATCTGTAATGCAATTACACTAGCCAAAGAACATTGCAACTACCAGTATTAGTTACATGTAAACTGCTGTATCGGATAAAATACTTCTTTCTAACTGTATCATCCATTGCAAATATCCCAAAATCATAAGCCAGACATTCTAAAATCATAATCTATATATTATTTTTAATATGGAAGTTTATCCCTTTTTAACATTTGTTGTGTCATGTGTTAGATAATATTTTCAAACTTTTACTTTGCAAACATAACACTTAAAATCAATTTCTTTTTTGACAAAGACCTCCTCCCTAAGGCAAAGATTCAAGCATATGATCTTTGGCTTTAAAATGCAGTAGTCTAAGACTGACAATAACAAAGACAGGTTGAGAGCTTAAAGTGATAACTTAAATTCCATTGGAAATATGCACAGGAATATTATACTTTTGACAGAGATTTCTGTCCCAAAATATGTGATTTCAAGACTGTATCTTCTTCTGAGTTACTAACTCTATGAATAGTCACTTCTCAATATCAGTGAAACTCTGATAGCTATGCCAAAGAAATGAGCCTGACTGATGTTCTGGCTTCTCTCATGGGATAACATGTTCCACTAACATTATTATTCACCAGACTCATAGAAATCGCAGTCAAACTTGGGGTGTGATCATCCTGACCTCTGTAGCACCACCAATTAAAAGACAATGGGACTGTCACAGAGTTTGAAATTTTCTAGAAACACAAAACTCTACTGACTTGTCATGTTGGTGAGAATATGCTGTGGGTATGCATAGTGAGCAGAAGGGATTTCTTTTTAATCCTTTCCAACCTGAATCCTGGACACAAAATGGGACTGGGTATGTGCATGTACATAACTGAATAAAACATCAGTATGACCTGAACTGATGAAGATAAAGGACGCCATTTTCATCATATTCATGCATTTAGATTCAGCTACACTAATGAAGTGACACATGTTTCTGCTAGCTAAAGACCAGGCTCAAGCTGCTTCTTCTGTATGGAAAAATGTGGCCTGTTTAAAATACAGCACTCTTGCTCTAGGTGCTGCTTCATGCACATTTCAGTGTGCCTGTTCAAAAAACTGAAATGCCTTTCCTGAACCCTTTTACAAGGGTATTTATGTTGTCAGTCAATGACAAATAATCCCCTCTGACACCAGCAAAACACCAGTTTGGCTATTAGACTAACAAAAGTAACATTACATTATGTGCCTAATGAGCTGGAAATACATTCACTTTGCCCTCTGCTTGCAATGCAAACATTAAAACGCCATCCAGACCCATACTTTTAGATGGACATTTATCAAAATAAACCTTAAGCAGAGATTAAACGATCTATCTCTGCCTTATTAGATACTGTCTTTTTTCTTATTTGGATTGTTCTTTAGCTCCTAGACAAAACAATATAAGCTCTAAGATAATGGGCAAATGAGTAAGTGGTAAGCGGATTTAACAATAACAGGAAGTACCTGGAGAAAGGGAAAACACTGTATAACTCAGACATTACTTAATGAAACTAAAAGCCATGTAATCCACTTGAATCAAAGTTTACAACTCAGATGGGTTTTAAAAAGGAAAAAGGAAGAGAAAACTTGAAACACTGTGCTGGGGCAGTTATGACACCTCTGTTGAAGCAAAGAAGAGTCATTATGTCAGGGAACAAACAGAGCTGATTAAGTGACTTGTCATGTCACCCTGAATATGTTGATTAAAAACCCTGAAGTTATCGGAAGAAGTTTTCCAGGTGTGATGCTCACCAGCTATTGCTCAAACCAGGGATTAGTAGCACAGTGTGCTGAAATACTCTTTTCCATCTCATCAAATATTCACCTTCCTGAAGTTCACTTGCCCCCACCATCTGTGCTTATGTAAGCATGCAATGCTTGCTCAGCCATCCCATTGCGAGGGTTTCCACTGACTATTTCTGTTTCCTAGTTTAGATAAACAGATTTGTCATCCCCAGTGTCGCACATTTAACAGCACTAATTCCACATGGATTATGCCAACTTTGAGTTTTAAGAGCCATAACTGACTGACACCCTTTAGCCACATGCATCAAAAAGTGCTTTCTATATTAATGTAATGTTAATAGGTTCACTTTGGTGACATGTCACACAATAGGTGACAACAATTTGGGGATTGAATCTGGTATCATAGCTGCATGCATCCAGCAACATCAGGTTGGTTTACTGCTGTACACACTTTTGAGAGTTGTTTCAGGAAACCAATCACTGCTTTAGACCATTTTGGTTTCTTTAGCAGAGTAAGTTGGCATCACTACATTATGCCCATGTTCAAAGAGCTTTCCATCTTCTTCAAATCATAATCATTGCATATCCTTGCATGGTTTGGACTTGGGAACTTTGAAGCAGAAGTTTCTGCTCTAAGAATTCTGTAACTACTCAAGAAATTTGGCAACACTCCCATCCCATCACTTACTAAGTCTCAGCCCTGAGACTACTGCTGCCCTGGCAGTACTGTACTCAAGTGCCCCAGAGTCATAACTGGACCTGTCATGGAGCTAATGAAATGCCAGCAGAACTTATAAATAGAAATCCACATCTCATCAATAATACAGTCCCCAAAATTTGCCTAGTGCCTCACTAACAGTCTAACTTTACCCCATTGTGAGCAGCAGTAATGCTGATGCTTGCTTTTCGTAGTCCAAGTAAGGCCACTGTATATTCACTTACTCTGTTCATATTGCAGAGCTTCCCAACACACTCAGCTTTGCAGAGCATTTTATGTCTCAAGCTGCTTGTTTCATGTCCTGCCAAATCAGATGAACAACTGAAACTGCCCAGGCAGATAGCTGTTTGTGCAAGACACTGAGCTGGAACCGAGACCTTAAGGCCTTCATCTCACTGATTTGAGATGGCTGCAACACAGATTATGACTTCTGAGATACCTGTCCTCAGCTCCCAGGTGGAGTGATTCAGCTGACCTATTTCTAGACATCTGCTTTAGGGTATGATGACTTAAGCTCCAGAAGTGTTATCTATCCCTCCACTGAGTGTAAAGGAAGCGCCAGGTGACTAACCCAGTGGGGAACATTTATCAGATGTTTTCTCCAGCAAGCCTTCTGAACTCAGCTCTTCCACTCATTCCCATTTAATAAAACACATTATGACAGGAACTGCCACATCATTTCTTTTTTCCTTCTTTCTAGAATAGGTCACATTTACATTCAGTCATTCCTGCACTGAGCACAGTCATTTCTCCCAGTCTAAACCAGATCTCCAGAAAAGCAGCTAGTCTCTTCTACTTGTCTACAGTATTCAGAGCTGTTTTTCTTGAGCAATATCTTTCACCACTACCATAGGTTCGTTGCCCTTGCACATCTTCATCTTCTTTTCCAAGTAAGTGGTTCACATAGTGACAGGTAAAGAAAATGCCATCTTCCTCCTGCCTCCAGTAAGGTAAACTACTTAGCCACACTGCCTTTCAGGAAGACTACTTCTGTCCTTAAAAAGCTATCAATCATATTTACATCCCATGTTTTAACCAGTGGCTCCTCCATTGCCAGAATAGCAACCTGGCATAGCTCATCTCCAATATTCTGTTGTTTAGATACATATTTAGCTATAAGATACAGGAGGAATCTAGTTAATATGCTGTTACTGATCTCATTAAAATTTCCCTGGGATGTTAAAGATGGTGGAACATTTTGGTTGAAAGAAAATGTAAGATTTTCAGGCTGAACACAAATATCCATGACAGCCTAACAGCTGTGCTAATGTAATTCTGGATCTTCTTGCATTCATTTGCTTCTCTGGAACTTCTCAGTGAGTACCAACTATACATTATCCAACTCAGTTATGGATACTATGAAGGGCAAATGTAGAGAGACCAGGAAAAGAGCAGGCTGTTCTGCTTAGACTAGGAACATGTCCTGGGCAGGACATGCTGGGTTATCAAGTTCAGTTTCTCATAACTGAAGGTAATCATGACATATAATCCCCCTACTATACTGAAACATACTTGTTAGACTTTTTCTAGACTGAAAAGAAAACAAAAGAAAACAAAACTAAAGCTAAAAGCCCCAAAAATTCATCAATTTCAGAAAAAAACTCTATCTGCACTGAACACATAAGCCTCAAGAAAACAAGTTGCTTTTCATTTCCACAAGTTTATTGCTCAAATTAATTATTTCAGTACGTATATTACCCACCTGTCACTCTCTAGCCTAATCTTGACATGATTTAATCTATTCTTAGAGATACTGGTATAAGCAGACACACAAAAGACAATGCCAAATCCCAACACAAAATGACTGGATCATATACTTGTGTTGGCAACATGAAATTTACTGCAAGGCATGATTTTTAACAATGGCAATTAATCACATGGGGGAAGTATGTTTCAGCTTCATTGGCCATTACCCTGTCTGGTGTTCATTATTTTAGAGAAGCATTTAACATCAGGTGAAGGCCAACAGCTCATAAATGTAGAAAGAAATAAAAGTTATGTTTCCATTGTGCTAAAATAGCAATTTGGGTTTTTTCAAATACTGTTTCATATTTGGTTTATGTTATCACTATTTTCCAAGATTTTATAAGCAAAATCCATTGTGAAATACTTTTTTTATAAACTAATATATATGATGGAAAATGGTAGATAAGGAAAAGAGGACAGATATAGCAGTTAGGCTATTGACATTTACATGCATTTTAAGGGAATTAAATGCGTATGAAAGTTATTTATACTGATAAAGATGAAAATGCAAAGCATTTCAGCTACAGGTGAGAGAGACTGCACGTTGAGGGCATGATCTTTCTAATCTCTACTGATGCAAAAATTACTCTAAATCTTACTCAAGACTCTATTTTTCATATAAGTAAAAGGTGGTAAAACACAAGATAGCCATGACTTTTGATATCATGACTTCATGGTAGTTGAAATCATAATCCAGATCTCACCACAATGGAACCTAAAAATTGGAGATTTGTGTAAGAAATAATAAGAATGCAAGTATAGCACTATAGGAATTGTATTTCAGAGCTATGTTGTATTGTCTGAGTAGAGGTCTGGGAATAACTATTTCTCACAATGCTACATAGCCCTTTGATCCATTTCTGTGAGATGTCTGTCCTTTTTTTACATTCATTAATTGAGAACTTGAAAGTGCAGTTCTTTGAGATGCTAGTACTCTCCTGAAATGTACCTGGAGAATATACCAGGAAAAGCATGCCTAATAATATCTTGTGAACACGTTCATGTCCTAGACTTCCAATCCTAAGAGTCCTGAAACCATCTTCAGTACTCTGGAGAAGACCTGTTACCAGAAACATCTGTACTACACCACCATGCTTGGAAGAAGGAGAAAAGTCACCACAACACAAGAATTACAGTGTAAGAAGGAAGTTTTATAATTGGTTCTAACTTGTGGTTTAGATTTTAGATAATATGGTATTTTCAGTTTATAAATCAACAGCTAATTTTGTAGTGGAAGAGATGCCAGAACACGCCAGAATACTAAGCCCTCTGACTGAAAACAGATACGCTATTCTGGGCCTGTCCTGATACAAAATTAATCCTGATTATACCAATTACAAGTCTTTAATTAGACTGCCTTTGGTCTAGATCTTTAGCTGGGTAATAGACCCCAAAAACCTGAGATCTTCTAGAATGCATAAGTGAGGATGGAATATTTTTTATTTAATTGATTTATTTAATTTGAAGACTTAATCCAGTCCAATATTGAGGAAAAATTGTTGTTTTATAGATTTGATATTACGTAAATTCAATCTCAGCTTCATTTATTATCAAACAGTTTGGTTTTTTTCACTTTGTTTTAGCTGCTGTCAATTTCCCTAATGCACAATACTGATCCAGAACATTAGAGGACCTAACAGGGTACCACCTCCTACACCTACCTACATGCTCAGCCAGCTCTACATAATTTACCTTTGGCTCATTTCTGGGAGTGGGAAAAAGTGTCCAATAAAGATGACCATTAAAAGGAGAAGACAAGAAATAACATGAAAGAAGGAAGAAAACAAAAAGGAAACAATGAAAATCAAGATAAAAGATCTGATAATTGTGCAACAAAAATCTTGGATCTGAGGAAGAAAAGAGGGATTGGTTAGTCATTAGCAGCATAGTCTGAAGTAAAGCAAACTTTGTAGACACCAATATTTCAGGCACAACCCAGCTTCTCTGTGCCACTCCTCATTCCTAGTGCAATCTCATCAAATATCATTCCAGATAAAGAGCAGCTGCAGAGTCAAGCATGAGAATGTGATGAAAACTCAAACAGTGGTAAATACAGACTCATCTACTTTGCCAATATGATACACTTCAGTAATATCTCACTGAACTTACAGGCATCATATATTTTATTTTCAGTTGATAAACTAATACAGATAAAAAAATCTACTTGAGGGTTTTTTTGACTTGATAAATTTTCCCAAATATTTTCAAATTTGGGATCATTTTCTCATGGTCTTGCATGCCCATGATTCTTCATAATCAAGATAGCAGAGCCCCAACCTGTTCTTAAACTCACAGCTACTGTAGGAAGTTACTAGAAGTCACATTTCACATTTAGTTAGAACCATCAGATCTGAAGAACTGATGGTGTATTTCCAAACTGAAATAGATGCATTGTCACTTTCATTGTCGTTCATCAAAAGTATACGAACAACTGTAGTGGGTCAAATCAGACAGCTTCCAGAAATGGCTGTCTAGAGAACACATAATAACAGAACAAACACATAGTGATCCTTCCTGTGAATACCTTCTGAGGCAACAAACTTGAAAATTTCCCACGCATTTATATATACTGCTGTTAGTGCCTCTGACAATATGACAGTTTCTTACTTGAACACTCTATTAAGAGCACTGACAGTTGGAAAAGTGTGTGTCAGCTTCAGATTAACTGAATTTGTTTATTCACAACTTTCAGCTTGTTATCTTTAGAGCACACATAAACTTTTCTGTTTTTCTAAGCATTTCCCTATCAATTAAAGGACTGATTTATTTACATACATGACCAACTTTGCTCATATGAAAAAGAGCACTTAATGGAAGATTGGAAATACTTTTTATTATATATTTTTATGCCTTATGTGTGCTGTCAAGTAAAGATAATATTGTCATTGTTGTCCTGTACTTTCTTATTGCAATAGCATTCAGCAGTAAACTCAATCTTATTGTTGCATATAAATTGGAGTAGATGCCATGTGCTCACATTTACTAACAGTGGTCCTATTGAGTGCAACAGAACTAATATTAAGTAAAAATATTCAGTATCACCAGATTCTGGCAGGGCGGTCACCTAAAACTGAAAAGAGAACAACCAGTTTCCTCAGCAGAAAAAGCAATGGAACTTCCACACTTCATTCTTTTCACTTTACTATTAGTTTCTGTTGAATGCCCTGAACTCCTTTTCCAAACCACCCCCCGTGACACACCTGTCCTGTTTAGCACAAGTGACAATGGGGTCTGTCTTCTTGACCTGTCTTGTTTCCCATCATCTACGAGTCTGATTCCCCCAGTACCTCTTCTGATGATGCACTGACTTTCAATGGTATGTATGTTGGTGTATAACACAATAGGATCCCTGTGAAAGAATGGAAAACCACATCCCCTACTCATCAAATCCATACTTAAGACCAACTGAAGCACTAAGTAAAAACCGGTTACCTCTTAGGACCATATTCTCAAAGCACATCTTTGAGAAGTTCAGAAAACAGGACAAGACATAGCCATAATTGGACAATGAAGAAAAATGAATGACAGCATATTCTGCTTCTGCTCATGTAATCCAAAAAAATTCCAAAAGGGTCAGTGCTGGAGCAGGGAAGGGAAGGAAACTCTACATTCACTTCATCTGCCATAATATTTCCTTGACTGGGGAAGCTAGCACTCATGATGATTAAAATATTTGCCCCAAAAGTCCCAGAAAACATGTTGCAGTCAAAAATTGACCTTGCTCTCTTCAGTCTGAAGCCAGTAGTCTATCTACTAGGCCACACTACACCTGCTTATTCCAGCAGGACAGTTTTGGATCTGATTCAAAACACATGGAAGACAACAGGAGTCTTTTTGACATCAGTTGCTAGCAGTTGCCCAGCACTATGGTCACAGAATTACACATAATCTCAGTGGCAGAAGAAGGGTGTTACACAATGAAATAAAGGCAAATATTGCCTTCACTGGAGGCAAGTTTGAGCAGTTCCATCAACTAGTCAGTATGAAAGTTCCCTTTCATACTTTTAAAGTACATACGCATCCCCATTTAAACAAGCACAATGAAAAGAAGAGGCTCCACTGATCCAGTCTCTGCGCACAGGTAACTGGACAAATCAAACTTGTCTCAGAATGTTTGAAAGATAAAGGCTCTTCTGCAGTTACCAAGCCAGATCAAAACACTGTTTGACAACAATCACCACAAATGATGTGAATGTTTCTGTGGCTTGTAAGTGCTCTGTTCTTCAAAAACAAGCATTGCCACAGTCATCTGACTATTCTTAGCAGTTCCTGTTTTCTTCTTTAGTTAACTACAAACCGTTTTGCCCTTCCGTCTGTGTTTCACACATTGCCTCTGGCTGTGCAGTAGGACTGGCAACTTGTTGTTAATGGATGTGTTATTTAGGAAATTAGTGGGTGCTTTTAAGATGAAAGAAAAAGTATAACTCATTCTTGTAATGTTTTCATAGACAAATGTGTCTTTGAGGCTTGGAGCTGAGCTAATTTTCTTTTAATAAACAGAGGAGGAATATTGTATATATACCCGGTAAAATGCAAATAAGTTGGAACCAGAAAGTGCTGAAGGGTTTTGCAAGGAAAGAGGCTACATAACTGGTATGTGCACACAGCCAGCTCCTCCTCCCATGCCTACATGCTCCCACCCCGTGTGTGGAGAAGCTGCAGGAGGTCTACGGGATAGAAAACACATGTTAATGCAGGTTTGGGCTCTAATGTGGCCAGAGAACTATCAACCGTATGATTTCTTTGGCGGTTCTTTGCAGCACCATAAAAGTCAGCATGAATATCATAGCAAAGACAAAATGGCCCAGTTCAGATCAAAGCTGAAACCATATAAAACTGGAATAAACTTGTGCCAGATGATGTCCAGCTACTGTAAGCAGGTGGTGTTGTATTTAGTCCATTACTTGTGATTAATTACTCTGCATTTAAGCTGATAAGAATGAAATCATGGTCTACCCTTAATGTAAATGTTACAGAAAAAAACTCTCTTTCCCTTTCTCAAGTATTCTTCTATTACTATTTTTTTCATATTTTTCTTTTGTTCCTCAACTGAAACAGGCAAAGCTATTGAAAACCACCGAAATATAACTAAAAATTTATAAATGTTTACTGACATTCATTTGGAATATACTAAAAGTAGTATTTTTTCCTTTACTTCCAAATTTGTGTGCGCACTGCTATTACTACTCTGTACCTACAGGCATAATAGCCGCACAGAAAAACACTTTCATGGTAAAACCCCTTTTCCTTGTAACAATGTATTGTTATACAATATATAAAAATGGTGCTGATATACTATTATTACACATATATCAGTAATTGAGATGAGTACTAGGATTGAAGTTTAAACAATAAATGGGGTCACAGGTGACCAGATGTGATCCAATCCTTTACAGGCAATACTGTTCCCCTTATGGGCACGGAACTGAATGTGATTTATGCAACCCAACCTGACAGGCTTTCTGCCTTTGGAGTAAATCCTTGAGATTGATGCTAGTGTCAATTTATGGCAGCTGAGAATATGATCATTCAATTCTATAGCGAGATGTAATTTTAATTGTATTAATTTTTAGAAGCTGAAGGAGGATGTGATACAAACAGCATGACAGAGACTGATGCTACCAAAGACACTAACTTGTTTTCTAACTTACAGTGCTATTAGTATGGAATATACACACTGTGTAAATGCAGTAGCAGGCATGCTTTAATTTTCTTGGTTTGGTAATGGGTTAAAATCACACAGTAGGAGTCATAGGAAAACTTCTTGCATCATGAAATTATTTCCCTGGAAGATGCACTGCATACACAGTAACATAGCTACAGTACTACTGGTGCAGTGTTTGTTTCCAGCTGTATGTAACTAACAGTGGCATTGCTGGTTGTCTGAGCAGTGTGAAGTGCTAGTAGCAAACGGATTTCTGATTCGTGATGTCAGGTCCATGAAGAAATATCAGTTTAAAAGATTTTAAATGGCACTTGCAGGTTTTTGGTGGTGGAATGAAACAATAATGGAGCCTTGTTTAAGCTCCAAACTTGGAAAATACAAGTCTAAATGGAGGCATCTCATCTGACTGAAAGCCTTTCATTAGGAGACTAAGCTTTTTATTTCCATGATGAAGACTGCTTTGGTGTGTACAGTGAAGGCACTATCTCATTTTTTACTATGTGCAAAGCTAGGTAATTCTGGAGAGTGATTCAGTGCTCTTAGAGGGAGCAGCCCAGAGATGCCCACTAGGAAATACTAGACATGATATGCATCTCTGACTCAGGACTGCACCAAAGCACTTCCGTGCACTTAGGATTCAGTATACTGAGTTCCCAGGAGGAAGAGAATAACTCCTTTGCAGAGTACCCTTGAGGTTAGACATCTTGGTTAGAGAGAGGCAGACGTAGGTTTAGAACTTTCCCATTCAAATAGCTTTGGATCCATTGCTCCCATAGCAACACTATTTTTGTAAATCCAGCCTATAATTTTATTATACATATGTCAAAAAACAACAAAAACACTATCAAGAGAATATAGAGGAAAATGGCTCAGAAGCAGGCCCTACTACATTAAAAGAAAAAAAAAAAAAGAAAAAATAAAGATGTAGGTCCGTGATAAAGTGAGTTTATGGTATCCTGCATTTTAAACATTAAAAAATATATGAAATATGTAATAAGCACTTTATTAGTTCAATTAACATTCTTGTTACTGAGCTAAAGAATGTGTTGAAACCTGTAGGTAATCTACCTATAAGACAAGCTCTAAAAACCACTGACCCAGAATAGCAATAAACATACAAAGATATCTTAACTAGGTGTTCTGTTTGAAACAGTACATTGCCTGGAGATATTTCATTAACATAATTATGTCTGGCTGTAACCAAAAAAAGTCAGACTAAAAGGAGATGAAAACATTACCGTGCCAACTTGAAGAAGAGTGCGTGCACCCTGAAAATACGGAATATCTGATATTTATGTTTGTATACAACATAATGAGCTCTGGAGCCAGATGGTCTGATTTTGCTCATGGTGCTGGGCTTCTGGGAGGTATGCATATAGATTTAATAAAAGCCAGGAAAAAGAATCTACTTCAGCAACATATTTTCTACTAAGTAGAAGCTGAACTAGGAGATAAAGGAGTCTTAAGCAGAGAATTTGTTTGTGTGAAGGATTTGTGCCTTTTGGGACTAAATGAAAACTCTCTTAACAAGCAGATTCTCATGAATTATATGCATATGCAGACACAAAAGTAATCAATTAAGGATATGGCTTTAAAGATGAGGAGATGAGGAAGGACAAGTTTCAATTCTAAAAGGTGCCCCATTTTTCCCCTCCAGTCAGTCTAGCCCAGTCTTTTTCATCTGTTGATACAACTCCATCTCTGTCCTCAGAGATAGTATATTTTCTCATGTAACAGTTATAGTTATATAATATAAATATATAGTTATATAACTATAGATAATAATATTTTCTCATGTAAGTATCAAAACTAAATTCTGAAAGAAAAAAACCTATCCCAGAATAGCAACCCAAATGCCAGAGAGAAAGAGAAAAAATAGTGTTGTTGAAAAATCAAACACTAGACATTTAATGATTTTCCAGCCTAAGCATATACAACTCCTAGAAAAACAGCATTTCCAAAACCCTCTAAGATGAGGGGTTTTTAATGTTCTATTCACATATGTAAAAATATATATTTGTAATCCAAAGTGTAAACTGTTTAAAATATCAAACTTTGACTTGTCCTTTAGATTGTTATACATTCTTGAGAAGCCAGAAAAAGGGATTTTGTTCTCGGATTAAGAAACAACTCTTAACCTGCTAGCATAACAATATACTGTATTTTCCATGCCCTTTAGTCTTTTGTGCCCTGAACTACCAATTAAATACATTCTGGAGTGTTGTTTCCCACAAGGATAGGCCCACTTTGATCATAAAGAAATTGCAAAGCTATGGAAATTCACATGATTTGGTATTCAGGTTATTTGGTTTCAACTACTTCCCTTTTAATTTTCTTACAGGTTTCTCTATCATGGCAATAAGAAATACTTTTGCCAACATGGGAGGTCATTTTCAAGGGACTGTATTTTCTTGGGATTTTCAGCAGTTGTTGGAACAGAATATACAACATCGTTGTGACACACTGTGGTCATGTCAATATTTCAAGGATGTAAATGTGGGTACAGTGTCTCCAGAGGATGAGTTCCAAGACACTTTTCAGTCATAATAAACTGAAGGAGTGTAGGATTAAAGATGACCATCACAGACAGCCTGTAGGCAAGACTATAATCCTACCTTTGTAAAACTTCCCTTCCTTGTATGAAGCATATTGAAGGTACTCACCAGAAGCCATTGTTCTGTGCATTTCCAGAAACGGTGTGAGACTTGGTGCTGCACTGTACTTCACTCACACAAGTGGTCTGATTTCATGGTTTGTTTAGGCAGAGTTCAAGACTCTAAACTCACTATCCATTCTTTTGTCTTCTTCCAGGTCTTATCCCAGCAGTGCGTGTCTCATTGACTTCTGGAAGAAGCAGAAAGGATATTTCTAGTCTTTCCATCGGATCTGCAGAAGGGGAAGACTCCTTGAGAAGCTCTTTATTAACGACACCGTCTTTCAATGAGACTTTCAGAGAAGAATGAACTTGAGTTTTTACCTTGGAAGGCAACTAGCAATTAATTTTTTAAAAATAAAAGGGAAACATAACTTTCCAGAGATGTTTTGATGTGTTGTGCTAGAACTTCCAGAGATCATGGTCTGTGATAATCTGACATTAGTCTAAATTGAATTTTATTTCAGAATTGTTATTAAAATTGCCCATCTTTTGGCAATAGGCACAAAATTTCACTTTTGTCTCTACTAAAGTTGACTTTTTATTATTCCCATTTTCCAAACTAGTAAAAAAAAAAAAAAATTAATCTTATACCTGTGATGAACAGCTCTACTGTAGAGATGTTATGGTTCAGGAATTCCTACTCATTTTAGAGTCAGCAGACAAGTTCCACTTCCTTCAGTATCTAAAGAACTAATTTTGAGGTCAGTATAATTACCTCTTTCACTGCTGGCTAGGTGAGAAGAGTGGGAAGGGTTGTTAATTCCAAAGGGGTTAAGATGTCATGAAATTTGGTTTATTGTGGAAATCAAAGTACTGACTTAGATATGGAGTAATTGTTGTAAACCTGCAATTTTCAAAGATTTTTGTATGTGCAATTTATATACAATATTTAAGGCTTGGCCAAAATGTGTTGCCCATGTCATTCATAGCTGTCCATGGCCCTGAAGTTCAGTTTTAGTGCTGCCTTTACACATGCAGATGGATAAGAAAGGGAGTTTACCTCAGAGCTTTTTCAGTACTGCCTTGTTTTCTCATAAACAGCATTCACCAAATGATCCTTCACTTTCAGTTCTACTATTCCTGTGGTTATTTAAAGTTTTATTATTAAATAAAAGTATTTCCAAAGGGAAGAGATGGAAATCATACTTACGAAGTATTGAACACTTGCCTTCAGAGTAGAGTTTGCATAACCCAGAAGAGAAGTAGACAAAGCCTGGGGCCTCATACACAGATGCAAGTAGAAAAGACATTAATATCTGCTGATAAATTAAAAAACACGGGTTTTATTTGCTTGCACTAAAACTGAAAAGGCTGAAATCATGGAGTTCAAGACTGCCATAGAGCAGTTAAAATTGCACTGCTATTTTCTGGTGTTAGCAAGATTATCAGTGTTATTTTTATGCATGTGTTGAGGATTCACACAATATATATGCAAATGCGCTTTTCATCCCATTTCTCACAGAAAGAGAACAGTAAATTTCCATCTAAAATAGAAAAAAAAATACAGTAAGAGTACAAAAATATTAAATCAGTCTGAACTTTCTGGTCAACTGGTTAAGTCAGCACTTACCAGCTGTGAGAGATACAAAAAGGTTAATACACATCACTGAAGACTGTTTATGGTTAATGGGATATAAAACTTCTGTTCATATTGTTGCGAAAAAGTGAGTGATCAGGTCTAATTGCAAGAGAAGACCTGAAGAAGATACACAAGAGCTTCTAAAGCCATGGAAATTCTGAGTAAATGTTAAGATAACATGAACCACGTTTAATAAGAAAATTTGGCTTAGGCTGAGAGCTCTTTCAGACCCTTGACACTATTGTTGTTGTGGGAAAATAGTATTTATGACTACAAATAGACCATCCTTTAGTCTGTGCAATTCTTTTTAATATGATGGTGTCCCTGACCTAGGCTAAGATGTCAATACCCTAGAAAGAGTTTACAATGACAGGAGGAATGGAAGGAGAGAAAAGAGAAATCAAGGCTACACAGATAGCTGGCAATTTTTCATGTTTGCTAGGTCAGTCAGGAGTGTACAAACACGTCAATGTATAGTTGATATAGAAACTGTCTAGCTTGTCTCTAAATAAATTCACAGAATCACAGAATCATTAAGGTTGGAAAAGACCTGTAAGGTCAACACCACCATGCCCACTAAACCATGTCCCAAAGTGCCACGTCTACATGGTTTTTTAACATCTCCAGTGATGGTGACTCCACCACCTCCCTGGGCAGCCTGTTCCTCAGTTTTGCCTTTTTTTGGTCAAGTCTAGGACCCTCATTCTGACTCCTGATCTGGACTAAAGAGAATGCAGGTATCAACAAAATTCCAAGTACCTGATATTTTGAAGGATTTTGAGCAAGAAATTAGAAAATCTCAGCTGCTGGTTGTTAAGGATAAATTTCCTGCTTGCATGAGTTTAGGAAAAATCTTGAACATATGATTCAAGAGTACCTTCAAGTTTAAAAAAAAAAACAAAACCAACACCAACACTTAGTTACACAAATTACTATTTTTAATCATTGCAGAGAATTCTTGAGATTGGTCTTGGGACCTGGAGGGCTTTAACAGTAAAATGTTTGGGGTAAGCCATTACTAGGCACCGGCTACAAGCTAAGAGATGAAATGAAAGCAGGAAAGTCGGACACAGAAACAGACCTTAATGCTGCATGTACCTTTGGCAACTGGAATACTTACTTGGAAGTGGGTCTCAGCTGTGGATCTGAATTAGATTTTACTGCCCCATTTGGAAAGACCTCCATGAAAAGCTACGGAGGAGGCTCCATTCCCCTCTCCTTCTTTCAGGCTGATCTCATCTGGCCAGACCTGTGAAATCAGAGAACAGGCAGGGATTTGTTGATTAGAAACTAGATCTTGAGCAGTATCAAAAGAAAGGAAGACAACCTGTAGACTGATGATTTGTTCTGCTGTTTACAGACTGTGAAGCTGCTGGAAGGAAAGTGCGAGAGGTAGACTCTTCTTGTTTGTTTTTGTTTTGGCTGAAGCTGAATAAAAAGTCTTTATGAATAAATCTGAAATTCTGGAGAGACAATGTTCTCTGTTGAACATGCGGCTCCCACTGAGTTTATGTCTAGCTGAGTGGCTCTGACTCAGACAGAAGGACTTTAAGACCTCCCCATCTGCATGAAAAAGTCCCGGTACCTGCAAAGGCAAGAAAATCTAAACATCTACCACTGGCACCTTACCAACAGCCAGAGGGTTACATCTAATAGCAAACCAGAAAGGATAATCCAGCTCTCCTTTTCCATTCAGAGAGTTTCTGCTCTGAAAAGAGCAGCGCTGTAATGCTGGGAAAAGGATCATGAGTCACCAAGGAGAAACTTGCTGCATTGTACAGCTCCCCAGGAGGCCCCTGTTAGAAACTGGCTGTATTAAAAGGCAGCACAACTTTTCAGCTGACAAGACTTGCACTAAAGAAGGAAACAGAACATCAGGAGAGTTAAGCTGCTATCCTGCTGGGAAATTTGACCAGTGAAAGTATCTAGATCAGAAAAATTATTAATTTTATCTTTAATCCTCAATCTGATCAACCAGACCAAACAAATCTGAGTGCTGTTCTTAACTGAGAAATTCTTCCAGGAAAATCACTGCTTTGATTTATCCCCAAAGTTTTCAAAGGTTTCATAATGTGATAGAGCAGTTATCAGAACACTGCTGTTAACTTAATCTAGGACCTAAATCTCACCATTTATCCTTATTTTCCTTTATTCTTACACTTCAGTTGAAATTTGGTCACTAAAATTCTGTTGTGTAAGTCTATGTCTTATCCTGACAGCTCCAACCCTAAACTGGAAACCACCAGCAAAGGAAAAAGAAATAATGAGACATGTAAATACATTACCTGGACATGCATTACCATACACCAGAAGGCCCAGACACCTGAAGAGGATACAACATAGCTTATTAGAAAGAAATGTAAAGAAGAAACTTTAAAACTAAGTTTATTTCAAGGACAAGAAATGCCTGGAAATATCTAATTTCCAATGCCTCTTTTACCATTTTCCCTTGAGTACAAATGAAGAGATAGGACAGCTAACATTCAGGTTATAGCATGCACCAGAGGTGCATGAGAGGTGCAGGAGAGACACACAGTTACTGCATGGTCATGTTTGTTCAAAACTATTTCTGTCTAGGGTGTGTCTCCTCTGTAATGGCAAATAGAGTACAATATATGACATGGAGCCATACAAACATTGGTGATCTTCACACTCAGATCTTGATCTCAGCTCTTCCTCTGGCTTCAAATTAAAGAGTTAAACCACAAAATCTAGATTGAAACTTGATCATTTGGATTTCAGTCTAAATTTAACAGATAATGAAAAACTCAGAAGTCAGAAATCAAGTGCTAACACTGAGGAAAAACAATAAAACTGAGTGAAAAAGTGGAGGCATACGTGTTCCAGAATGAAATACGAAGATTTTAGAATACAGCTTGATTGAATACACTCAGGAAAGAAAAAATGCTGGCCACTCATGGCAAAGAAAATCAGGAAAGTAAAGGCAGAAATTAGAACTAAAAAAAGCAATGCAGAGCAAAAAAATGGCAGTTCAGGAGGATTGAAAATGCAGGAGTAACGTTAAAAAGTCAGGTGCAAATACCTGGCATGCAGGGATAAAGAGCAGGTAAAGCATTTAGGAAAAAAAATTGTAGCAGTGGTATCAGTACACGGAGCAGGAATGATGTGGAAATGGCAGAAGAGCTTATATTTGTTGTGTGTATTTTGTACCTCTGTGTGTTTAAAAAACAGGAAGGTACAGGAAAGAAGATAAAGTCCTGTCCAGCTCATGGGTTATTAAGGACGATGCTGTTGTCAGCATCATCTTTGGAAATAAATTTCTTAAAATTAGGAGCACTTGCACTCAAGAATCCTGAAAGAGCTAGCCAAGAAAATCACACTGATATTAGTTTTAAATAGATCTTACAAAACCAGGGACAGATTGACAGTTAATGTGCAATTATTCACAAAAGCAGGGAAATGGCCTAAATACTTATCACCTGATTAACCCCGGTGAAGTAGGAGATGAGTTAATATGGAATGCAAGAGATAAAAGATGAAAAGGATGGGAATATAATTATTGCTTGTTAACACCATGTAATAGAAAATAGAACTTGTCAAACGAAACTGCTTTCACCAATCAGACTGCAGGTTTGGTTGAGGTATAACACAGTGGCAACATGCTTGGAGTTACGATAAGCTGTTTGACTTGGTACTGCACAACATTCTGGTTAAAAATAACACTATGCAATATTCTCAACATGCCAAATAAGCAGTTTAAGAAAGCTTACTGATGGACATCAAAGTAGATGTCACTGAGAAATAAACATGGAATGGGGATGGTTTTAGTTGAATACAAGGACCGTGGTTCTCCAATTATAATCAGACTTTTTATTAATAATCTGGATGTAAATACAAATATTTCTGCCAATAAAAGCACGTTCTCATAAAGATGGGTACACTGGTAATAATGTTGAGCTACAACCCAGTAATGTTTTATTCTACTTGCCAAAGTGCAAACCACTGTGTCACCCTGAGACCACAAGCATAAGGAGTCTCGGAAATGAGATTTACAGGGTATCAGTCAGAAGGCTTCGCTCTGTGGCTCTGCAAGTTTGCTCTGACACCGGGATGTCACTCTGCCAACTATTCCCCACAGCAACTGGGAGATGTGTCAAGACACATCTCTCTGTTGCTGCAGCTTGACTTTTTATGACAGGAAGATCTATTGTAAGTAAGGTTGCTTTTCAGACTGTCACATATGGGGAAAATACCCAAAGGTCCACTGTCCCTCCTCAGATCAGTCTAAGGAATTTCATATATCACTTCCATTAAAATTCCAGACTGTTTTGAAAATCTGGAGGTTCAACACACAAACAAATTATCTCGAAGAGTAACAAGTCACTGCACATTAGCTGTTTATCTCCTTTGAGCTACAGTCTGAACTTTAAGATTTGCATCTATAACTATCTTATAATCAGGACGATCTTAAGGTATGCAATGTAGCAGTGTCAGACTTTAAGGCCACAATATTTTTACCTCAAGACAATTAGCGTTTTTTATAGATGACCTTCTGAGATGGGGGAGTGTACCTTTTATTTCTAGAAGGAAAAAGTCATTACAGGAGGAAGAATACAAGCCACATATCTTGTTCCTTAGAGGTCAGTAAAAGGAAAAGCAAACATACTTTTCCAGACTTTGCTATTAGGCACCTTTTCTGATCGTCTGCCTCGTGCTGACAAGCCAGACTACATCCTCTCCCACAGGCCATGTCTCCTTACTGCAAAGAAGGGGTTTGGCATTTACTTCATGAACACAAGACTTTGGCATGTGTCTTGGCTAACTATTTTTAAAACCAACCTTTCTAACTGCCAACTCTTTTCAAAATGCAATGGCTCAAACAAGCTAATGAGAATGACAGTTTTGTTTTAACAAGCATATTTTAGAATAAGCAGTAATCAAGAGCTGTGTCCTATAGTTTGTAGAAAACAGGCCTGTGCATGGATCTCTTATTACCACACTTGTTATTTACAAACTAAGATGTAATTTCAATAGGTGAAATCTTATATTTATTTCCTTCAGTTTAATCTCCCTGTCTCAGTCTGAATCTAGATTAATTGTATTTTACAATGCAAAGTATTTATCCATTTGTTCTACCTTCTGTTCTGCGCCATTCAGACTAATGGGTATTATGGCAGGACTGGACAGCTGCATCTGAAACTATTGCCTCAGGAGTCTGCCTGTTTCTTTTAAATGAAATAAAGTCATCAAGGGATAAAACTGAAAATGGAGGCAAAGTAAATCACTGCCCTCATGATAGGAAATGCCTTCCAGAACTCTTATTCAGCAGCTAATTGGTTTCCTTTATATATGCCCTAAAACTCCAACAATCTTTAAAAATGCATTTCTGCTAATCCTCATAGCATTAAATCATAGATCTTTAAAATCTATTTCTAAAAAGCAAATACCATAGTATATTTCAATTAGCAAATATTCATACCAATTATAACAAAGAAATTTCAACTATTACAGCTTTTATATAATCTGCCTCCTCTCTGGGAAGACACTTGGATATAAAAATTTACTTAACTGCCTTTCAACAGGAGGAGAGAGAGCGCAGTACCAGCAAGTGAGAGAAAAGCCTCTTTCTGTGCTTCAACCATCCTGTCTATCACACTGTAGTCTTAAGACTTGCTGACTGGAGACATTCACAATTTTTAAAATACAAGTTTAGCATTCAAGTCATGGGGGAGTAAAACAAAAGAAACACAATTTTTCCTGCTCCCCGTTACATATCACTTTTGTTGACTTTTCAAAATTTCCAAGATCATTTCTATGTAAGGCACATATTACTTGGGGAATATATCTTCCTATCATGCTGCAGAGCAAGTTCTAATAACCACAGGGAAGAAATTCAGTTGGTAGCCACCTTGTTGCTATTGCTTTTCATGGAGGATATTAACATGATCAGTCTGCAAGGAAGCTTCCTTCTGCAAGGAAGCAACTGCTCTTGATAATGTGACTCATCTACGATACGACTCCCAACATTGCATCCTGCTTTATGATAACCATACTACCTTATGGTAACATATATGTTCATTGAAATAAATAGCAAAGTTTTGATCACAACAGTTTACCTGGAGAATCAAGTTACCACCTCCTGATTGGCAGCTTTCTGCACTATACATGAGATTTTTCTAACCCTCACAAAGAAGATAGGCAAAGATGCTAGAGAAGTGTGAGTAATGGGTATTGGAATGTAAGATTCAAATTACTCATTACAACAGGATCTATGTGGTTTTGTGGTCACTGACTGTGTGTGGGCTAGTTGACAGGGAAAATAGTTTTGAATTTTGGACAAGATCTTCTAGATACAGCAATAGGCTTACAGTCAACACAGTCCAGCACAAAATCCATACAGAATGTAAGTGACCATTCTCCCAAGGGTAAAGAACACTCTTTTATGACTTGCACGAATTTGCACCATGGACCACTAAACCACACTCTTACTGGCAAGAAAACAGCCTCCAGGCTAAAGTAAGTATTCTCTCCCTTCTACTGTTGTTCTCTTTCTCTTTCCTTCACAATTACTTGGTATTAATAGTGTAACACTAGAGCTCGCAATGATCACTAAGTTACAGAAGAGAAGGAGGAAGGCACTGATGAAGAGAAACACATTAGATCCATTCACATGAGATGAAGAAGACCAAACAAGGGTAAAAAAGGACTGATTTTAAATGCTTTAAATGAAATTTGCTATGTGCTCAAATTTCAAGTGATTACTGTAGTCTAGATGAGACTAAACACACTATGGAGAAGAAAATAAAGTGGATGTTTGATATTAAAGTTCTTTTTCTGAAAAAAAAAAATTGAGTTAGTAAACACAGTGTTACAGTTATAATAGACTTCATTAACCTTGCATGAGATGTTTAGACACAGAAGCTTGTTAATGAAGACAAAACTCAGAGACCGGAACCGAGGTTAGATAGGTCGGACTTCAAACTGAAATGCAGTCTGCTAGTTGTCAGAGTAATTGAAGATTCTAATAGCTTCCCAGGAAGATTATAGATTCCACTTCATTGGAAGTTTCAAAGAAAAATTAAGTAACTTCAGTTTCACAGTCATAAGTTATTATTCATCACTAAACCAAAAGGGAAAAAAAAAAGATATCTGTATACCAGTCTCTCAGAATATACACCTGCAGATATGGAAAAAAAATATTTAGTAGATCGGCATGGAAAGGCAAAGTCAGAAACATTTTAGAGTAATTAAATCTTCCCCAAGGATCATCTCAAAAATCTTTGAAAGTTTATATCTTCAGAAAAATAAAAAGGAGGCTTATGAAAAGAGAGATCAACAGCTGCAAAAACTATATTTTTAACATAGGAATGTAAAAATAATTCTAAAAAGTGCTTATTGGTGGGGATTTTCAATGTACCTGCAACTCATACAAATATACAGGTGACTCTATTAACATACGAGTCCACATGCGTGCATCTCCGATCTATTTGACACAAGCAGGGTCCCCCAGAGATCAATACTGGGCCACACACTGTCCAACATCTTCATAAATTATCTGGATTATGAGATTGAAAGCACTCTCACCAAGTTTACTGATAACACCAAACTGGGTGGTGAGATGAACATGTCAGAAGGGAGAGCCATCTTACAGAGAAATCTGGACAGGCTTGAAGAGTGGGCTAGCAAGAACTGTATGAAGTGTAACAAAGATAAGTGCAGAGTCCTGCACCTGGGATGACATAACCAAAGAGCCCAGTACAGGCTGGGATCTGTGTGGCTGAGGAGCAGCCTTGCTGACCTCATTTGAGGTCTTATTTTCCTACAATTGTAAATAATACTAGCATATGAAACAAACCCAGGAGTGAAATCCTGATCCCACTATCAATTGCATCAGTTTTGCCACTAAATTCAATGTCTTGGGGCAGTTTTTTCAATGTAGAATAGATGGGAAAATGTGTGAGGACACAGGGGAAGAAGTAGAGAAAGAAGAAAATGTTTAATCACTTTTCAAACACCTTCTTTTTCAAGCTTGTCTACAGCCCCAGTCTTGCTCTTTAGCCTCAATTCAATAAAATAAATATGCTTCAGTATAAAACACAATTATGGGCTTTCTTGAACGCTCACAGATTCACAAGGACGTCATTTTCTTCAGCAATTATCCCCTGCCTGATCTAATTTACTGTGTCCCCCAAGTCCCTTACCTGTGTGACATCTTCCACAATAGCTGCCCTACCGAGCTATGCAGTCCCATCTACCCCATTTGCTGTTGAAAGTGCACAGGAAAGCTGGCCAGAAATACTTTGCTCACTTAGTGCCACAAAACTGGCCTGGATGAGGCTGTAATGCAGCAGACCTTTGGCACAGATGAAATAAGGCAGATTCACTGTGTATCATTTTATGCTCATTTACAAACTCCCATAGAACTTAAAGATGTTTGATCAGGCATTACACACTTGGCAGTCCTCTATCCTTAAGACTGCTCTTTAGAATTTTTTTCTTTCCCTTGAGAAGAATAATAAAACCCACTATGTTTCCTGAATAGTGGGTTTTCGGTGAATATCTGTCACATTTCAACCAACCATTTTTTCTAGTAGCTTGATCACAGTGATTATAAATTTAGCTCCACACACAACCAAGTTTAAGAAGGTGGTCCATCTCTTGTCCTTTAATTGTATTAAAGCGTGCTATAAGAATTGTAGTTGGGGAATATTTTTTGTAATTAAAATTTTATTAAGATGTGTATAAAATCATGTCCAGACAAATTTGTCTGCCCACAACAGTGCTGAGTTTTCATGGGTTGGCTTAGGTCCTCTGCAAAGCTGTAAGCTAAAGTTATAAATGGCATAAGGCACACAAAAAAAAAGACACAGCTGGATGTGATACGGAAGAAAGACAGCTCAGATAAAATAGGCATGCCGCTTGTTTGTAGCAACACCCACGGAGGCTAATGTTACTATCTCCACCTTCATAAGTGCATAGACATTACAGCAAATGCTGAGAAAGAGAAAGTTTAAAAGTTTAAAAGTGAAGTATAGCAGGCTGAAACTGTACTTTCTGGAATTCTCCATGCTGGCTTTATGTTGTACCAATGACACCACTGACTTCATGAAAGCAGAACTGGACCACTGAATGCTGAATGTTCCTAAAAATTCCAAATTAGCTTATGCCTGTTTAGTGGTAAAATCAAAAACAGAAGTCAGGTTGACAACCAACACTGTATCTTATTTGCTAAAAGCTATTTCTAGAAATTTGCCAAATAAATCCAGAACTTGGTGGTTTTTTGATGCACTAAAAAGCAGTCAGCAAATTATGCAGTAACCCAGGATAGCTTGCTATTTCTTTTTCAGCTTGTCTTATATTTCTTTCACCATTATCTTTTCAGCTTATTACTCCTTTCCATTTTACCTGGACTTCTAAACACAAATAGATGGAATATCTCTGTTTGAAAAGGCAATGCTCAATACTAAATGATGCATCATATGGATTATGGATCTTTCTATACCTGACAGGTGTTTGACCTGAACTGACTTTTTTTTGCACTGCTGCACAGTTCCACTCTCTGGGCCTCTGGTGCCTCTCTCTGTGTCAGACTTCTGCTGTATTTTAGACATCCAAGAGTGTACAAAGACAAAAGAGTAATTTTCCACAGAATAACTGCAATCATTAGAATTTTATAAAGCTAAGAGTTAATTATGTATATCATAATGATCATGTTTTCAGATGGGCTGAGTACTTAAAATTCCCCAGTGCCTGAGCATACTTGTGCACTGGGGAAAATCTAAACAAGTTAATTTAAAGCACTAGAAAGAAGTCAAAGAATTATTATTACTTCGCCCATCACTGCAACTAAATTTTATGGAGCATGCACGTCTTTAAGAGCATTTTATGGCATTCTTTTTATTCATCTTTAGAGGGAAATGTCCTCAGTCTAAATGTGCTACTTATCACATTTGGTAAAGAGCTCTAAAGGTGTGCAGTTGCTGGATGATGTGTTCCAGAATTCACTGCAGCAGAAACACTTACCCTTAATTTTTCATGTTGCAGTACTGAGGAGATGAAATCTTGGCTTTGATACCATTAAAATCAGAATTCTGATTATACATTCCAGTTTTCCAATATTTACACATTTTAAACATGTTTTAAGTTATTTAATATATTATTAAGGAAATTTTAGTTATTTACATTTTTGTTGTTATTATTATTAGGCAGTGTAGCTTTCACTGGATATGTTACTTTCTAAAGACATAAACAATATCACTCTTATGGTATCCTGGTTTCTGAAATTCACTCCTTACCTTAGTCACCAGATGTGGAATTCATAAGCCTGGTGGGTATGCTACAAGTTCTCTCTCTTAGAAGTTGCAAAGGGCAGAGGTCTTTGAATCAAGCAGCCGAGTCAGATGGTTTGAATGCTAAATGTGTATAGCATTCATTATTGTTAATTTAGAGTTATTATCTTTAAGCAGATGGTTCTTGTGGAGCAGCTATTTGGTGTTTTTGAACTTTTCTATATCTGTATTTTACTCTACCTGGGGCAAGTGGTAAATACCTAAAAAACCATAATGAAGAGGAACTGGCCAGACCAAGAGATTAGGAATATTCTCAAGGGGGGAAAACGGATTGGTAGTGACTCAAATTTTTCACCATCTGTGAGCTCTTTCATGACCTGTATAAAGTTACTTGGCTCTTTCTGTCTTCTGCACATGCCAGAACCACAGCTGGCACCAAATCATATTGTTTTTGTTGGAGAAGAACAGGTCTGAACACTGAGCAATCAGAAGTGCATCATGTGGAGCAATCCTGGGAAGGCTGTGCTAAGCATGTCTCTGCAAGGCTCTTCCTTTCAGCTCCATGTTGTACTGCCTTTTTTTTTTTTTTAATTGCCCATATCACATCTGTCTGACTTAAGATGATAAGTTCCTTGAAGCAGGAACCTGTTCTCATTATAAAGCACAATGCACTCTATAAATTCAAGGATGTACTATGAAAAGTATCTGCATTGGTCACTAGGTACGCTTTCTGGTTTAGTTCAAAACAGGGAAATAAAAAGATAGGAGATTCTCAAAAGATGAGCTGAAATAAATATATTCAGTCCTTACTCATGCGGTGCTCCATGTCAGCTTCAGGAAAATAACCACAATTCTTTCGCCAAGGGGCTAGAAGGAAAGAAAGGGGACATGTTGCTCACAGCCATCTGCATCATGGGATCTGGAGGTCTGCGTATGTAGCAGAAAATGAAGATTAGGGACACGTGAGCCATTACAACACAGTTGCTAAGATCTACTCCTGAGCCAGCCAGGCTGCTGCCTTGAGCTTCCTTGCTAACCATTAAATAACTCTGCTACCATCCTGCATCCTCTAGGAAGAGGTCCTCTAATCCCCATGAAATTGCACTTCTCCAGGGCTGTGGATTAAGAGTGAAAGGAAACTGGCCTACAATGCAGTAGCAAGCACGCTAGGTCAAGGGCACCACATGGGAAACTACACCAGTTAAAATGAAAGGAAGCTCAACTTGTTCTGCTTTTTCATAATGAACATATTTTAAGTGCTGTGCTACACCTAGAGTGTAAGATTGATGCTATAAAAGTTACACAAATGAATAAAACAGCTGAAGCATGAGCTAGAGATTTTGACATTACAGAAAAAATAATCAAAGAAAATAGGAATGTCCAAGTTCCCATATTAATCATTGTGTTCAAGTAAAACAGTATACTTTGTGTTAAAACAAATCCCTGCTGCTATCTCCATCTGTCTAAAAGATAATGTGGGCAGTGTGGTGCATGGAATTTACCTTAGTGGGAGACAAGATAATTATGAGAAATAAATCACAATACTAGGAAGTTACTTCATAGGAAAAATAGTCTTTTTACTACAAGGTTCTACAACAATCTTTAGTTAATAATAGATAGACTATACTTAGCTACCCCAACACCTGTATGCCACACAGACATGTCTACATCAGAAACCAAACTAACCACAGCTGTTCCCTTATAATGCAGCTCGGACTGTGTGTGTTCTAATATGCCTTCTGTTTATTCTCCCAAGTGGTACTTGCTGCAGACTTTTCGTTCTTTTCATTCTCTTTGATGGCATCACAGTTATATCTTCATAGTCCTATTTTTTCATTACCATTTATTTATTATGATAGCTGCCTACAGAATTCTGTGTCTTTGCAACTGCACCTAGGAGACACAGTTGTACAGGGGCTCAGCATGCTGTCTTGTGTGCAGAGAAAAAATTATTCCTGGTGCTTGAACCATCTAAACAGTAGTTAGAAAGACACTGTGCCCCAAAGGATAGCAGTGGCAGGGAGAAGTTGCATAAACAGGGGTTTATCTGTTAATGCCAGAGGCAGACTTGGCCTTTAATGTGTGTACTCCACAGGTAGTTCAGTCTGACAAGGCTACAGGTGGGAAAAGTTTAGCTGAGAGTGGCAGGGAATCATTAGTAGGTGTGACGAGCATCTAATGGTAACCAAGGTGAGGAGAGCAGCGAGATAGCAGTGTGGAGTTAAAGATGTGTATTACACTACACAACACATGCCTACCTGCAATGAAAATGAGAAGTAGATGGGAAAACTAATTTTCTTGTCAAGAACTCAGGAAAGCTGTAACAAAATCACACAGTGGTTTTAAATTCTAGGAGGCTGCCTTATTTAATAAAGAATAGTTCTTGTAAAAGTTGTGGCAGGAAGCTTTTGAAAACAAAAGCCTATAGGGATGACCACCTGGATTTGTCCAGGTTTTTTGTATTTCTTTCAGCAGAACAAATAGGCTAGCATAAAGGATTCCTTTACCATAGCGTAAAGATTCAGGACTAGTCTTAATCTTTGGGGAGAGGAAAGAGGGGGTCAAGCGCATGGTAAGGTGAGAGGCAGAAGGAAGCCCAAAAGTAACAGTAATGTCACAGCTTCTAAGGATTTCAAAGGGGCTAAGAATGGCCTGCAGTCTTAATTTGAATCTTAGGCAAGTGTCTTAGGAACAAAACTGTTCGCTGCCCACCTCCCCGGCTACATGGTGCCACTGCTTTACCATGAGCTATGGGTAGCTAGCCAAAGGCTTGGAGTGCACCCTGCAAGCAAAGACTTGCAAGAGCTGATGCGGTTCCTAGAAATTGACTGCTAAATATCAACTGGCACATCCAAAACTTTCCAATACTAAAAGTCATTATGAATATGATAAATGCTAAACTCCAATTCTTTCTTAACTTAAAGCTACTTTTCTCCCTTCATAGATGAGAAAGGCAGGCCTGTAGTTAAGAAAGATCTCTGGTTCACTGAAAGGGGACAGGATGAGGGTTGGATGTGGCTACTTATTAAACATGAGATAATAACATTTTGCTGCAGATCTGATTAGGACTCTAAGGACACTGGCAATCTGAGTGGCATAATGTGATTTCCCAGTATGAAAATGTAAGGTACTCCTAGGATTTAGGGCCAGCATATCTGGTGTCTTAATTTGCTTTTTTTGTTTTCTTTTTCTTTCTGCCTTGTAAATAGTTGGATAAGAAGAAAACCACAAACACTAACACTCTGTTAAATTCCATGTCTTTTGTACCATGGAACTTAAATTAAGAAATAAGAGCAAAGTACAGAAAACTTTCTTAAGGGTAAAAGTTTATCCTCTTAAATGCTCTCCATGGAGAAACTGTGTTGAGTCATCTTCATTATGGCACAACAGAACATTACTTCAGACCTAAAACGATTAGTGTTATGAGTCAGTTCATCAATTGTTTTAGATCTAAAGTCATGTTCCAGCATTGTCATGTAATGCACTAGGCTTAACTAGCTGGGGATTTGGGCAGAATGGTTAGACAAGGAAAGAGATGTAGCTTTCATGGATATTTCTTCTGAAAAATAACAAATACCAGAGCCATGTGATTCCCAGCTTCACGTCATACCTAAGTATCACTTCTTCACTTCTCTGTCATGTGAAACAGGGTCTCCTATCTACAGGCAGGACCCAGGGTCAAAAAGAAAAGTACAATTCGTACCAAAATCAATGTGCATATTTCCACTAGCTGTCTCAAATAAACCCTGTGGCAAACTTCAAAAATAAGTCTTGGGAAATAATAGATTCTAAGCAAAAAACCAGTACACAGCACCTTGTCACCGACATGGAGCTGTACCCAGCAAACTTCAGAAGGTACATTAATTGAGGGTTACAACCCCATGATTAACTACAGCTAATTTTGAAGTACAGATTAGACTCTTTTCAGGTATCAAGCCCTGAACAAAGCCAAATTTGCAAGAGTGCTCCAAGGCAGGAAAAGATCTCTTGATCTCGGTGTCCCTGAAAATGTGGCCCTTTTATTTTAAAAACATATTCTCACCATAATTCTGCTGTACTTGAGGAAAAGTGCTATCAAATTACTCATCAAGTTTAATATAGCTATTTCTAACATTTTAGAATATTTTAGCAAAACCATAAATTTGCCAAGAACCCTGCTTGAATAAGAGAGCAAAGAAATGGGCCTTTCCTAAAGAGCTTTCTACCCCAAATTTGAGGCAACAACAACCACAAATAATAAAAGCACGTGAGAAAAAAGACTGAATGAAAGGGTATAACATAAACAAAAATATTAAAAAGCTATGAGTTCCCAAATAGTACACATATAAACCTTGATAGAAAAAAGTCATGTAAACTTCTGATTAAGTATTTCAACTTCTACCTTTAAAATAATGCATTTTTTCAAGATGGACTACACAGATCTCTGATTTGTCCCCTTTTGTGATTTCCATTGCAGATGGCTGAATTAAGGCAATTTCATACATAATTGTTTACACTTCCAAATCTCTCAAGGTAATATTCAGCAAAAGCAGGAGCAACACAGTGCTCATTCATAACTATACTCCCACTCTTAGTAAACGAGTAAGATTATCTTTGCAACTTAATTCAGTCATCTGATTTTTGGCTTTGATAGTAAGGCAGATCCCCTCCTCTTTGGCCTCTTTTGCATTCGCTTTAAAATAGGATGTTTCAAGTTGTTTCCTCATGAGTAAATTCCACTCCTTGCCTGCAAATCTCCACGTACTGGGGTGTGTCTCCAGGTGAGGCTGAAGATTAAGACAGGAATTCACCTGAGCCCCAAGGCAACAGGGTTGATGAACCAGGACTGTGTTGCTTTAGCTGAGATCAGAGCACCACTCTCTGGACAAACATTTGTAGCATTTTCTTGCCACCACATGGTAGTTATTCCTGTGCAATTGTTCTTTAATATACTGCGTCGTTTCCAGAATTACTGAGGAGGGAATGTCATATCTTCAGCACTGGCTACTTTTCTGCCAAATCTGCTTCCTTTGTGCAGCAATTACCTCAAGGCAGAGATCGGCAGGGCTGGTAGAAACCACTGTCTTGAATTAGCTGAGCTTTTTCTGGATGTTTAGTGCTATGAGAACCATTGTATCATCTGAAAGGCTTGGCAGTTAGAGTAGAAATTTAAAAGGGAAAAGAAAACTTTCTCACCCTTGGAGAAAGACAAATTGTCCTTAGTAGAATAAAAATATTTTTCTTTCTCAGCCTGTTCCTAGGATGTATTAAAACCAGATCAGTCTGCAGCCATAGGTGTTGAATGGTATACTTCCAATGTTTTCCTACATATACACATTTAACTGCTGAAATGTCTGAAAAAAAACCTAATGCTGAATTCTCCAACAGTACTGCTAGCTTTTTATGACCTAACATGAGAAAAATTAGATGATCAACAATGAGGGAATGGCACAAAGTAGAGTGTAAATCTGTTCAAAACTCAGGCTTTGTTTGGAATGAGATTTCTGCTGCATGGGGTACAGCTACTGAACTATTTGTGCATGAAGGACAATGGTATAGCAAGCATTCCCATGAGAACCACAGCAGTATTTTGGAACAGAAGCTGTCTTTTCAAGGATGAAAAATATGGAGGTGGGGTGATGTGTTATGGGTGCATTACAGCATCAGGAAGAACAGGCAATATGAAACACATAGAAGACATGGAAATAGGAGAGTCAATGATTGCACCATGGTTGAGTTCATAGGTGATATAGGACGGTTTGGGAACAAAAGATAACAGGCCAGTTCTTTAGTCACTGAAAAGTCATACAATGTCATTACAGTCAGGGGAAGTATAACAGTTCTCCTCCTTTAATGACCTCACCCAGAACGTGACAGATTGTATAAGACAAAGCCTTGAACACGAAACAAAGAGCTTAAAGTTGATGTATAGCTCAATGGATGGACAGCCAACAAGCCTGGTAGAAGTGGGGAGTTGGCATATGCAAGCAACAGAGAAAACCTGTCTCTCTCTCAAGGGACAGCAGCCATATAGCTCCATTCTAGCATATTAATTTGCCGCACAAGCAGTAGAAAACCGATGCTGTTAAGTGCTGTGCATTGATGGCAGCTAAGTAATTCAAGGGATGTTTTCCATTGAGCATGGCAGGCAGCAATACTGAACAGATGTAATTTCATTTTCTCTTTTCTTGAGAACAAGAAGGATGAAAAAATGTCTTATAACCCAAGCAACATTAGCACATGTTCAATAGGACAACTAACATATTCCAGCTGTTTATGACTACCACCTCCAAACCCTGCCCTGCCCTCATGACATACATAGGGTTTTGCTCAAGTACTTGAAAATTTATAGACTGGTTTCATGGGGAGACTTTTGAAGTCTGACTCAGAAAAAAGCAAACAGAAGTTGACTCGTGCCAAACTGTGAATGAACACATAAGTAAACAACGAAGGAAAAGCCATTTACCTCTGAAGATTATAAAAGAGGATATGAACAAGGGACTTAAAATAACAAAATGGTATTGAAATAGGGGTGTTTTTTGTTGGGGTTTTTGGTGTTGGGTTTTTTTTAGTTTCAGTAAAATTAAAGCTTATTCAAATCTGTTTTGGCAGTTTTTACTTTTGTACAACACAGAAGTAATGAAAAAAATATTTATTCATATGTGTACCAACTGGTATGTTTGCTTTCTTTTAAACACAACAGAAATTTGATTCAATCCTTCTGCCTCTTCAATGAGTTTAGAAATGCTAGTTCTGTAATTTTTTTTTTTTGTGTGTGTGTGTGTGTTCAGAAATATACATTTTCCATTGTTCTCTCAGAACTATTTTAATGTTCTGGAGCTGTATGTGAGAGGTGACCAAACCTCTTCTGATTAAATACCTTTAGCTCCTTCTCCTCCAGCTGAATTTACCTATATGAATGAGGATCTAACATCACACACCTCTCTGTCTCTGAGCTGTATCTGTGGTATTCTCAAAGCTCAGACCAGAAGTGCTGAATACACCACCTCTACTTCCCTGTATATCCAGCCACGTTTCAGACTCCTGCACTTCTTTATGAGCAGTGATAGAGCAACTAAAAAACCTTCTTGAAAAAAAGTAACTTCGTTAACAACTTGAACCTGAGGTCTGGGAAGAAAGAAGCAAAAAGATTGTAAAGGAAACACACAAAAAAACCAGACTGCAGCTGAAGCAGAATTGTCTAACTTCACGCAGCAGTACCGGCTAGGTTGGATGGGATTTCTTGTAATGGTAAAAGGAACAAAACAACACTGATTTACCAACAAAAGAGGTGTTCTTTCATGAGTGTATGTATGGAAGCCCATGCTGCTGTGTTGTTACCTTAGCTGCACTACAGACTCAACACATGTCATCGTGCTGCTGCTGCAGGACAGAAAGCCACCACTGTTTCCTGCTCAGCAAGCGCTAAATGTCTGTGAAGACTTACGAGCTCCATTTCTATATATCAGATCCCATGCATGAAGTCTCACTGATGCTGGAGTTTAGATATCAGTCTCCCCCCCCGGTCTTCTGGAAGCTCCAAAAACGGAGGTCGCCATGCTGTTTGACTCCTTCAGTATTTGCATCCACTGTAGATTTTTAAATGGCATGATTTTGACCTGTGCCAGCTTGCTCTTTCCCATGTAATTCCTATGTAGTCTTCAGAAGAAAGAAGGGGCCAGAAATTGTGGTCCAATACACAATTTGACTACAGTCCACATGCAGCATAGGCGAAAAATGGTGACACAAACCATTTTAGGCCATTGTTATAAATAACCTTACAGAGCACACTGTCTCTTGAAGCACACATCACCCCATGAAAATCTGAATTTTGATCATAACAGAAACACAATTTTTGCATGTCAGAAGACACACATATTGTAGATAGAGCAAAATAAATAGAAGCAAGGTGAGCTATTGGTTTTCTGTTCTTTAATACATATATTGCCTTTTTCCTATCCAGTAGTTAAATATCCTTATTAATAACTTGGAAACTGAGCAAAGTCCATAAGCAAATACAGTTTCATTAACTCCAATAGAACTCTTGTCCACCCATGCTATTGGTATATTTGGACCATTGAGTCATGGCCCTTAAAAAAGGGATTTCATCTAACCTTTTTAATGTGTAATACAATTCCTTCCAGCACAGAGAAATTATTTGAGATATAATTTTGGACAATGGCTCACTACAGAGCAACATCCAAAATTCTTTATGTTAGGAAAAATTACCTACCAGAAGAGCTAGCAAACTAACTGAAACACTAAATCCCAGGGGTTGTTAGGAACCTGGAGACACTGGTGGCTCATGGCTTAGACAGATGCACTCTTCACTGGATAAAAAACTGGCTGGACGGGCAAGCCCAGAGAGTTGTGGTGAATAGAGTTAAACCCAGTTGGCAGCCGGTCACAAGTGGAGTCCCCCAGGGTTCGGTTTTGGGACCGGTCTTGTTTAACATATTTATCAATGATCTGGATGAAGGGATTGAGTGCTCTCTCAGTAAGTTTGCAGACAGCACCAAGTTGGGCGGGAGTGTTGATCTGCTCAAGGGTAGGAGGCTCTGCAGAGGGATCTGGACAGGCTGGATCGATAGGCCCAGGCCGATTGTATGAGGTTCAACAAGGCCAAGTGCCGGGTTCTACACTTGGGTCACAACAACCCCATGCAACGCTACAGGCTTGGGGATGAGTGGCTGGAAAGCTCCCCCGCAGAAAAGGACCTGGGGGTGTTGGTCGACAGCCGGCTGAATATTAGCCAGCAGTGTGCCCAGGTGGCCAAGAAGGCCAATGGCATCCTGGCCTGTATCAGAAGTAGTGTGGCCAGCAGGAGTAGGGAGGTGATTGTGCCCCTGTACTCGGCGCTGGTGAGGCCGCACCTCAAATGCTGTGTTCAGTTTTGGGCCCCTCACTACAAGAAAGACATTGAGGTGCTGGAGCGTGTCCAGAGAAGGGCGACGAAGCTGGTGAGGGGTCTGGAGCACAAGTCTGATGAGGAGCAGCTGAGGGAACTGGGGTTGTTCAGTCTGGAGAAGAGGAGGCTGAGGGAGGACCTCATCGCTCTCTACGATTACCTGAAAGGGGGTTGCAGAGAGGTGGGTGTTGGTCTCTTCTCCCAAGTGAGTAGCAACAGGACAAGAGGAAATGGCCTCAATTTGCGCCAGGAGAGGTTTAGGCTGGATATTAGGAAAAATTTCTTTACTGAAAGAGTGGTGAAACATTGGAACAGGCTTCCCAGGGAAGTGGTGGAGTCACCCTCACTGGAAGCATTCAAGGAATGTGTGGACATGGCACTGTGGGACATGGTTTAATGGGCATGGTAGTATTGGGTTGATGGTTGGACTTTATGATCTTACAGGTCTTTTCCAACCTTAGTGATTCTGTGAAGCTTCTCCCAGCATCCACAGTATCATTGTGAGTCCACACCAGCTATGGATCCTTATGAAATATTCCACATCGCACACTGAATTCACAGATGGCTGGCACTGGAAGTATCCCATACCAGCATCTCACTCAGATTCCTGTCTCCTTCTATCGAAAAACTCAGTTCATCTAAAATGCAAGTTTCTGGCTACTTTGATTGCAAGGAAAATCCATTAAATATGATGTGCATAAACCTAATTCACATGATCTGCAAATGTAATTCACAGACTTTGGGGTGTTTATTCAGCAACATATGACATTGATGTGTCAGTACTATCTGTTTTCCACAGATAAGGCAGGAAAAATGAGGACGTGTGACAGATGACATACCTGATGACATGAATATCCCATTTTGTAACATGGGAGGGGAAAGTGTGATATGCAGCATCTTCCACAAGATGAAACCAAATTTAAGGAGGCTTTTAGAACCATAGGACTGTTCAATTCCCGTCAAGGAGAGTCTTGGCAGTGTGGGACACCACTCTAATTGGAGTACACTCAGTCTTACTTGAAATACCTGCTGAAAAAGTGCAAGCTGAAACTTCATTAGTTCACATGTATGAACTGTATTTTGGGGGAATTATTTGGGGATAAGTACTTCCTTGAACATTTTATCATATTTTACTTTCTGACATCCTTCTAAGCCAAGAGCTGTTTGATATAAACTTAAAGCACCTAGTGTGTTTTACGAAATATTTACTGCATGGCTGTACTTCTCTCTGAGTAGCTTCAGCAAGAAATGCCACTTTCCAGCATATATATATTGGAAATTGGCTGCAAAATTAAAAGCATAAACTAAGACAAACACAGCAATAGCAGGTCAGATCTTGAAAGTGCTTCTTCAGAGCAAGTCTGTATCAACAGCAGAACAGCACTGCATTCAGTGATATATGGATCACTACTGCTTTGCTCTTGCCAGTGCCAGGTTAGGAAGTATGCCTGCACCAGCCTTCGGAAAATATCTTCCCAGACAAGACATTTTCTCTGTGCCACAGGGTTCCTTTGACACTAAGTACAATTCTAGAACCTGGCATTTTTGTTACCTCTGGTTTTAACTCATTTTCAGCTTACGAGACAGTTGAGAGCAGACAAAAGTTTTGGTTATGACCTTGCAGAAGCATTCAAAATACATCTTATTAAGACCTCAGAGTTTGTAAGCACAATATTATTGGTCACTGAAACCCATGAACCTACCCAAAACACTAACCATCTACGAGAATTTAAAAAAAGAAAATAATAAAAAAATTAGATAAGATCTTAACATAAGCAGGTTGTGCAGTCACTCCCTGCCACAAGAGTATTTGACTACTTCCAGACCTCTCAGGAGGTGCTTTTGCAAAATATGCAGGCATACACAAAGCTGCACCTCTCTTCGCTAGAGAAATCTGGTATCAGCTACGCTTCAGCAATATTTGTCAGAGAGCTTGAGTTTCAAGCCTAACCAGAAGCAAGTAAAGGTTTTCTCATTGAGGCAACTTAGCTTCATGGTACTACTAGGTTAAAGTTAGCCCACATATGTCTAATTCTACTCCTCTTGTTTGCATCACAACTCAGCTGTGTTCAAGGAACCAAGCTAGCATTTAGGAATTTGAAAAATAAATAAATAATAATACCAGACCTTTGATACGAAAGATCTCGTGAAGAATAATAATTTCTTTCTTCCTTTAAACATTTTTTTTATACTTTTACTCCTAAAGCCAGCATGTGAATGGATATAAAGTTGCAAAGGGAAGTAAAGGTTTTTGTTTCTTCTTGAAAAGCACAAATAATTCTCAGGCAATCACCACCCACCCCACATTTGCGTACATGTGAAAACTCTGGCCACAGTTCAGGCAGTGCTGCACTTGTTCCCAGAAACACATGTTGGTGTAATATGAAGAGACCAGCAAGCTTCCAAAACCCTTCTAGATCCCATAAGTTTTTTTTAACAAGTAGCACAAACCTTTTAAAAGTGTTTAAAAGTATCCTAGGATATTTGGCCTTTATATTCTCATTGTGGATGTTTTTATAGCATCATCAGGAATGTTTTGGTGTTTGTTCAACTTGTAACGGTATTCACTGAGCCTGGTTGGGCTTCTACAGACTAAGAGGAAAAAGCCAAACTTGGCACCAGCCCTCCTCCCCATGCAAAGGAAACCTGGTACACTCCACAGAGCGTGCTGCAGTGTTCTAGGAAATGCTCCATCAAAGAATCCCTTGACGTAGAACTGCTCATTTCCACAGTTTTCCTCAGGGAGCTGAGAGTTTTTGTTACCTCTAGGGTATATTTCCAGTAAACACAGAAAGAGAGGTGGTCTTCTGACCAAGTTTTCAAAACCAGCAAATGACACTGACACTTTTAAAGAATGACTTACCAGTTCTTATCAAGAAAAAAAAAAACCACACCAAAAAACAACAAAACAGTAAGACCTCTACAGATTGTCCTGGTGCTCCAGCTCACTAGCTCCTTTTCATATTTAATTTATTTATCTGTGATGCTACAGATAAATTAATCTGAACTAACTATATTTAAACTGGCTCCAAAAATACTAAGCCCTATTATTCCAGACAAACTTTGTGAGCCTCCCAGTCTACACTTGTCACCCCACTTGCTTTACTCTTTTGGGACACACGCTTTGCAATCCTGTTGTGCTGTGCATATCATCACAGGGGCAGCAGGAGGGCCAGAGAGGTGTGAAGGGACCAAAGGAAGCTGCCAAATCATAAAGCTCAAACTTGAGGAAACAGAGCAGATTACCCAAACACATTAGCAGAAAGCTGTAAATGATCAAATTAAATAAAAGGAGAGGAAATAACAAATATTTTAAAAGCATAAGTCAATAGGGTGTTAATAAGCAGCAGGCAGAGACAACCAATTATCTCTTAGGAGGTTGCAGAATATGCAGAAGTGCTGCTTCTTCCTTTTGGAGAAACGGAGGCCATGGTAAGGTATCCATTCAATGTTTTTCTTGAGCATTAAGCTGACATTAAACATCACGTTTAAACAGGTTGCCTTCAGGGAAAAAATGAGAAAAAAGAATGGTGTAATGCCATGAGCTAGAAGGAGGAAGCAGTGCTAATGGAGCAGTGCTAAAGTAACAAGTCCTGTCTGTTTCTTTAATTGGGACCAGGAACAAAACAAAGACTATCTTGTGCAAGTGCCACAGAACAACACATCAGCTCCCACACTGAAATCTTCCTACTTCACTTAGAGCATCCTTGCAGTTATTAAAAACCTGACTGGATACAGACCTGAGCAATATGCTCTAGTTGACCCTGCTTTGAGCATGGGGGGATTGGATCAGCCAATATTCCAAAGACCTCTTCCAACTCCATAATATTGTCATTCTATGAAAATACTTTAACTGACAGTTTTCTTCAAACCTCATTACGTGGCAACATGTGGTTCTAAAAAATCCACAGTTTTCATGTTTAATATAGTTCTCATACCCCTAATCACACAGAACAGTTTGAGAAAGAGATTAAAAGTCATTTTCATGAGTCAAGAACCTGAAAAAAAATAAAATTAATACAAAAGTAAAATTTTGGTAAATTTTATGATCCAAGAGCACAAGGTTTCTAACTCAAGATCTCTAAAATCTTATGGTTCACAGCATTAGTACTGAGGCAAATTTCTCTGTAACTAGTATAGTTAAACTCAAATCCGAAATTTTACTTAAGATTGAATAGGGGAAACAATTACATAAAAAAAGTGTGTAAAACAGATGTAGGATACTCCAAAGCCTAAATGGCAGCAGATGTTTTAAACAATGCCTGATTATATGAGATTTGTTGTCCCTTATTTTAGACTGTCCTCTGTTCTTGGACAATCTGTAAACACTAGCGTTCTTTTAATATTAACTTTTAAGAAAAGGAAATAAATATACCAATTATTAGGACCCGTACAATGGGAACACTTGCTTGTTATTTAAGGATCGAAGTTCCACATCTGTTTAACAGCTGTCCTGCTTTTCTGTTTACTTGAAAAGTATGTATATTTGACAGTCATTCACTGACTGTTGCCTAAAGAAGAGTATTCTAGGGGATTTCAAACTGCATCTTTATTCTGACATGGGGCTTTGCAATTCTTTACAGGATATTTCAGCTTAGAAGCAGCTTGTAGAACTTGTCGTGGAGCACATCCTTCTCTTAACCTGGTACCACGTTAGATAAATTAATGAGTTAGAAAAGGCTTTGTGGGAAAAAATAACAACTAGTTATTAAAACCAGTTAATTCAAACCATTAAGCACCAAAGAAGCTCTTTATCTTTGTTCCCCTTGAATTGAGTAACACAGAAACTACAAATAGCATGAGAAATAGCTAATAGAGGAGTGCCTATCTTCTATTTTTTGCTTGGAAAAGCAGCATTTTATCTTCAGTGGTCAGATAGAAAGCAGGAAAGTGCTGGATACCATCTGCTAATCTCAGGTGTTCAAACATCATATGACCCCAGAACAAGTGCCTGTCTTCTAGAATTAAGATTCCAGGGCTTAGGTGTTCTAGCTTTCTTTCACAAGCCTTGCAATTTAGAGGGGTCTGTCTTTTCCTTTTTTTGTTTGATTGCAATGACCATGTTACTCATTTCCTCTTTTCTTCGCCCTCAGCCACTAAAGCTGACCTGCCCAAGGAGCAAAACACAAAATTCTGCAAGGTTGAAGATAAGACTGTAGCAGGATAGATTCCAGTTAGTTCCACCTTCTCAAGTCCTCAGCCTCTTTTTCAGCCAGCAACAAGAAAATATCACAGAATCACAGAATCACTAAGGTTGGAAAAGACCTGTAAGATCATCAAGTCCAACCATAAAAAAAAACCAAAAAAAACCACAAAAAAACCCCAAACCAAACAAACCACACACCCACAAAAAACCAAAACCACCCACAAACCACAAAACACACCATACAGCACCATGCCCATCAAGCCACATCCCACAATGCCACATCCACACGCTCCTTGAATCCCTCCAGAGAGGGTAACTCTACCACCTCCCTGGGCAGCCTGTTCCAATGTTTCACTACACTCTCAGTAAAGAACTTTTTCCTAATATCTAGACTGAACCTCCCCTGGCGCAACTTGAGGCCATTTCCTCTAGTCCTGTCACTAGTCACTTGGGAGAAGAGGCCAAAACCCACCTCTCTGCAACCCCCTTTCAGGTAGTTGTAGAGAGCGATAAGGTCTCCCCTCAGCCTCCTCTTCTCCAGACTGAACAACCCCAGTTCCCTCAGCTGCTCCTCATCAGACTTGTGCTCCAGACCCCTCACCAGCTTCGTCGCCCTTCTCTGGACACGCTCCAGCACCTCAATGTCTTTCTTGTAGTGAGGGGCCCAAAACTGAACACAGCATTTGAGGTGCGGCCTCACCAGCACCGAGTACAGGGGCACGATCACCTCCCTGCTCCTGCTGGCCACACTGTTTCTGATACAGGCCAGGATGCCGTTGGCCTTCTTGGCCACCTGGGCACACTGCTGGCTCATCTTCAGCCGGCTGTCAATCAATACCCCCAGGTCCTTTTCTGCGGGGGAGCTTTCCAGCCACTCATCCCCAAGCCTGTAGCGTTGCCTGGGGTTGTTGTGGCCCAAGTGTAGAACCCGGCACTTGGCCTTATTGAACTTCATCCAATTGGCCTCAGCCCATCGATCCAGCCTGTCCAGATCCCTCTGCAGAGCCTTCCTACCCTCGAGCAGATCAACACTCCCGCCCAACTTGGTGTCATTTGCAAACTTGCTGAGGGTGCACTCGATCCCCTCATCCAGGTCATCAATAAAGATATTAAACAAGACTGGCCCCAAAACTGAGCCCTGGGGGACTCCGCTTGTGACCAGCCGCCAGCTGGATTTCACCCCATTCACCACAACTCTCTGGGCTCGGCCATCCAGCCAGTTTTTTACCCAGCGAAGAGTGTACCTGTCTAAACCATGGGCCACCAGCTTCTCCAGGAGAATACTGTGGGAGACAGTGTGAAAGGCTTTGCTGAAGTCCAGGTAGACAACATCAACAGCCTTCCCCTCATCCACTAGGCGGGTCACCTGGTCATAGAGAGAGATCAGGTTGGTCAAGCAGGACCTGCCCTTCATGAACCTGTGCTGGCTGGGCCTGATCCCTTGGTTGTCCTGCACGTGTCCTGTGAGCGCCCTCAAGATGAGCCTCTCCATAATCTTCCCTGGCACCGAGGTCAGGCTGACAGGCCTGTAGTTCCCCGGATCCTCCTTCCAGCCCTTCTTGTAGATGGGCGTCACGTTGGCAAGCCTCCAGTCGTCCAGGACCTCCCTTGTTAACCAGGACTGTTGATAAATGATGGAGAGCGGCTTGGCAAGCTCCTCTGCCAGCTCCCTCAGCACCCTTGGGTGGATGCCATCAGGCCCCATAGACTTATGAGTGTCCAGGTGGCATAGCAGGTCGTTAACTGCTTCCTCCTGGATCATGGGGAGCCTATTTTGCTCTCCATCCCTGTCTTCCAGCTCAGGGAGATGGATACCCTGAGGATACCTGGTCTGACTATTAAAGACTGAGGCAAAGAAGGCATTAAGTACCTCAGCCTTTTCCTCATCCTTCGTGACAATGTTCCCCACCACATCCAGTAAAGGATGGAGATTCTCCTTGACTCTTTTTTTGTTGTTAATGTATTTATAGAAGCATTTTTTGTTGTCCCTCACGACCGTGGCCATTCAGCCCAAGGCAAGCTAATATCTTTTCTGCTAAAGGTCACAACTTGTGTTGAGTGCAATAGGACTCAATAACAGCTCCTTTTACAAATATGTTAATAAAAACATTATAAAATTTCTCTTATTCTTTTCTCCAAAAACATTGTTGCTTCCCACAGTTACTCTCCCAGCAGTACTTCAGCTGCTTACGTTTCTCCATTTTCCATTTTCTTTCCAGAAAGCCAGATGTCTTATTAAATTAATAGATGCAACACAGTCTTCTTAGCTAGTAGCATGACATGCATGGCACGTAGCATGGACTAAGTGATGCTCAAGGACAGTCATTTGGACCACAACTACCAAAGCCAGTGGTTATCACCACAGTTTCTCATTTCTCTCTGTATGAAACATTTCTTCTTTCTTCCAGGAGTCTTTACTCCTGGATCCAAAAAGACAACCTCTGCTCATACCAGAGATTATGCAGACATCTCCCACTGTAGCATCACTCCTTTCTTTGAGAAACAGGGTCTTCTAAATCGGTGTGGAGATCTGTGAGTACGTGGGAATGAGCTGTGGTCCAGAGACTTACCTTAATACCTTCTGCTTCTAATAATTTTGAGGAGAATGAATCCGTCAGAACTTACACAACATTTTTCAGAGTTCACTATGCTCAAGCCATGTCTTTGAAGACAGAAATACCAGATGAGCCACCTAGGTCATCAGTATACTAATGACACCACACCATGTGGAAGAAAAAGCATGCCCAGTGATGCAAGTGGTTCACCTGACATCCCACTGAGCATTCTGATGAATCATAGTAGTTTTAGGAAGTCTGTTGTATTCATTAGTCTAATTTTAGTTTCTGTGAATTTTGATTAAAGCAAAAACCTTGAGATAAAATGCAGGCATACAATACATATCACACAAGTTTGTATAATGACTTGTTTATAAAGTAAACAAAGTAATCATTTAAGCTTCTAATAGCTACCGCTCTGATGTCATCTCATTATTTAACACACTTGCAAAACGTTTCTTGTAACATCAATCAATTAATAATAAATAGTTATAATTTTTTCCAAATTACAATGCTAGAAAGTTAAAGACAAAGTTAAAGTTAACGTCTTCATTCATGCCTAGAGACATAATGAATAAAGGGCTTTTAAGAGTTAATAAATAAATCAGAGAGGGGAGCTGTAGCTCTGCAAGCTATTTCACCATTTCCCCTCCCCTCATCTGGATTGGATCGTGTTAGTGTATGAGTCAGCTAATTATGAAAGACTTCTCTGAAATGAATTAGATGAACCCAGCATCTTTAACAGAAACAGATCTTGTGACCTGGCAGAGTTCCCATCATGGTCCAAACAAAGCCCACCCAGATGTGACCACTTCCTTTACTGTAACTCAATGAACAGAGCGAAACATCAGTATGAACTTCCTCAGCTAAGCATCTTTCCAGCCTTCCTGATGGATAGGGAAGTAACCTTTCCAGTTTACCATTTGCTACTCTGAATCAAATCATATGTGGCACTAGACCCAGAGATAAACTAGTTTAATGTTATTGAGATCAATAAAATTGAGATCATTAAAATATGCCTGCTACTATTGTCTTCAAAAAATGATCAGGTCTTATCTCAGATGGACAAAGCAGGTACTTTAAAGTGGAGAGTCTGATGAAGTTAAGGGTTGTAAGGTTGTCCAAAGGCACTGTTAACCCAAACCTGTTTTCCAGCTTTAGTATTTTTGAAACTAAAAGTACCTGGTGCATGTCACTACCTGGTGAAATCATTGAGCAGTTTGGTTTCTGGTCTGATGTCAGATTCTTTCATATTAGTTTCTAGATTCTGTTGACTTCAACAACCATTGAACTGAAATCATGCCATACTTCACTGCTTTGAAAGAACAACTGGAAAAATAAGAAACTTTTAAGTTGGTTTTGTCTCTGTGAGTCAGACCAGTAGCCTAAGAGATTAGCTTCACAATAAACCTAGGCTGTGCTATACCTCAATCACAGATTTGCAAACCTAACTCCCTGAAGCTAAGAAGAGACTGAGGTGATAGAAGCTGTAGCCTGCACCCTAAAAGAATGTTTAATTCATTTAGCAAGACCGATGTGATGGCAGAACTGGTCAGTTATCTGTTTAGACAGGTGATATCACTTGCACCTGGTTAACATCAGGTAAAAGAGCCGGGGAAGAAGCAAAGTTAGAAGTAGAGGCAGAAATTAACTCCAAGCATCAACAGACAAGGCAAAGCACCTTTTCACTAACTATTCTAAAGCTATCAGAGCAAAAGAAGATATATCTCTCTATCCAATATAGCTATTTAACCTGCATTAACTATGTAACTTAATGTATTATTAATGGACCTTTGTTGTACTAAAAATCAAAGTAGACAAGGCTAAGTTGGTCACATGGATCTCTGCAAATCTTGCTGAGAAGTCAATTTTTTCACTTCCTCTTTCATTTAGAGGAAAAAAGTGATTTTGTCACTGTTTTGTCAGTGGGACCCAAAAGTGTTAGAATACCAAATCAATCAAATCTCTTTTAGTAATTTAGATTACAAACTGACTTTCAAAGCCTGGAGGATTAGCTTTACTTATAGTAGTAAACATATGGCCAAATTCTCTTCTTTCTTATCCTAGTTAAAAATCAACAAATGCTATAAAGAAAGGCAAAACTTATAGGACTCAAAAAATAAGAGCTATTTAAAAAGATTCTGTCTAGCCTTACTAGTCTGTAATCACGTTCACCCATATTAGTATTGCCAATCAGGATTTTTTTTGGTTTTTGGGGGTTTTTGTTTTTTTTTTTAAAACATGACCATTTACTAGTTTCCCTTACCTTTTTAACCTTGTTCCCACTTAGCGACTTGGTCTACTCTATTTAAATTTTCCAGGAGATTTCACACATATTTATTGAGCTCTTAGTTACATTTGACCTAATGTGTACATATTCTTTCTGTTCTTTCAAGTGATACTCCATGAGATTTACTGATGTGATAAATGTCTGTTTCCTTGGCCTTGAAGTTATCAAGGAGAATGATGCACTTTTATTATTAGGTCATGAATTCTAGTGAAGACATTGAATAATATCCATCTTCTATTTATTTCATTAATTTTCTGCAACTAAGTCTAAATTAATGCCTGAGTGCTTTCCAAAGGGCAGTTAGAATCAGGCAGTGTTTTCTGATTAAATGTTTACTTTTCAATATGTGTAATGAATTTATTGCTGCAAAATTTTATTTATACGGAAGATCCAATTTATCCTCTATGTCTTTATTACAGCGTGTTCCTGTGAGGGAACATTCCCTGGTAAAAGAAACCAGAGGCAGAGTTGAAACTGAAACTGTTTCAAATCTGATTACATCTGTCACTTTTATTATTAAGTGTCATGAGCCTTGGAAACAACTTATTGCTTTTCATTTTCATTAATTATTAAAATGTTCTCAAAATTACTTTCTGCCAAAAATTATGAGCGAAAAAAAGAGTTTTAAAAAGCTTTTTTTTAATAGAATCTAGTATTTGAAATGAGTAGTGCCTCTTCAGGATCTTTCTGTGTGAAAATTCAGTTTCCCAGTGGGCCCCTGGAGGATATATCAGCTGTACCTATCTCAGGCCACAAAGCCTAGGGGTTACCACACTTTCTGAGCAATGGGTTATATCATTTTCAAGCCCTCTCTGATTCAGAGGATTTGAATGAGGTCTCTTGGAGACCAGTCTCAAGACACTGCTAACCACAAGCATTCTAGAGCACAAGGATAGGTACAAGAACCATCTTGTCTTTGCCAGTTTTGTCAGCAGTAATGAACCTACTTTATTAGGCAAGTATCAAGAATTGAAACAAACAGAAGAAAATTATTTCAGGACTGCTGAAACTTCAGGTTGGTTTTTTGGGCAAAATTACTACCCAAGACCAACTGAAGCACGTGAATACTTTTAGTGAAGTAAAACTGCGTTTTTCTATAAATAAAGAGTTCTCACAAAAATCCTGCTGATCCTGACAAACATCTTGCACCAGGCCATCCACCCACATAAACACCATTCTGCATTTCAATATCTTTCTTACCTGAATTATCTGGGTTTTGTGCAGAATGGAGATGGTACAAAAATCAGTGCATGAAGCATGAAGATATTTAGAAAAAGAAAGTTTTCCCTTTCTGAATAAAGGTAATATTATAGAAATTAATTTACTCTGTACTAGAAGTAAAAAAAAGCAAAGTCCTTTTAGTATTTTGGCAATGGTTTAATTTCTGTTTAATCTGGTCCCTATTAGTTTCACACAACGTTTCCTCCTCTTATGTGATTATTCATCTCAACCCCGTTTTCTTGTTTATGAAGAACTTTCCTAAGTCCTCTGTAATTCTGCTATTTAAACTATATCATGGAGTGGTGGGTTTTTTCTAAAAAAAAATAAAATAAAATTTAAAAAAAAAAATCTTCTTACACAGCCCTAGCAATTTTTAAAATTAAAATTAGTCAAAAGCTAACTGTTTTGGCTAAATCACACTGTCAAATAATCACTGCTAAGACAATCATGATTTTAGTCTGATTACATTTATGCTTGTATCCAACTTTATTCCAGTATCCCACTACATTTTCATTATCACATAGGGCTGTCTTGCATGGCAGACCACAAGGTACAACACATTGACAACTCTATATGCATGTGGCTAGGTGTCTAGCCTGAACAGCTGCCTGCCTGCACAGCCCCTGTTTTTGTCTGAAAGTCAGAGTTCGCAACATTTTTCAGCTCCAAGAAGAGACAATAGCTATCTTCTGCAGAGCAAGGGGAGGATTAGTAAGTTTGGTTCTCTAGGACTTCCCTCCAGCTGTGTCCCAGACCAGCCCTCTCCTATTGTCCTGAAACAGGAGGAAGACCTGCTGATGGAAGAAGAAGTGAATGTAGGCAGCTATGAGGTGCTTGTGAGTGCCAGATACAAGGTGAATGAGAAGGTGGATGGGGAAGCAGCAGAAGAAATAGATTCACAGAAAAGAGAGAGAATATACAACCCTCTCCTTCCTCTCAGGGATTTCTGAAATCAACCAGTATATTCCAAGTCTCTAATGACTGTCCATGTAGTCCCTTCTCCCAGGCTCACCTGCCTCCCCAACAAAACCAACCATGTCACTAGCACAGGATTGATTTTGCCTGCTGAGAAGTTCTGAGCCAGCTCTGAGCTTGAAAAAGAGAGCATATCACTTGATCCTGTCTTGGTACAAGTAGTACTGGCCACAGCCAGTCCAGGGTCTAGAGCCCTCATTTGTAAAGGAGAATCATTCAGTCTTCAGAAGCTGCCACAATGGCATGGGTCCCCAACAAAAGTGACAGCAGGAATCTATTCTAAAGAGAAAAATATGGTACAAGAAAAAATTCCGATACTTCTGTTCACAGTCTAGTGCACTCCCACAAAGTATGTCTTGTCTTTAGGAGAACACTTGCAGAACTCCTTTCATTCTGTGGCTCCAGATATTAATAACTGTCTAAGATGAGAAAGCACTGAGCTTCTGCAGAGCCCTCTACAGACTCAGACAGGTAGCATTTGCTTACACTAGGCTTGTTTGTTCTAACTGAACCATAATGATTAGAAATTTGCATTTTCTTAAGTACAAAATAGGATTCTGATGTAATTCAGGTACAGAGCTCTAAACACATAGCTGGTATTTATGCATGAATCCAAAGCTGATTCTGTGCTTGTTTCTGGAAATGGATACTGCCACCACTTTCTCCTCAAGCTTACCTGATATGAAAAAAAGTTATGGCTTCAACTGGTTTTTGGCACAAGAACACTTAATGATGCACCTAACACCTGTTCCATACTAGTCATTTCTTGTCTAGTTTCTCATGGAAGAGTCATTAAAAAAATACACCACTATTCTTTTGGTGATGATAGCTTGGTGTCATGGCCACCTTCAAAACAAATAGTTGTGCCAGCCAAAAGCACATATATCATTATTAATACATTTAGGCTTGTCGTAATGGAACATACTCTGGCAATCTATTCATCTGTGGCTTCCAGGCTCCCTTCTTCTAAACCGCGAATGCTTGTGCTGTGAAATGGAGATCAAATTTGGGGATATGCATAAAGGCATGCTCAATCTTATTTTTAGAACCCAAGTCTAAAATTTCAATCCTCAGACTTATCATTTAGTTGACATCCAATCTGGAAAGAACCTAAATTACCTGGGCATCTATTTATTTGCCACAAAAACACCCTTATGTAAATGTAACGGTTCAGGCAGTGATATCAAATCCTGAGGTCACCAAACTACTCAATGTGTAACAATACACTGATCCATGTTTCTTGCGAATACTGATTTGTTAGCAGGGGAAAAAAAAATGGGTGACAGGAAAGGTGAGCTAACCTTGAGGCTATCAAGTGTTCAGATGTGGTCAGACTCTCCCAGTCATGTTATTCCATTTTACATAAAGCATAAGCATTACCTATAAAGGTATCTACCGAAGAGAGAATGACTCTATAGAATGTTGGTTAGGGCATACAGCTACTGTTATCTGGAAGATCTACAAGACAGCGTAAATCAAAGAGATTTTGCCTTATTACAACACATGAACATAAAGGAATGAATCCAGTGGAGGACTACTAAGATGATCAAGGGCTGAAGCACATAAAATATGAGGAAAAGTGGAGAGAACTAAGTTTATTCAATGGTCAGAAAGGAAGACTAAGGGGAGAACTTATCGCTGTCTATAAATGCCTGATCAGAAGACATGAAGACTGAGCCAGATTCTTCTTCTCAGAGGTGCACAGTGATAGGACAAGAGACCATAGACTCAGGTTGGAGCATGGGAAATTCCAACCAGATGTAAGGATTTATTTTTTATTTAAACCACGGGGGTGGTCAAACACTGCAATGCAGCCCAGAAGGGCTGTTGAATTTCCATCTCTGGAGGTGTTCAGGGCAGAACTGGACACAGCCCTGATTTCATCAGACCTGCTTTGAGCAAGGGGCTGGGCTGACTAACCTCCAGAGATCCCCACCAAACTAACTTATTCTATCGTTCAGATCCCAGGCTGACAGAAAAGGGGTAGAACTGGAACGTTTTCCCCTAGGCAGGCTCTCCCACTACCTCAAGCTCCCTTTCCTCCCCTCTTAAGACCAAGCACTCTCCATTTTAACCTCTTTTGCTAGGCTGACACCCCCCACTCCACCCCAGGTCTATAGGCCCTTCCAGCTTTATGGGGTTTCTCCTTGTCACAGGCCTTTCAAAACTTAAAGCTCAGAAGTTTCTCTTCTAACTTTCAACTGTAGTGGAAGACATTTATATCAAATGTTTGAGGACTCTGAGGGCACTTCTAGGCCTTACTGTCCTGACCAGCTGCCCCCAGGGCCTCCTCCATGGGCCCAGGACCCCACCTCAGCCCCCAGGGCCATCAGTCCCTACCCCAGCAGTGCTGCAGCAGGGCTGGTCTCCAGCTCCTCACAGCTCAGCCTTGGGCTCCACCAAGCCAGGCCCACCTGCGGGCTATTGTCCCAGCCTGGCCTCAGCCTGGCCCTGGCCCCAAGGAGGTGGCTTATGCCCAGGGCTGGGGCTGCCCTGCAGCTGCCCATCTCCTTGGCTGGGGGGTGGGACAGGCCTAGGCTGCCAGACCCTGGCTTGCCACCCCAGGGGCTCCCCACAGTATCCAGGGAGTCCCTGGCCCCTGCAGTGTCCTGCCAAATTGCAAAGAACCACACCTAGAAGCAAAACTAAAGACAACTATTACAAAGCTTACATAATATATAAACATGAACATATATATATACACACAAAACCCAAGCATATCAGACCCGTGCTTTGACTGCCACCGCAGACCAAGTCCAAAATGAAACACGTGCCTCAGTATTTTATGACTACTTTATACATCAATACTACTTTTAGATTTTAAAATTACTCCATTGAAGTAGACTGCTTCTCTTCCTTGTTGACCATGACACAATCCAGGACTTTCCCTCCTACAGCCACCAGGAAGTGTCACAGGATGTAAATTACAGAATTTGCTCCCCTATGAAGTTTTGCTCCCTTAAAATTGGTCTCTGAAAAGAATTTGCTCCCCGTTGAGACTCACTGAGGCAGAATTGATTTGAAACTAATTTCTTGATCGGATTTCACAAAAAGATAAAATGAACCAGATTACTTATAAATGTTTAAAGATGAGGAATAGAGAAGGTTTAGATTCTTTAAAAAAAAAAAAAAAGCTAAAACAGAAAGCTGGAGAGCAGGATACACTGTACACTGAGCTGTTGGCAATGCCCAGTGGATTATTAATGGTCATCATAGCATTTTTCCACAGTTTATAATAGCCTGACCATTTTGCCTACTACACTCAGTTGTACTTCAACAAGACATTCTTCACTTTGCATCTTCACCTGTATCTTACCATATTAAAAACAAATGACACCAAGCCTGAAGCTTAGACATTTACAAACTCAGACACAAAGATTAGAGTTGTTCCCATCAAGCTAAGAATTACTGTAAAGCTCAACTTCAACACAGAGTAAAGGGCAAACATCTTTGGCCAGTCTTCCCTAAGATAAAGCAATACATATACTACAATGTTCCAAAACAAAACTTCCATAATAAACCTTGTCCCCAGAGGATGACAGAAAAAACAGGCCATGTGTAACAGGCTTTTCTTAGTTCAATTAAAGCACAACAGGTTGGTGATTAACGAACCAAAGAGAACTCCTGAAAAGCCACAGGAGAAAGGACCCTGTTATCCGTGTTCACAGTCTGAGGCTTCAGTATGACTCTCCAATTGCTGTCTTCTGCTTTCCTCACTGTTGACCTTCAATTCTCACAGTAGATAGACCGGAATCCAAAACCCCAGTTTCAACATACAACAGCACCTTGATTCATTCCCGTTTCATACACCAAGCAAGAGAGAATTCTTGTGGAAAACATATTCTGGCATTAAAGAATTTGAGAGAAAGAAGCCCAGCAGCCAGAGCTTCCCACTAACAGTATTTCTAAACTCTCATTTTGCTTTGCAGTCCTCATCTTTCACATATGCATATGTCCATGTATTTTATTGTCATGGAAATCGCAGATTTTTTTTCATATGCAGCAATAATATTTTCTAACATGCACATTAACTGAAGTTGAATGAATGGTTCAAACCAAACCACTGTTACCCAAGACAAACTATCACTTACTTCATTCAGTAGTATCCAAGGTATGAACAACCAGACAGAACTCTAGACTAGTGTAACCAATCTACCAGTCAAATAAATCTTTCTTCACATTACTTCTAGCTAATCCACACAATCCAAAATTGGATGACAGAACTCTTTTGTCAAAAACTTCAAATAGAAACAAATTGACACGGGATGGGGGAGGCAAAAATAAATAGTTGTCCTTATTTCACTCAAGCAAAATAAGGGTCAGGGCACAAACCAGAGGAGAGCTTTCCATCAGCTGTCAAAATAAAGCCAGGCTAGAACAGAGATCAGACATGGAAAAAGTTCCTGTCAATATAGTTAAATTTTGGCATTACGAAGGCATGGAGTGCAGTAACCCTAAAATAAAGGCTTCCTACTAATTCTAACTATAGATCTAATAGTTTGTATTACGTACAAACATCCACTACAAGCAACCTGACAACATTGTCTCACGATTATGCACATATAAGCTAACAATTTTCCCTTTGTCATGATCATAAAAAAGTCAGTTCTGGATGGGAAATGATGAGACAAAAGAGACTTGACCTTGAAGAGGAAAATTGACTAAATTTAAATATTTTTCCTTGTTCACAATGGAAAAAACATGAACTGGTAGGGAAAGTATTTAATTCTCAGAGCCCATTTGAAGGTCAGGAAAGCAGACACACTAACTACAGAGAAATCAGTGGGACTCATTACAATTTCTCTCAAGCCATATCTTTTGGGAAGACTAGAGGGAAAAAAATATGCTTGAGCTAAATGATAGCAAAGACATCATAAATGTCAAAGAAATCCAGACAAGTTAAACTGATTAGACATGAGGTAGCACAGCTAATTACAACACCATCATTCAAACCAATCAAGGAATTGCGTACAGGACAGTTAGTGTTATCTTTGACAAATCAGTTAATGTTAGAATAATCCAAACCTCTCAAGCATAATCCCTCATCTCTGATTAAATTTGAGTGATTTCACCTTTCAGTGTTGAGCACCTTCTCTCTAATTATATGAGCATGTAGTTAGCCTCTCTGAAGAGCCTATAAAGAGCTAACTACCATAATAAAAATGACTGTGAAAAGATTCCCCTGATTAGCCATTTGATGCAATGAGATTCTGGTGTTCCCAATTTGGTAAGACTCCAGCAGTTGCTGTAAAAACTGCTTTAGATCTAAAAAGCAGCTGCATTTGAGGTCTTCACAAACATTTTTAATTTATTGATCCATACCTAAGTGTTGATGTAAAATCCTTTCTTATCTACAAGATAGATACACTAAGTACATAAAGTGTAATTTGCGTGTAATGATAAGAGACTTTATCCCAGCTTTATGGCCAGGTCCCAAGTAGGCTAGTAATTCTGTTCATCTATATTTGCTGTGCAATTTTGAGATGATAGTGTTATTCTTTATCTCCTTTTCTACATGGCTGAATAACAGTGATTAGCTGAATTGGTACTCTAACACCACAAGAATCCCCAAGCACTAAAGATCACTGACTCAGATGGACAAACACGGATATTTCTTCAGACAAACCAGTTTTCAAAACTCATTTCCAAAAGACAGACAGCTAAACAAGCTAATTGACAGAAAGGGTTAATTTGCACTGGGAAAAAGGGGACTAGAAGCGAGAGGAGAAAGAAACCAGACATTTCAAAGAGTGTAGAAAGCATGTCCATACTATAGTGCCAAAGTCAACATAGCTGTATTAGCAAGCTTAAGAAGGAACCTAAACTGGCCTAGGCAGATTACTTTATTAAAACTGTTATGCTGTGACAGGTATTCCAGCTTATTTGGAACCCTTTACTGGAAAGCATAGATGTATGTTAGGACAGAAATTTCTTCAGAGAAGAAAGTGAGGCCACTGCAAAGGGCAGATGTCCCTTTGCAGGCAACCACTGCCGGTGATGGGTTGAATCCGAATGTTCTTAGTGACACTGGCTGCATTTCCCTCCTGTTTAGTACCACTTGTTGCAGGGCAGCACTAACAGACTGTAGGTACTACTGCTAAGAGGATAATCAGATTTATTCTACCAGTGCTTCACCACTTCAGAGGATTTACATCTCTAAGGCTTGCTGCTTGGCTGTGCCCTGAAGACGACTATGCAAGTCTGGGGAAATAGCAATTGCAGGGTTAAAAAAAGACAACTATGGATTACAAATTATATTCAGAAATGGTGAGATGACATAAAACATTCTTACCAAGAAATGAGTTAGAGTAAGGCTATTCTGCATTTTACTACCATTTCAGCTGTGGTAGGGTAAGTCAGGTTTGATCTACTGACTTAAAAATGTAGGTCAGCTGAAAGCTTTGTAACAGTGCAGGCAGGTCACAGTACAAAAGTTTCATTTGTTCTTGGCGCAGGAGCAAGAGTAGAGCGGGGGAAGAAAGGGCAAACAGAGTGAGTAAAGTCAGCACAGAGCACCCTTAGAAGCGTACAGTATTTCCTGAGGGCAACCATGGAGCTACTGAATGCCACCTGATGTAGCTTTGCGCAGAGATGTATGAGAACAAGCATCCCCCCCAATCAATCTCCTGCTGGTGTGAATGGCCAGATTGGGCAAGGTGAGGAAGAGGTTCTGTGGCTTGGTAGGGCACGTGGTAGGGAGGGTTTAAATTAAAATGTGTGAGAAAAAGTTTAGCAAGTATCTCAATACAAAGTTCTGCAATCTGGCACATTTGTTGTACCTGTGTTACGTCAATGGAGTGGATTGAGAGGACATATTTTATGTAATATTTGTTAGTGTTATTAGACTCAAAAAAGTGATTTTTTACTAGCCTTATGCATAAATAAAGGATATATTCAGGCACTTTATCATCCATTATCAATGTTTCAGGATTCCAAAGACAGATTGAGGGTTCAGTAGTCACAGAACTACAACTGTTTTGGTACACATACATAATCACAGGTAGTGGTGAGAATACAGCAGCCCTGAAATTTTCAGACTATTTTTGATGGAAATGTAGACATAAACTACTGTTAATAATTGCTCCTGCACCGTAAGGTCTACCTCTTCTCTGTGTAAGAATGATAGATACTTTTCCAAAATTCAAGCACAAATCCAGATTCTAATCTATTTGCGCATCTATTCTAATGCCATTTTCTAAGCAAATTAAATAGCAAGGCACATGTCTAACACAATTACTGCTTTTTTACAAGAAAAGGGCAGCTCTTATGTATTTTCTGAATAAAAAGTTATCACTGCAAGTTACCCATCAAACCAACGTGTGCAGCTCCAGGAACTCAAGATGCATCTATACTCCAAAAAAGAAAGCAGCTTTATACCTTTTTCTTTTTTTGGCTTGGTGATTGTGATTGATATTTTCCCTGGACTAAAACCAGGGAGGATAAGAAAATATGAGATTTAATATCAGCTAGTGGCTCAAGTTCAAGCTAACAGAGAACATTTGGATGAAGCTGAACTTTGTTGTTGCCTGCTGTATACAAGTTTTGGCCAGCCTGAGCTAAGAACTCCTCCCTCCACTTTGCAGCTCAGATATACCCAAATATATCAACACACCCAAACTGTTCCCATTCCTGAACTCAGCAGCTAGCTCCCAGGCCCTTTTAGGTAGCAGAGGGGTAAACAGCAGGGCGGCCAGCTCTGGAAGCCTACTGTGCAACTGTATATTGCCCTGCTGTTTCAAGCAGTTCTCCAGCCCCACAGATAACCAGAGCTCCCTGCCAAATCAGAGCTCTGTTGCCATAAGCACTTTCTAACCATAATGTACTCAGCCTCATTCAGTCTTTTAATTCAAGACCCCAGAGAGAGGACAATCATGGAAACATGTCTTTCCCCCTGCACCGCGCCCCCCACCCCCTGGTTATTATGGCCAATACAAATTTTGAACACTCCACGTAAAACCAGAAAACAAAGCCAATCTTGGGGCTGGTGCCAATATACTGTGCTGTTCATAAAAGTTCTCTGTGTAGAAAAGGTCTTGTTTCCAGTCAAGACAATGGAGAAATCTTAGTGATAAAATCCCTTGCATATTTGAATTCTTAGGGCAGATGACTTAGTATATACGTGCAAAAATTTCCAAAATCTAAAAGTTACTTTGTCCAGATGGAATCAAGAACTACTACTTTGCTCAGCAGTTGGTACAAACCACAAAATGCAGTGTACGATACTGGTGATGAAACGCTCATTACATTACAGTTAAAAATAAATGTTATTTTGAAAAAGCCACATCTGTGAAGTCCACACAGCAAGGAGAATGAACAGTGAGTCCAAAGTGAGGCAAAATGTGTAAACAAATCATTATCAATTTAAGTCTCTCTCACAATTTCACTGAAAAAAAAAAAAAAGTACTTTTGAACTCAAGTTTCTCCTGCTTAAATAAAGTGATGGGCAATGGGGAGTGCTTGCTTTTTTTTTTGGTTTTTATTTGCTCCTTTGTCTTTTTTCCTTTTCTTTTTTTTTTTTTTTTTAACTGGACCAGGTAAAGTCATATAAACAACTTTTAAATCATGCAAATATTTATTTAAAACTTTATTCACATTTTATTTTTAAATAAACATATATTTATACCTATTTTTTCTATTCCCATTTTTTATAGCTTGGGCACAGACCAGTCTTAATTTCACACTTATCTCATTTAAATTTCAGCCCCCAATAAGGCAAAAGCAAAGTTCAGAGTTCATTTGGAAGTAAGAAATTCAGAAATATCTAAAGCCTTTCTCACTATGTCAGTTATGACTAATCACAAAAAAGATGGAAGGTAAATATATTTTTGTAACCAATTCGGTTAGCACTGGTATGCACAGTAAAGCTTTCTCATATTTCTTACTGACCCATCACTCTGGAATTAGAGCAAGTCAAAATGTAAGCCTTGATTCCTCTTGATAGTCTTACCTTTTCAAGCGGCTGCAAGCATCTAATTTGTGATGATTCCCCAATAAGAACAAAGTGTTTTTAGAAACTTGGAAGAGAGGGGGAATTAACTTTATTTCTTCTTTTGTAGCTTAAAAAAAACCATAAAACATCTTTCTCTTTTTATGCTTTTTAAGGTGAAAAAAAAAATATCACTCAGAACCAGCAAACGTAGAATGATAAATAAGAGCCAGTATGCAAGGTATACTAGCATCCCTGACAACAAGGACTGGTGAAAAAAACTGTGCCTTTCTGCTTTAAGAACAAGCATGTGAACTTTCAGCTAGCAAAGGCTGGATCTGTGCTGTTTTGTTGGGTTTGACTATTTCAAGTAATCAACAAAATATGCTGGAGATGCTGTATTTGCAGAGGTTGCACATGTATTTGTATGACTTTAATTAGCCTAAAATTTTGCCCTCTGAAAAATTCCACTGACGTGAATGAAACTAAGCAGTAAGAATAAAAAGGTAAAAACTCTCAAAGAATGATGATTTTAATATTAATATACACACCTGCCAGTCTCCATAGGATTTGGGTCTACAGCCTCCGCAGCTCTTTCCCAACAGCTCTTACTCTGTAGGACCAAAAGGCAAATATTAAAGTTAGGAGATGAGTGAATGATTCTCAAATTATAGAACAAAACTGCAGATCCCAGTGTCTGCAATGATTGTGGTACCATCTAGTGGAATAACAATAGTTATACAAGCAGTAACTGCAATCTACAGATCAAAGGGTAGAAGAAGAGTTTGACTCTATATGCTATAAGTTCACAGCACAAGCATATTTTGGAAGCTCCACGGGAGTTCTGACAGCAGTCACGTTACAGCACTAAGCTGATGGCACCTGAGAGAAGGATGGTTTCCATACTGAAGTGGTATTAAGTACCAATGCAGTGTCAAGGAAGGGAGGGGGGAAACAATCATCCCCACTCCCCTTCAACAGATTTGTTTAAACATGCTGCTGAAAACATCAAGCAGATGATGAATGCCAGTCAATGCATTATGAAATGATAAACTGTTCTGCTACTCCAATCTTGGCGGTTTTAAGAACTTTATATCAAAGTTTGAAAGGAAAGCTTGTCGATAATTGAAAACTGGAATAGAATTCAATGTGGACTGATTGGAAGAGGACTGTGCCAGATTGATCCTGTAACTGGATCTCCAGACAAAAAAAAAAATGCAAAGATTTGGTATATAAAGGCTTCAGTAAAATGTGTGATACATGCTGCATAGGAAGTTACCATTACTGGAGAAAACAGGCAGTGACATAAGAACTATAAAATTAATTCAGACCTGGAAACAAGAGATGGCAATTTCTGTTGAAAGAAAAAGTTTGGGTTTTAGTTTCAATCTTCAAATTTTTTCACATAAAAGGGTGATTATGCTAATGAAACTTGGTAATAGCACATTGTATGCAGATCTTCAAGTTTTCACAGAACTAGTGTCTTGCAGACAGCACTAGCACTGTAGAGGTTGACTGCAATAAGAGAAAGGAAGTTGCATGATCTTGAAAGTTGAACTGGTGGAAATGGGCTAAGATAAACAAGATTTGAAGTGAAGACTCACAAAAAAAAAAAAAAGTGCAAAAAGCAGGAGAATCATCAACTAGAATTGACCAAGAAAGACAATAAAGAAAATACACTGAAATATATTAAATCAAAGGATGGCTAAACCATGCCTGTGATGCAGCACAGAAGATGGCAAATTTGTTTTCAGAGACAGCAGAGTGCACAATATTCAAAACAGTGAAAGGCATTGGTAGAAATTAATTTGAAAAGCTGCATACAATTCTGACCACTGTTCAAGAAAACACCAATTTAATCTGGAGCAGGTGCTACTAGGATGATGTCAGCAGTAAAAATAAATAGTAGTATCAAAAATTACAGTATTATAGGGTAGGGTAGCCATTGAAGAACATGTCAGAGGCATAAAATCCTGGAAGAAAGAAAAGCTGTTAAGAGCAAAGGACAACAACAGCAAGTAACTGAATAGGTATAAACCACTCACAAGTGCATTATGAGCTGCAAATGGGTCAAACCCTCTGAGGTCTGCAGATGAGGACATCCTTCCTGTAGACTGGAATGAGAAACAACCTAACTAGCTCTAAAATGGAGCTGTAAATTCTCATACAATATAGCTGTCCATGACAGATGGAGGTTGGAACTGCTGATCCAGGAAGTCTCTTCTCTATGTGCTCTATTTCCAGATCCTTCATTTTGATTCTAGATTTGCAACCTGTCTCCAAGCAAGACCTTGGCAGGAGTAATTCCAATCGTAGAGCCTGAATCTGAACTGATCCTACAGTGAGCATATAAATCCCTGTTTCTGCTTATTAACTTTCAGGCAGCCATTTATTTTTATAACGCATTTGATTTTCTCTCTGCTGAAATTGTTTTTCAATATGGTAATGTAGTATCTCTTCACATGTTCAATTTCCAGGTGGACTGAATTTCATCACTTACATACTTAAATGGACCCTTAATCAACTGTCTTGATTTTTCTTATTTGGAACTTCATGCATTATGCTCATACAGTAAAGAAAGGAATTGTAGTAAAATTACAGGTCACCATGAGACTGTCCATGCGATTTTCTTGTCCATGCTAGCAATAAGATTCTTCTTATAGCTTGTGATCAGAATGGTGAGGCGGTAATCTCAGACTACACAGGTTTCATCATTAAACAATGCTTTAAAGAAGGACAGCAACTTAGAAGCCTCTGAAGCTCTGACAAGATAGGTGCGTACAAAAGGAGACAGAAAAATGTTAATACAAAGATCAGTTATGCAGTCTGGATACTGAAATGAAACATTTGCACTTCTCATTACAACAGGTTGTTTTAATAAATATGTGACTAAAAGTGTATAGATTTGGACACTCATAGATTCTTTTGTATACATTAATTTACTGTAATAAAGGAGTTGGAATTAAATTTTCCATCTGTATCTGGAAAGTTTAGCTGCAAATTTATGCTGATAATTAGATGGCTATTTGTTGGAAGAACTTTTATTTATTAGGAGATTTAAAGAGTATGCACCCAAGTTTTTCTAATTGTAAGATTTTTTCACCAGATGGAAACTAATCAGCTCTCATTACCTAGAACACCTTTCTTTCACTGAATGGAAGTGAATACTCATTTCTACATAATAGACTTAATCTTCTATAAATACAGTGTAGATATGATAAGTAGTATTTTAGTATTTTGACTTATGAGTCAAGAAATGCAACTTGTTTGTCATGTGCTACTCCTTTCCCTTTATCCTCTTCTTGTGTAATGAGTGCAAACAGTCTTTCGGTAGGATCTTTTCCAGGTATTGTGTGGCACACACTGCCACATTTATGTATATCCCTGGAGACAAACTGAAGAAATGCATTGCAAAAAGATTAGGGCTTGTTCTTCTAGATTTTTTTGCTCCTGTGAAATACCCCTGCTTCCACCAATAGAAAAAGAGTTCAGGTGAGATGGTTTTGTATTTTAACAGGAACCAAAAGCAGAAGCAATAGAATAAATAACAGAAGAGGGTGTTTCCACAGAAATTTCCCTTAGGGTTGGGGTTTTTGCCGCCCAGCTTGAGAGATTCTGTGACACAAACTTTCAAACAGACCAGCACTTCAGGTTTTTCAGCTTCTACTACAGAAATATCAGGCCCAGAGTTTACTTGGGTTTTAGCAGAGCAGTGAGAGCTCTCTACAGTAGTGCATCGACAGCAAGTAGGATTCAACAGCCTCTCTTGAAGGTGTAAAAGGTCAAAATGTGGTTCCCTGCCCTTTGCTGGGGAACATAATTTGAATCTATGGGTTATGGCATATACGATCAGTTCTGTCAGAGCCACAATGACGTACTCACTTGTAATTCATTTTCATGTATGCTGTTAGCTGTTGCTCTTTTTGCAGTTACCTAGTGATACCCGTAGAGGGTACTCATGGATAACCCAATAGTTAAGAGCGCCAGGACTTGAGTGATGTTTCTTGGCTACCTGTAGCAGCCACAGTAACTTGGCTGCAGTTTACAGTCTGTAAGCTTTCTCTGAAGCAGCTCAAACAGACATAGTCAAGAGTTTTAATTCCAGACTTAACAACAGTCTCCCCTAATCCAAAAATATTTATGTTAGAAATGTTGCTGTTTTAAGTTACCTACGCAGAACTGAATGAACAAGGACTTGCTCATACTCCTTCTATCCCCTCCAGCTCCTTCCATCCCCTTCTCCAAATGACCCAAGTGCTGAATCTTTCAAATTCAGATCCTGAGCCGCATCAGCAGTTAGCTCCATTCTCAAAGCATTAAACAGACAACCCTTACAAACAAAACTTCACAGGCTGTTGCACCAAGCCCAAGACCTGTGTTTAACCTCCCACTTCCCCCAGAATCTACCCAGTACAACCTTGTTTTTGAATCTCCAAACCTCCTAGTAACCATTACAGCATAACCAGGTGGGGACATGTGTTTCAGAGGCTCTACCAGGTACTTTTTTGAACACACACCCACACCCACCCCCCCACCCCCCCCACCCCCTTGTATTTATTTATTTTAATGTAATTCTGTGAAGAGCAACAAGACCTCCTTACTCTCAGCCCTTTGGGTCTTGATTGATTCATCCAGGATACCAGAATCTGCTCTCTATTTTCTTTGCACAGTCTGTAGGTTCTCTTTCTCTGTTTCTGCAAGGAAAGCTTTCTATAGCTTGTTACAAACAACCTCCAAAGCAATTTCCGCTACTCTAAAGTAACTTAATGGAGATGATATGAAAGAGTTCCTTTAGCTCAAACACTCTGTCCAGAATAGGCAGCAGTTTGGCCAGAGTCGTTTCTTATAGGAAACTATGAAATGGTATGTGACATAGTCCACATCAACAAGAATTGCTAACTTAATTCACAGTAAGCATTAGAAGGTTTATAGCTCAGACCTGAAGCTCACTACATCAACAATTTTTTTCACATTGGCTACTAATATACATAGCTTAAAGAGTGCCACTGCCCTGTCCATTCCCACTGAATCTACTGAGGCAAAGCTTCTAAACTGCTGACAGCTTTACAGGCATGGGGAAAGAGTGGATCAAACACACACACCAATTCATGCCACCACACTGCCTTTCCTCAGGCATGCCCTCTGTATGACACCCCAGCACAGATGGGACACCAGCATCCAGGTAACAGATCCCACCAGAAAAAGTACTCATTCCAGAGAGGAAGCATTTATCTGTATGCCAGCTTGAGTACACTTTCAGTCTGAAAATATGCCAGCTCTCGTTCAAGAAGTTCACTGACTGCTAAGAAAACATCGCTATGTGCTGCCTTACCTCTTCATACTTTCTCTGGTGGCTGCTATTGGCCATTAATATACATTGGTAGATACACCAGTATCCTTATGTAGGGTGGCCATCACAAAGACAACAGAATTACTCACTTTCTTCATCAGTCGAGTAGCTGGTTACCACTTAGACACCCCTTTTCACCTTATGAGAGCAATGTTAGTTTCTATAATGTACAATGGTATACAGGAGATAAGCATTGGTCAGGGTCTCTATTTCATAGGACTCAGGGCTGGGACAGGAGGCACAGTACATGAGTACACAGCAGACAATGAGTAAAAGCAGTCTATTATCTCTGTGCAAGTGCTTAAGTAAATTTTGCCATTTTTAGTTTTCATACAAACTCATTGAAGGACTTCATATGGGCTGCAAATATTTACTAACATTAATAACATACTAATAAAATGCTAATGCCTCCCCACATATTATATACAGTACTATATATTGATTTATTCATCCAACCAAAAAATAAAACACCAAAACTTGTCTAAATCTTGTTTTCTCATCTTCCAACCCCTGTTTTTACTTTCATTTTGCTGCAAATAAGTGAATGTGAAAATGAAATGGAAACAAGCTGATTACATAATTCAAAAGAAAGCCAACTGCTTAAATTAGTAACATCCTACCTTCAACATAGCATAATATAATTATTTCTCAGACATCAACAACACCGACCACAAACCTTTCCATCCTTAAAAAATCAGGCTCTCAATCTGCATATAAATCATGTTCTTGAATTGAATCACTTGGGAGAGCAGCAAGCTTAGTGGAGCCTTTGCATTTTCACTACAGGGTAAAAAAAAAACCCCTATCTACAGCAGGTGGAATCTGTAAATTAATCATTCCACAGGTGCCACAGTGGGTCAGACCTGTAAGCATATTTAGGGACTATGAAAGAAGTACTCTTCAAAAACATAGCAACTATTTTAATTGCCTAAAGATATACACAGAGAAATGTACGAGAATTCTCAAAAACCTTCAGATATGTGGGCACCCCCCTACGCTGGTCTCACAGGCAGTTTGAGAGCTGTAAAAGTGAGGGAGCAAATAGAGAAGTAGTATAACTCAGCCTCCCCCAGCAAGCAGCTGGGAAAGAGCATTGCAGAGTATCTCTGGCCTTCAAACACTCCTGTTTGGGCTGGGAAGGACTGATAGCTGTAGCAAGAATGACCTCTCCCATCCGCTGCTTCAGATAGGGCTGGAGAAAAGAGCCATGAAGTCTTGGGTCACTGCACGGTCCTTGCTGGTTCACAGAAAGAAGTACACAGGTTAACGTGGGCATGGAGGCTACAGCTATACCATGCAGGACAACTTATCTGTGACAGTTGGCTGCAGGATTATGCAGCTATCACTTGTTACAGGGTATCTAGTCCCAAGTGCTACTCTCCACAGGCATGTCTGTGGTCATCATCTCCCCACTGCAAAGAGAAGGACAAGGGGCGATGCCTAAACTCTCAGCCTGAGCACAAGCATCCAGACAGTTTAGGCTTACCCCATTGTTAGCACAATGGAGACAGAGCTGAAATGTCCCATTTGGTGATGAGTGCCTGCTGCTGAGAAACTGCAGCACTGAATTCCCTAATTCAGCGCTTTGAAGTGTTTACTAAATACGCAGAGGAGGCAGCTGGAGCTGGTAGACAGGAGGGTAATGTGTGTGTACCAACAGGTGCTTGCCTTTAAAGGTCAGCTGCAAGTAGACAAGCTCAGCAAGCCACGCTCCTGGCTGAAAATAAAACAGTAAAACAAAGAAAGCTACTCTTGCAATTTCAGTACTGATTTCTACTGGAACAGTCAAATACTTAGATTTTGTAATCAGATTACTTGACTTTTGAAACTCTCAGGAGATGTCACATCTTGCAGCCGGCTCTGTCTAGGTAAATGCTGTTGCATTATGGAGCTCTGGGTAAAGGCCTCAAGTAACTCCTGTATCTGCATAAGACACAGCAGCGTCAACTTTCACATACTATATAATGCTCACTAAGTAGTTGTGTTTGTTAGTATTTGCCTACAAAATATATCTCCATTCCAAGAAATGTTTTTTTGTCTTGAATTAGATTTTGATAAAGATGATGAATTAACACCTGGATTAGTTACATCTAAACAAACCTTTGTATATTAATTAACCATGTTCTCCTTTGCTGTTTAAGCACTAGAGTTAACAGGATGAGGGTCAGCTGATGATAAAGAAACTCTTGTTTCCGAGCCAAGACTCCTTTAAAATTAAAGCAAATCCACTGTTCCTGTAAGAAGCTGAAGGTTCTTGCAAGTCAACCACAAAGACAGCACTGAGGATGGTTTTGCAATCCCAACCAAAGACTGGGCATTCAGATCTCAGTCTGACCAAGTCCTCAGTGGTGGAGTCAGTAGGCTGAGAAAGTGATTATTCTCCTCATTCAGGCTACACTTGCAGTACTGAGAATCCCAAAACTGGAGGCAGTACAAGACAGACATTGACATCTTGGAGTAAGCCCAGCAAACAGCTATGAAGATGGTCGGGGGCTGGAACACATGACATACAAAGACAGGCTGAGAGAGATGTGTTTGTTGAGCCTTGAGAAAGCTCAGTCTGGCTCTTCGTGTGGTCTACAGCTCCCTAATGGGAAGGTGTAGAAAAGGTGGAGTTTCACTCTTCGCAGGGATAGAAGAAGAGGCAAAGGATAAAAGTTAATACAAATAATGCATTTATATTCCATGTAAGGTACTAGTGCTTTTGGGCTAACAGAGATCAATTTTTCTACTTGTATTTCTTCAATATTAGCAACAAAATTTGTAGTGTAAAGATGCCACTCAGCAAGAATAAGGCAAACAGAACCTCATCCTTGATTGAAGAACACTATTTATTGTAACTACAGTTAGCTTCTTTTTTTATAAAGCACAAAAGCAAGGAAGCGAAGTTTCATACAAGCTGGTGATAACTTTCACATAGGAAGAACAACTCAACCCAGCTGGATTTATGAAGTTATCACAGTTTAATTAAGTTCTGGTCAAATGTAGCTATTACTCAACTAAATTAAAGGGTAGATCCAAAATCAATTTATTCCTAAAAATGATGCATGCCATCTGCAAGGAAAAGACCTTGTTAAACAATAGTGAGCTTGTGTAGAGCAATCCCATCTGTATTACAAGGATACTATTACTTTGGGAAGCAAAGTAGAAAAGCCTGATTTTAAAGCCACATCACATACGCATACAGAACAAAGGGACAACCTTCAATGCACCTCTGTATAAGAATAACCTCCAAAAACAAGGAAACACTGTTGAACTCTCTTACTAGGGGCTCCTATGAAGTCTTCCTTCAAGTAATAAGTTTTATCATTGACAGAAGGAAATATGAAGCATATCTATGAATACTTTGGCTGCCCTGATAACTATGCAGATGTCTGGGGTCCACCTGACACAAAATTAAATGATGTTTTAATCCTCAGCACTAGCTCCAATCATGGGTTTGCTCTAACATCCTGTATATGTGATCCATTAGAGTTCAGAATCACAGAATCACTAAGGTTGGAAAAGACCTGTAAGATCATCGAGTCCAACCATAAAAAAAAAAAAAAAAAACCAACACCACACCACACACACCCACAAAAAAAAAAAAAAACAAAACACAAACCAAAACCACCCACAAACCTCAAAATACACCACAACCCACACCAAAACAACCCACCCACACCACACAGCACCATGCCCATCAAGCCACATCCCACAATGCCACATCCACGCGCTCCTTGAATACCTCCAGAGAGGGTGACTACCACCTCCCTGGGCAGCCTGTTCCAATGTTTCACCACTCTCTCAGTAAAGAACTTTTTCCTAATATCCAACCTGAACCTCCCCTGGCGCAACTTGAGGCCATTTCCTCTAGTCCTGTCACTCGTCACTTGGGAGAAGAGACCAGCACCCACCTCTCTGCAACCTCCTTTCAGGTAGTTGTAGAGAGCGATAAGGTCTCCCCTCAGCCTCCTCTTCTCCAGACTGCACATTTCTCTCCCTCACAGCTAATACATGTCCCAAAGATCTTCCTCCTGAAAATAACAGATCTTTCCATATGGCAATGTGTACATAGAGAAGGGTGTTGTACTTTTGTGTTGTAGAAATATCTTCCTTAAATGCTGTTATGTGCACAAGGTGTTCATTTTTGCTACAGAATGAATGTTTCACATCCAGTTGATTCCTGTTTCCATTTATGCAGGAGCAACAAAGAAGATACCACCCATGCGGTTCGTGTTGCTGACCAGAGAGACATTTTTGTTTTGCTGCTGCTGGCTGCTTCAGTTGCAGTATATAGCAAACTCCTACATGGCATTTCATAAAAGACAAAACACATGTCATTGTCATCCTTGCCATGCACACACACACATTCTGCATCCCTGGGCCTGCAGAGAGTCTGTGCAATATTGCCACAGGAGCACCTCTTTCCCCAGTTCACCACCAGCTTCAGAATCCCTTCTGTGGGATAGTCCGAGTTTCATCTTTGCATGTATCTTCATTTTTAACGTATACATGACTGTGATGCATCAAATCAAAGATGATTTCCTTCATGAGTAGGTTTGTGTGAGGAATTTAAGTTCTGTTGCAGCATTGCTTATATCTACATTCATAACACATCTAGAAAGAGATCAGCATTCAACACCAGCCCCTATGGAATAAGCCAGTAGAGGGAACCAAGGAGCCCAAGAGCTTTCACTGACCACACCTACAAGTAGGAAGAGAGAAACTCCTCTTCCCCAAGGTGTTAAATACCTCCTCAGTACATAGCATATCCTGTATGCGATGCTCTTTGCTCAGTAAAGGAATGATAAGGCTCTGTAAAAGCACAGCCTTTTTATTAGATCAGTAAGAAGTGTAAAGCATAGCTGGACTTTCTGATTACAGCAAAAGTATAGAAGTTACTACTTTTAAGAAACTTACTCTGCTGGTCTTTCAAAGATAAGGCAACAATTGACACCCTCCTCCAGCTCCCTATGACAAAGTCAGCTTCTCCCACCATGGTTTATTCAAAATAGTAATTTTTGAGTTCTCATTTGGAACATTTGAAAATATCAGTTTAACAACCAAGAGACCTGAAACGTGGCTGAGCAGGCCAGATGGATACATTTGAGCTGCATTTCTCTGAAAATCAGGTGGGAAAAGAGTATTATTAATCCAAACTCATTAGTCTGCCTATTTTAAGACATGCTTGTCTCCTTGTTACTATAAAACCACTTTGATTTCACAAGGGGTCCCTGCTTCATCTATTCCAGGCATAAATTGGAAGTCTTATTTACCACTTGCCTATATCCACGAGGGAAGCTGCTTCTTTGCCCCGGGTGAATAAAACCTACTATAAATGAAAATATAGACACTCAGAGGTTAGGGATAGGCATAAGTAGCTTCCCTACCTGTGCTTAATCCTCTGCTGGAGTTACCCATGCAACAGGGTCATTTCTGCCTGTAAAACAAATGAGGATAACTATCTTTATTTCAGGGAAACTACTCCAGAAGAACATAGATACCAGGGACACTTTTTCTAGGAAGGTAGAATGGATGGCTTTCGGACTATTTCCACCTCTGTAAAAAGGAAAGTACATCCTAGGTACCATATAGTCTGTGCAGAAGAACTTGCAAGCACATATGAATAAACGTAAAAGGACTGAAACATCAAGAACTGGGATGAGAAAAACAATTTTTATTCCTACAAACATTCTGAGAGTCAGGGGAATTAGAAATACAAATTAGGAAAAGAAATTTGAGCTAGCTGGTATTACTCAACTGCAGTGGTATGACTCACATGACTGGATGTTAAACTCATTGGTTACAGACTATTTAAGAAAGACAGCAGGAATATTATATGGTTTAGAGTCACAAACGATTGAGAAAGACAGGACCTTGATTGTATACTAACCCATGTATTAAGTTACGAATCACAAAATGGGATAATGCTAAGACAATGTAATAGGCTATTGAATAGGTCAAGGAAATAGAAATAGCAGTCCCCCTACTTGCTAAAACATTCAGGAAAAAAATTGTCCATCTACAGAATACCAATTTAGGAGCTTTGGGTGTTGTGTAAGTACAAGTAGATCAGGTAGATGTAATTATACTGATCTTTTCCCCATGGGGAAATAGAATACATTTCTGATTGGCATATATACTGGGTACTTTAAAAGATCCAGTCTCTCAAAGCTGAAGACAAAAATTGAATGGAAAAAGATATTTAAGTACAAAAAACTGGAGGGAATTACCTCTGCTGCTGAATGGTCTTTCCAGTGTCATAGCAACCATGTTCTTGAATTAGTTGAGCATGCTTCACCAGAATGTCTACTCCACCTACTCCATATGATACAAGCCTCACAAAAATACAATGGTTTCTGTTATGGGTGGAAATTCTTTCTTAACTCATCATCTGGAAATCAATTTAATTTTGAGTACTTGAGAATATATTAAGAATCTATATGGCCTATAATACTAACAGCACCTTGCCAAATATCCCTCCTGTAGTTGTAGTCAGTTACTAAATACTTATAAGAAGGCACTCTTTGCCTTTTTCTGCAGCTCATAAACAAAGAAAAAAGACGAAAATATCTCCTGCACCACAAGGTGATCAGTAGAAATCCTGTAGAAGTCCTGGGACTTATATTGTTTGGTCTAACAACCAGAAAAATACTGATCAGGAATCCTTCAAACCTTCTGGTATCTTTGGGATACCAGAAAAAATGTGGAAGGTAATTGGAAATTGGTAAAGGTTTTCCTAGATGCTCCAAACTGAAAATCGTTACTGGAGGTGGCTGTAATTTTAAAAAACAACATCAAGAGGAATGAAGATATTTGTAACAGCTGAGTGGGTATGGAAAACACTGGGTCATCAGAATAATATTGGATAAAAACACAGATAAAGGAAAGGGGAAGTTAAAGAAATCACTGAAACTCAATGGCCATCAAAATTAAAGATGAAAGGATGGAATTACTTGGATTTACCAGACAAAAAATCTTAGCCAATTGTTATAAAGATGGTAAAACTATTGAGCGTCATATCTGATGATGGCCACCAACAGAATAATTTATACATAAATGTTTTTGTATTGAGCTTGGAGTGAAGTTGAGTTTGGAATTAGTTAATCTTTCAGTGAAAATTACATAATTTCTATTCCAAAAAGGATTGAGAGGGTCTTAAACACTCTGTTAACTGCATTTTTGCAAACTTGTAAAATGGCAAGCTAACATCAACCACAGGTAAGATCATGGAAAGACTGTTCCATCAGAAAAATATTATAATATTATAACACAATGTATGCAAAAAATCTTGGCTATGGAAGCCCTAGGTAGCTGATATATCACAAAAAGTATCTGTGAAGGGGAAACGCATGTTTCTAATGTCATTGGTTCAAAACAAAATTTGACAAAAACATATAAACTCCTAGCAATACCTGCGTTTATCACTATAATTCATTGGAGAGGTAAATGAGATGTGAACTGATCAGTTATATAGGCTGACCTGGGTGAGTTTTTAAGATATATTCATTTCAGTAATATCACTTTAACACAGTTAAATGCTGTGCCATATACCTAGAAATACAGGCTGCAAGGCACATTGTTAGGGTACAAGATTGTATCCTGGAAAGCAGCAACACTAAAAAGCATATTTGAACATATGCTGCCTGTGCAATAAGCTAAATGCAATTCTCAGATGCATTAGCAGGAAACCTGAACATGGGAGTAGGGAAGTAATTTCATGCAGAAATTACAGAGCCTCTCATTGGAATAATCTTACCAGATCTGGTATCAACACTTTCTTTCAATACGGAAGCTGACAACTTGGAAATTTTTCAGATAGACCTGCAATAGTGATTCAAGGAATTATGGTGAAAGACTGAGGAAGCTCAAATTATTTTGCATGTTCAAAAGGTGTTGTAAAATAGGTGGGGCAGAAAACTTTCCAGTAAGATCAGAGACTTGTGTGTGAGAGCGTGGTACGTCATGAAAGATGCAATCTGTCCAGGCTTATAGCACATGGAAAAATGACTCAAACTCCAGGCTTGTGAAAACGGGATTTTTGCACCATTCATTGCTTTCTAAATTTCTGTTGGAAAATCAAAATAATTTATGGATTTTTGGCTGGAGGTACTCTATATAAGTATCAAAGGAAGATCCTTCTGACAGACAGTGTCTCTGTAGTTTAGAAAAACGGGTATAGTTTGATTAAAAAAATGAAGATTTTCTGCCTTTTGTCCTCGTTGCGAAAACATGGGAAATTTCACCAATCCTCTATCTTTTCAAAAGTTTCTTGTTACACATCTTGAGAAATGGAGGAGAATTTTAGTGAACAGTTGGTGTATAACAAATAAAATTTATATCCTGCTAGCATATTGTATTTATATCATTCAGAACCTTCACTCCCAAAAACAAAACTCTGTATTACCAGAGTTAAAGAAGAAGTAGTTACTAGTGCTCATCTTCTGATCGTTCAGGACAGGTCATTAGTAGGTGAAAAAAGCACATTTGCTTAAACAAAATGTTATGTTACCAAGTGAGTCCTGTTACCTTTCCAGTAATAGCAATACCATCCCACCCCACCTGTATCGTTACTTCACTGGGATTTGGTGAGGTAAATTTACTACTGTTCTTAAAAAGTCTTCATTTTCCCTGGAGCTGAATTAGAGAGGGATTATAGCAAAAGAATTGCGAAGGCATGCAAGAAGAATATGAAGTCACTCAGTTTAGGTCTTGTAAAAGAGCCCTAGGATCTTGGATTTGCAGTCAGATGCCTGGAAACATAAGTAATCATAATCCACAGGGGAAAAACATAGGAGAAAGCAGTCTTTTGTGGATGTCACAATGGAAAATCTTGTAAGAAACACTTTCTTTTATGAATTTCCCACTCTCAGGATCTGAAAGCTAAGTCAGGAATGAATGGTTTGAATTTGCTTATGTATGTCAGCAACTACTCATTTAATAATCACTTTTGTAAGCAATGAAAGAGTAGTGAATATGTATTCTCAGAACTATAAATTAGCCTAAACCAGAATTTAGATTTATTGGAGGCCTTCGTTGCTCATATATAGAAATATTTGACTCATACAGATGATTTTTTTTCAACACGGGGAAGATGCACTTCTTTATAAACACATGCAATGTCATTTAAAAGTACACTATATGTATGATGAATTGACAGTGTCTCTGCATACAAAAAAATCCATGGTTTTTTTTCAGACAAAATCTGAATTGACATCGTCACTAACTTTCATTCAACAATAAGGCAGCCTGCTTCCTGTAGCACAGCAACTGTGAGTGATGTTGAGTCAGATTCTTTTAGTAGATACAGCAGCATAAATTCAGGATTACTTCACATACAAATCAAAGTAACTGAGAGCAGTATTCAGTTTATCATGCTTTTGTTTCTGAGAACTTCATGTACCTAAGGAGCCCTTGATAGCCTGCTTGAATTGTTTTCTTAAGAAAATGTAACTGCAGAAACATAAAGATACAAGCCTATGAAGGCAAGTTAGCTGTGTCCTTGTGAGGGACTGCATGAACAAAAAAACACAAATTCTTCCTGAAAATTGTTTCCTGTTGGAATTCACAATCTGAGACTATGGAACATTTTCTGTGATGACTTTAAACTGTCACTTATTTCTGTTTCGATGGAAAATGCCAAATTTGCAGTTTAACTTCTTTTTATATTATAGTGAAGTTTCTTTATTAACAGCTGCATTATCATATTTACCATTGCTTATTTTCTGTCCTGTGTGAAAAAAAAACCATCTGCGATCCTTTCTTATTTCTTCTAAAGCATGTGTTTTTAGATAAGCAATGAAAGGGAATAAGACACACACATTTTTAAAAATCATGAAAATGCTCATTAGTAATCTTGTAAAGTGAGATAACAGGATGGTTTTCCTGTGTAGGAAATACCATAAAAGAATCCAGGAAAAATTATCCGCTGAGAATGCAACCACATGATTCCCACAGGGAAGGAAAAAGCCCGGTTGTTTAAGGTCACAGTTCAAGGGACAGCGCAGTTGATGTCTGTATCCCATCAAAGCTGAGAGCTTGGACTGAGCTTGTAAGACATTCTAAAATTATACCACAATGACAAGGTGTGACTGCACGGTTGGGCCACAAGGCTAAGAAAAAAAGCCCAACATTTTGTATGTTAGATTGTTCCTGGGGAAAACAAATCATCAGTAATATAGTAATGATTTTCATAATCCAGATGTTCCAATTTCAGCTGAAGTATATTATTGTAAGGAGTAACATTTGTGCAACCGGCTGTGACAACACTCACAAAGTAGAGACATGCACCTCCACTTTTCCAAATGCAGCATGTTAAGAAAATAGTTTCAAGTGGCAGCCATATGAAAACTTGAAGAACTTAACTTTTTAAACAGCAGCAGTCTGTAAAATAAATTGATTAGGAAAAACTAGGGGGTTTATTTCACATGGTTTCCTCAATATGGATTTTAGATAGCACTGAAGCTTCATTTAACAATATATTATAAAATTTTAATTGAGGACAATGTGATGATATCATCTGTTGTTTAATAGTATAGAACCTCCACATGAATAACAAAGTAAAATTATGACAGTATCCTCTATATGAACTTTGGTAAACAAAAATTGATATTTCCACTGAAAGTATACCAATTGATCATGTTCAGCCAGATCCATAGCTGGTGGGCAGAAACCACTGGCACGCATTTTCCTTGCTCACGGACCCATGATCACTGTTTTTGGAACTCTGCAATGAAAAGGAGAAGGTGTGGGGAGACCTCTCCTCACTGCACATTCTCTTTTCTAGTCTCACAGAACAGATTATTTCAAAGCATTGCTATTTCTGAAAGGTGAAGTTCAATTCATGCTTATTCTCTTAACCTGATACGAGTTCCTCCTAATCAGAGGCAAAACTGATGTATTTGATTCCAGTTCCTTTCTTGGCCTTGTAAAATATTTATCAAGGACTCTCGGAGCAAAGAAGGAAACTCAGAGTAACCAGTGAAGTGAGATGGTCCATGCAGAAATAGTTTGAGCCCAGCCAACATCTCTCAGCTGCTAAGTGCCTGTCTCCACAGACTCAAATGTGCTGAGAGTAGTGACTTTTGCTATGCTCCCTCACCCTGCTTCCATTTCCTTTTAGTGGGTATAAGGGGTCAATGAAGAAATGAAAGGAAAAAACACAACTGCAGTGTTAACACCTGGAATGGAGGATGGTGAAGGGACAGTTTGTGCTTTTAGTCAAAAGAATATAGAGACAAAGGTGGAGATCTTGCCTACATAACTAATGGGTCTGTTCTGATAACAGATACATTGATTTGCTGGTTTCAATTTTGATTTTTGCATAATTGCTAAAACATTTTCTTTCAGAACTTCCTGCCAGCTGGCCACGTCTTCCTCTCCCTCTTCCACGCTGTGTAAGTCCAGTGGTTAAAGCAGCACCCAGGGTATAGAATAATAGGTTCACATCTCCTCTGTTAAGCTTGGAGGAAGGTTTTGATTTTGTACTTTTCAGGCAGGCATCCTAAATTTTAAACAGTGAGGGCAGGATGAAGTGGAGGGCCTACCTCAGACTCTCCCATTGAAGGGACAGAAAAATAAAAGACTGAAGTGGCAAGGGAGAAATTTGGAAGAGGTATGAGAGAGGAGAATGGAAATGACAGCCTGAAAAGCTCAGATTCCCCATCTCTGTTGGAAGGCTCTATGTCACCAGCACATGGTGACTATTCATGCCGTGGTAACACAGACACCTGTGCACTCAAACGCATAACTGTGGAGCTGGCTCAGTGGGCATAAGGGGGAAGAGAAATCAATGTAGGGAAAGAACTGTGTATAGACCTCAGATCAACCATCTTCATTCCTTCTTTTCAGCATCTGGATCTGGTCTTTAAGCTCAGTGGTACCTCTGTCTTTGCCTCCGACCTTTGAGACTGAAATCACAATTGCTTAAATGCAGGAAAAAGAAAATCATTAAGGCAAAATATTTTTAATAGTGAACCAAGGAACACAGCACTGCCAATGAGGAAGGATTTATCTAAAAATAAAATAATCAAGCATCCTAGAATAACTTCCAGACCATTTCATTTTATAAATGAGGACTACCAGCACAATGTCTGTATCTCAAGGCATATTGTCTAATACACACAACTAAATAAACGTTGATAACCTCTAGCCTGACAGAACATGAATAGGAAAGCCTATGCTGCAACACTAATTTGATATATTGTTCTACTTTATTTTGTTTTCTGCAGGTGGTATTGGCAGCTTTGCCTATTCTGAGAGGAAAATTTCCAAAAGTCACTCTTTCCCTGCCAGCACAATGTTTATATTCATGCTACAACTTGTTGGCATATAATACTGAGTACTATGAATGATTATGCACTGGTGCATTTTTCTTAATGAACAGGACACATTCACAGAGGATTAATACCGGCCTTTAATTCTTCTCCGAAAGTTATTTTTAATTTTATTTGTGCAAAATACAGGAAATTCAGTATTTACAGCAAGACTCTACTTACTTAACATTAGCCATCTAAAAATTAGAAATTTAGTATAAGCCATTTATATAGTTTCCCTTTATAATCAGTGATCTAGCCATCTAAAAAGGCATGTAAAGAAATTTTTCTTCTTAACAGTTCCTGTGCCTCTACAGTGTTGGCAGAGGAAACAACTAGTTCGGAGCACCTGTTCTAAACTGCTACAGCTAGGTGAGATAGATCCCAGCTAGCTAACGGCTGGGTAATATATACCAAGAAAAAACTGTAACAACATAAAAATTATATTCATTACCTTGGGATAAGACTGATTTGAGAATCAGTCTTTGTCCTGTAAATTCCCACTGAGTATGACTAGAAATTAAGTGAGAAAGAACCTTATTTTAGTTCATGGAGCAGGTCCTTCCAAATTCAGCTGCTTTTTCAGTAGACCGAAGAAGCAATGGCCAGCAGAATCACTTTTCCTGAAGTACAACCACCAAAGTATTAGCATTATATAGGCTGAAGTAGCCTCTGCAGTGTTTTGGCACTTAGGAACAAAGATAGTATTTCCTTCATTCAGTTTGCAGAATACCAAGACATTATCTCAGAAAACACATTGCTAGTTTGGATTCTTCAGATCCATAAATTACATGAGAGCAATGGGCAATGCTGTTTGTCTAATTCCTTAGTGACAGTTCCCCACAAGAAATGGTACTACATGGGAAACCAGAGTATTTGTGTAATAATTCATGTCTACATGCACACAGGCAAAGAAATCAGCCAGTGGTGTCCACCGTGTGCACTCCCCATTTAACCATCTGAATGGCGATAGAGTTGAAAAGGACATTTGGATATGAAAATATAAATATATAGAACGAATTGTTGCCTTTCATGTTCACAGATAGTTGCACTAAGCCACAGCTTATTTTCCTGATAGCTCAGAGCCTGTTCCACTGTCATATGCTGTTCCTTTACAACCCGACAGAAGTTGATGACATAAACATATCCTTTTCCCAAACACTTGGGTTTGTGTGATTTAACCTTTAACTCCTGCTTGTTGTTATAGGTGAGATGTCAAATATTTCTTGCGAGAGTCTGGCAAGGATTTGGATTGTTTTCATCACTCTTCCCCTAGGTAATGTAGGCTTCCATTGGACAAGCATCGCAGGGAGGTCTCCCTTCCCCCATCCCTCTGGCCACTTCCTCCAAGCTCAAACAGGAAAGTGAGGACAATGCAGAGGGACCAGCCACGGGCTCACAGTAAATCTGCAATTACTTGAAATGTCACTTCCTGTTTTTGAACCCTACAGAATAATAAATACCCTTCTGGGCTGCTCTGCAAAGCCGAGGGGCCCCAGCATGTGCAGTCCCAGCGCTGTCGGGGCTGGGGGCAGCAGGAACACAGAGCCTCACTGCTCTGGCAAACACCGTGATGCTTCCAGGGGTGACAATCAATCTTCCTCTAGGGACATATAAATGTTATCTGAAATGTGTAAATGGGATTTTATCCCAACTAAGATTGCTACTTTTGCCTTAGAAAAATGGGCTTTGACAGGGGAGAAGTTTATACACATATAAGAGGCCAATTTTCACTGCGAATCTGTATGGAACTTAATTTGCCAGAAGTCTTGGGCCACAGCAGTCCCTGTCACTTTGTCCCTTACAAACATCTGTGTAAGTGTTTTCAGTAGATTCTGCTGAAAACACCCCCACAAACAGTGTTCCTCCTGATGTTTGGAGTGAATTTTTTCCAGATGTATGTGGTCTTCGGTCCAGTTTATCACAATGACAGTCCAAAGTAGGCTTGAGCATAGGCTGCAGAGGAGGCAAGAATGGGTTAAGTCAACACTAGCTTAATAGAAAGCTACTTATAGAACTGTGGTGTTAGTGTAAAGGATATTTCAACTCTGTAAGCACTGTCCAAGCTGTTGAATAAGAATTTACAGTAAGTTTTGGCATCACACGAATGCTTTCCCAACACCATGTGTTAGTAGACCAAGTTCTGTGTTTTAGAGAATGCAGGAGAAAGCTCTGTGAAATACTTCTTCACGCTTCTAAGAAATACAGCAAGATGCAGTTCCATGCCTATCTGATTGTGCCTTGCCAGATTCAGATATACTTAATTCATAAAGCAATACACATGCATGCTTAATTTCAACCCATGATCTGAGAACGTCAGATCAGGCATAAAGGGGAAGTCAGTGCTGCTGGTTTTGAAAGGCTGACAGTGGAAAACATGTTGCCAAAGTAAGCAGATATTCTGTAAAGTCAGGACCTGGTCTGTAGAGTAAGCGTTCATCACTCACTGCCTAAACTGTTTTCAGAGAAACCCAACTTCAAGAAAATTGCTTGAAGTTCTCCAAAAGTATTTAAAAGTACTTTGTGGATGTTGTTCCTAAAGAACCCTATTGAACTCAGAAATTCACCAGAATTTTTCATTTCTTGCTGTTTTCCTTATTTATATTTACCACTTGTTCTTGATGCTTCTATCTAAATAGTCATTAAAGAAGGAAAACAAATACAGGGAAGATATGAAAAATCTTAATGATTTTTTTTTGTTAGAATGCAATTGTTTTTCTGATCTCAAAGGTGACAGCACAATGAGTTGATCAGGCCCAGTAAGCATGGGTTTATGAAAGGCATGTCCTGCCTGACTAACCTGATCTCCTGCGACAAAATGACCCACTTAGTGGATGAGGGAAAGGCTGTGAATGTTGTCTGCCTAGACTTTAGTAAAGCCTTTGACACTGTTTCCCACAGCATTCTCCTGATGAAACTGGCTGTTCATGGCTTGGATGGGCACACTCTTCAGGGAGTAAAAAACTGGCTGGATAGCCGGGCCCAAAGAGTTGTGGTGAATGGAGTTAAATCCAGTTGGTGGCCAGTCACAAGCGGTGTTCCCCAGGGCTCAGTATTGGGGCCAGTTCTGTTTAGTAGCTTTATTGATGATCTGGATGAGGGGATCGAGTGCTCCCTCAGTAAGTATGCAGATGACACCAAGTTGGGAGGGAGTGTTGATCTGCTTGAGGGTAGGAAGGCTCTGCAGAGTCATCTTGACAGACTGGATCGATGGCCCAAGGCCAGTTTTATGAGGTTCAACCAGGCTAAGTGTCAGGTCCTACACTTGGGTCACAACATCCCCATGTTACAGGCTTGGGGATGAGTGGCTGGAAAGCTCCCCCGCAGAGAAGGACCTGGGGGTGTTGATTGACAGCCGGCTGAATATGAGCCAGCAGTGTGCCCAGGTGGCCAAGAAGGCCAATGGCACCCTCCTTGTATCAGAAATAGTGTGACCAGCAGGACTAGGGAAGTGATTGTACCTTTGTACTTGGCACTGGTGAGGCCGCACCTCGAATCCTGTGTTCAGTTTTGGGCCCCTCACTACAAGAAAGACATTGAGTTGCTGGTGCGTGTCCAAGAAGGACAACGAAGCTGGTGAAGGGTCTAGAGAACAGCTATGAGGAGCAGCTGAGAGAACTGGGGTTGTTCAGTCTGGAGAAGAGGAGGCTGAGGGGAGACCTTATCGCTCTCTACAACTACCTGAAAGGGGGTTGCAGAGAGGTGGGTGTTGGTCTCTTCTCCCAAGCGACAAGTGATAGGAAAACAGGAAATGGCCTCAAGTTGTGCCAGGGGAGGTTTAGATTGAATATTAGGAAAAATTTCTTCACCAAAAGGGTTGTCAGGCATTGGAAGGGGCTGCCCAAGGAGATGGTTAAGTCACCATCCCTGGAGGTATTTAAAAGACATGTGGATGAGGCGCTTAGGGACATGGTTTAGTGGTGGACTTGGTAGTGTTAGGTTAACTGTTGGATCTGATGATCTTAAGGGTCTTTTCCAACATAAATGATTCTACAAGTCTATAAAACATGCCACAAATAGAGTTTGGTTCCTGTTCCAAGGAATCTAAGAGATTCCTTCCCATGGGGCAGACACTGGAGTGTGTCCTAACTCCTTCCACCTCATCTGCCCGCTCTGCAAACACCCAGTGTTTGCCAGGGCCTCAGAGCTGCCAAATTCCCACGAAAGTTCCCTGCCTCTCCGAGAGTAGCCAAATTCCCAAGGAAGTTCCCTGCCCCTCTGAGAGCAGCCAGACAGGCTGCTTGACGAGGGAAGGCAAGCTGGAGCTGAGGGGATGGTGAGGCAGGCAGGACCGTGGCCTTGCAACAGCAGGCTCATCCCACAGCGACAAAAAAATATGAGCAGGGAAGGGATCTGTGCATTTGGGAAACTGAGGGCTTCAAACACAAACATCCTTCCATATCACTGTTTTCCCCAGCCAGCCTGTTTTGCAGATCACCAAGGCAAACAATTGAGACTGCCAGTGTCCTCACCACCGGGACAGTCAGGTGGGACTGGCACAGAAGTCTAGGGCCCTTTCTCCTTCACTGACAGTTTCAGCATTTTGGGGTTTAATCCCATGCTTAAATGAAACCAAATTTACAAGTACTAAATCCTCCACACCACAAATGTCATTACAGAAAACTTTAAATTATATAACCACGGCAGAAATGCAGCTAAGACTGTTGGAAATGGAGTCACACACCATGTTTTGGATGCACATTTTCATTTCATATTTTCTACCCAACAATCACATTTTATTCCACTTTTTTAAGTAAACAGTTCTACCAGTATGCCTCTGATACTATTAGGACTAAGGCTTCTTCCTGTGGCATAGCTCTTCATGTCTCAAATATATCCACCCTGAGAATTTAGGGTGAATAAAGAGCAATTTATATCCCTGCTCAGCTTGTGACCACAGCCATAATGATGAGACCAGAGGTGTCTCCATCAGAAAATCCTCAATATTGTGTGCTTTTACAATTCAAAGCAGTCATTTAGGAATACAAATGGAAGTCTTGGAGGCATACTAATGGCTCTTTTTTTTCAAAAATGACATAGTTCTTCATGAACCACTATTCCTGCCAAAAATATTAGAAGGGCTTTTTTGGAACCCTGCATTGTTTCCTGCCAGCTCACCTGCTGGCTCTGGAGGCTCTGTGCTCTGAGACAAACTTATGACCAAGATCACATTAAAGTTAGAGATGCCAAGGTTTCCATATTCCCCGTTAGGGAGCTGTAGTCACAGTTCTGCTGAGGGGTCTCAGGGTCCATGTTTAGCTGCAGAACTCCTATGAAATGGTTTGACATAAGGATCCTAAGGTTATGAGACTTTCCACGCCTTAGCTGGTAACGTAGAAAACTGCAAGATTCCCAAATTAAACTTGAACCTTATCATGTTAGAAACTTCTGCTTTCCATTGCAGGACCCTTCATCTCTGGCTTACTCAGCCAGAACTCCAACGCAGTGGGAGGTCTGAGAGGCAACAGTTGTTCCTGGTTTCTTCAGGAAAAAAATAAAAAACCAAAAATGTTTACATTTTTCCATAATTATAAAGCTCAGAAATTTCCTTTCTGAAGAGAACATCACCATTTCCAATAAATTTGGATTTTTTAATTATTATAATATCTTAAGGACAAGAAATTATAATTGACCTCTTCAGGGCTTATATGCTTTAGACTTCAGGGAAGTCTGCAGGGTATTTTTTGTTGCTGCTATTGAGTAAAAATGAAAAAAATAGCCAAAACCTACAGAAGCAGATGCATTGATATTTAGGTACCCAGTATGGACCTGCTGTGACCCAGTGGGCTCCACTATTTTAAGTTGGAATTGCCCATGTCGTTCCACAACAATAACAGGTACATAGAGCACTTGAAAATCAGAGAAAAACTAAAATTAATGACTGCAAAACTCATAGGAGATATGCTTTGGCTAAGCAAAAATTTTTTTGCTTCAGAGGAGGCATGGATTTTTAAGAAAATTTGATTGGCTAAAAACATGTGTACATTAGGTAGAAAAACAAGGCAGTATATTTTCCCTCTA